>NC_083761.1:59221009-59588509 GCF_963514075.1 Conger conger
ATGTATTTGAAATGTATTTATTGTTTATATGATTATTCCTAAGTTGCTTGTTCTTGTAATAACTAACATGTGGTAAAACTATGACATTACCAAGGGAACTCCAACCAAGAACCTTGCTAAACCGCTTTGAACACATGTACAAGGACACAGTGACAGTAATTTCCATCCAATTGTTGAGCCAAGGTTGAGCAAATTTCTGAAAATTCAGCAAAAGATTTAGCAAATCAGTGTGTGTTTCCATCAACTACTGTTTTCTGAATGTTCTGAAAAGGGTGCACCAAGATTACGTAATTAAAAGATCTGGGCCAGCCAGAGATCTGGGGTCTCTGGGCCAGCTGCCCATTGTGGCTTTCTGTGACTTAGGTCCCTGTCATGTCATCATTTACTTTAAAAATCTTTTTCCATCTGTTTCCATGATGGTTGCTCGGAGCTGTCAACCCTAACAATAAATATGTTTAGAAAAATATACCTAAAGTCGGCGACTTTTTCAGAACAAAATCCCAGAGATTAGAGAGTATTTTAAATGCATCTTCTTTGCACTTTCCAGAAGTAAATGGTTTAAAAATAATGAAAGTATAGAATACACTGTATTCGTTTCTGAAGCCTATCGGCACTATCAGAGGAAATCGAGAGCTATGTAGTCACTGCAGGTTGATTTGTGTTTTGATAAGCAAGTGAATATCCTCGCAAATCGCTTTCATGAAACAAGCCCCTGGTCCATACATGTGTGATTTTGCAAAGAGGGGACAGATAATGCTGATAATCTGGATGATTTAAAACCAGCCCCAAAACAAAAAATGGGAAAAAAACAGAACACCTCTCTAATTCAGCAAGTGCATTTCTGAGAGAAATAAATGGTGTTATTTGAGCTATGCTGGCTCTGCTTGGTTTGAGGTTTTAACAGTCTAATAACAACAATATTAGCAGTTCTCACACAGCGATATGCATTGCAGTTACAAATTGTGTTTTCCCCACACAGTCTTGAATAATTAATTGTATGCGCCTTCTAAAATTAGAAGTGGCCTCAACCACCCTCTCTTATTGCATCAGCACAATTAGTCATTTTGAGTACCACTGTTTGAGAAAAAGGGCACTTGAGAGCTGTATGATACTACAACCCCAAGGACTGACACACTAATTAAAAACCTTAAGAGTTCAGAATCTCCGACACAGTGCATTCAGTGACTCTGCAAACTTGAGAATACCTACACCCAGTTGAAAAAACCATTGAAATAACAGTCAATATTTGTATATACCATGCTATATGATATTAATGGACCCCCGAAATTTCAATATCATCCAAAGTGCAAAATTGTTCAATGGCATGCTGTGTCTCCACAGAAAGGATTCCAAAAGGCTCTTGTATCCCACCACAGAGGAACCCTCTCTAATTCAAGGGATCTTTGTACAGCAAAATTGTTCAATCTCAGAACATTTCACAGCTGCCATGGAGGATTCCATCAATAAATAAAACAGGTTTCCCTATGGAGAGAAGCCAAATAACCCTTCCTAAAGCACTGACACTGTTTATGTGCAAGACATTGTGATACACCCAAGTAATGGTGTGGTATCAAATAACTATCCATATGTTGCAAGAGATTTATTGGCTAGCTGCTCATTGATTCAACAGGCATGAAGAGAGGCCCAAAATTTGTTCGCCAAAAAGTGAGACGGGTGCGTGGGGGTTGGACCCAAAATGCACGACTCAGAAACAAAGGTTAGATAAAGTCCCGTCAGGGCTTTATTCGGGACGAATCCGAGGAGCGTAGTCAAAACAAGCAATGTCCATACACGTAGATCCAGCCAAACAAATATTAAACAAACAAACAGCACGGTGCCGAGGGAAGAGGCAAACTCGTAGTCGGTAAACGTGCAGGGAGGTCCGGTAGCAGGAGAGCTGTCAGCGGGGCAGATGTACAGGCGGACGGCAGGCAGAGTCGTAGTCAAGGGCGATGCGGAAGTCGAAACCATAAAACAATCAGCGAGGCAAAAGTACAAAGACGGTAGGCGAGGATGTGGTCAAAAACAAACAATGGTCAACGGAACAGAAATCAATAACGATGGTCGGTAAAACAGGCTTGGATCTTAACGTGAATCAATCAGAAAATAATGCTCAAGAGTTGCGTAGTAAAACTAGAGGCAGCCAATTTCGCAGTGAACAGTAGCGCGACTGGGCTATAAATGCGGGTGTAGACAGGTGTAGACAATTAGTTAGAGCGTAGCAAGGAAATGGAAAACAGGTGCGATGGATGACAAGTTTAACAAGGAGATTAGTAATCGTTAGTAATAAACCTATCCTGCCCTAGCATTAGTAAATTAGTAAATGACATGCACGAGAAACGTAAGGTAACATGAACACATGATTAGTTTGTTAGTTTCTACCCAATCCTGATCTAGCGTTAGTAGTTTTAGTAAATAGACAAATAGAAACAATTAGGGAGTGAATGACAGAAGGAGAGAGAGAGAAAAGGCGGAACGCAAGGTTTGCGGAAAAACATGTAAAAGTGTATGCATAAACCGTGACCAGTTAACGTAACAATAAACATGCATCAAAACATAACACAAACCGAAACTAAGATGATAACCACTAAACATAACCAGGAATATAATCGTACGAAAACATAACTAGACATGACAAGAAAATAAATCGTAACGAGACATAACTAAACATGACAAGAAAATAAATCGTAACAAAACATAACTAAACAACATGACGAACCTAGACTAACATAATACATGATAAGACACTACGTGACTAAGACAACATGAATAAACATAAAACATGGCAAGACAGACCTGAAACGTGACAGGACCCCCCCCTTAACAACCGACTCCTGGCGGTCCTTGGAATTTATCAGGGTGGTCACGATGGAAGTCTCTGATCAATGTCTTATCTAGGATGAGACTGGGAGCTACCCAGGAACGCTCCTCAGGGCCATAGCCCTCCCAGTCAACCAGATATTGCACACCACGGCCCCTCTTACGAATGTTCAAAAGCTTTTTCCCAGTGAATGCAGGGTGGTTATCAATGATGCGGGGGGGAGGGGGTGGGGGATCGGGGGGACAAATGGGGTGAGAGGATACAGGCTTAATACATGAAACGTGGAATGTGGGGTGAATTTTAAGTGAAGCAGGGAGTGACAGTTTAACAGAGGATGGGTTAATAATGCTGTGGATCTTAAAGGGACCAATGAAGTGGGGTTGCAGTTTGTGAGAGGTGGCTTGGAGGGGAATGTCCTTAGTGGACAGCCAAACGGAGTCACCTGGTTTGTAGGCTGGAGCTGGTGTGCGGTGTCGATCCGCGAAGCGCCGATTACGGTCTGCCGTGCATAAAAGCGCGGCCTTGGCATCCCTCCAGATCTTAGCGCAGCGCTTCATGTGGGTGGCGAGGGAGGGAACGGCGATCTCGGCTTCCTGGTCAGGAAACAGTGGAGGTTGGTAGCCAAGAGAGATCTCGAAGGGAGATTTTCCGGTAGCGGCGCAGGGCAGGGTGTTGTGCGCATACTCCACCCAGGTGAGCATCTTGCTCCATGAAGCCGGATTCTGGTTTGAGACACAACGAAGTGCGGCTCCCAAATCCTGGTTGGCCCTCTCGGTTTGCCCATTGGACTGGGGGTGATAGCCGGATGAGAGGCTGGCCGTGGCACCGAGGGCCAGGCAGAAGGCTTTCCACACTTGGGAAATGAATTGTGGGCCCCGGTCGGATACAATGTCTGAGGGGATTCCGTGGATGCGGAACACCTCCTTTATCAGTACGTCCGCGGTCTCTTGGGAGGTGGGTAATCCAGGTAGGGGGATGAAGTGGGCTGCCTTGTTAAAACGATCCACCACGGTGAGGATGGTGGTGTTACCTTCGGAAGGGGGAAGTCCGGTAACAAAGTCCACCCCAATGTGGCTCCAGGGTCGGCTGGGCATGGGCAGCGGTTGGAGTAGACCAGCAGGGGCTTGGTGGGAGGCCTTGCTTCTGGCACAGGTGGTGCAAGCCTTGATGAAGCGCCTGGTGTCAGGGATGATGGAGCTCCACCAGAACTTTCGTTTAAGCACCGCCAAGGTGCGGGTAAAGCCGGGATGGCAGGACAGGAGGGACGAGTGAGCCCATTGGAGCACCGGTGTCTGGGCAGCAGAGGGAACGTAGAGACGTGTTCCCGGGTTGGACGTGGGATCGGGTTCCTCCCGTAGAGCCCTCTGGATCACCGCCTCAATCTTCCAGGTTACGGAAGCAATGATGCAGGAACCCGGGAGGATGTTCTCAGGCGCCTCACGCTCAGGACAGGTGTCGAATTGTCAGGACAGGGCATCTGGTTTGACATTCTTAGACTCCGGGCGGTACGTGAGAGTGAAGTTGAACCTTCCGAAGAACAACGCCCATCTAGCTTGGCGTGAGTTCAGTCTCTTGGCCGTCTGGAGGTATGCCAAGTTCTTATGGTCGGTCCAGACGATAAAAGACTTCTCAGATCCCTCCAGCCAGTGCCTCCACTCCTCCAGAGCCAATTTGACTGCTAAAAGTTCTCGGTTCCCTACGTCGTAATTCCTCTCTGCTGGTGAGAGCTTCTTGGAGAGGAAGGCGCAAGGGTGCAGCCGATTGTCAGAGGAAGAAACTTGCGAAAGCACGGCTCCCACCCCAGTGTTGGAAGCATCAGTCTCCACCACAAACTGGCGAGTGGGATCGGGGTGCACCAGGATAGGAGCGGAGGAGAAGAGTCTCTTAATCTTGACGAATGCCCCCTCCGCCTCGGGACCCCAACGGAAAGGCATGGCAGTAGACCTGAGCTTGGTGAGGGGGGAGACCACTTGACTGTAGGATCTAATAAATCTGCGGTAAAAGTTGGCGAATCCCAAGAAGCGTTGAAGTTGTTTCCTAGTGGAAGGCGTAGGCCAGTCAGTGACCGCCTGAATCTTCTTGGGATCCGCCCTGATCTGTCCCTTCTCCAGGATGAAGCCCAGGAACTCGACCGTGTCTGTGTGGAAGACACACTTCTCCGCCTTAATGAACAGTTTGTTCTCCAACAGTCTCTGGAGAACTTGCCTGACGTGTGTTTCATGTTTCTTGGCATTGGTGGAGTAGATAAGGATGTCGTCCAGGTAAACAAATACGTAGCGGCCCAGTAAGTCCCGAAGAACATCATTCACTAGTGCCTGGAAAACGGCAGGTGCATTGGTGAGGCCGAATGGCATGACCAGGTACTCAAAGTGTCCAAGGGAGGTATTGAAGGCGGTCTTCCACTCATCACCCTCTCGGATACGAACCAGGTGGTAGGCATTGCGTAGGTCCAACTTGGTGAAAATGGTGGCATCATGTAGGGGATGAAAGGCGGAGTCCATCAAGGGCAGAGCGTATTTGTTCTTTACCGTAATGTTGTTTAGCTCTCTGTAGTCAATGCAGGGACGCAAGGAGCCATCCTTCTTTTGTACGAAGAAGAATCCGGCGCCCACAGGTGAGGAGAATGGGCGAATCAGTCCATTGGCTAGGCAGTCCCGGATGTATTTCTCCATGGACTCCCTTTCAGGTCTGGAGACATTGTATAGCCGGCTTGAGGGGAGTGTGGAACTGGGTAGCAGCTCGATGGCGCAGTCGTAGGGTCGATGAGGGGGAAACGTCTGTGCCTGTGTCTTGGAGAAGACCGTGCCAAGGTCATGGTAAGGGGTGGGCACCTTCTCCAGGGTGGGCTTGGGGATTTGTGGTGGGTTGGGTGCACCCTCTGCTGGTGCAGGAGCGGATCGAAGACAGGATTGGTGACACTCATGACTCCAGGCTTGAATCAGGCATGAACTCCAGTCAATGGTGGGGTTGTGTCTCTGGAGCCAGGGTAATCCCAAAATGAGCTGATCATTAGGGGACCTGATGACGCGGAACTGAATCATCTCATGATGGTTCCCAGAAATGATCAGTTGGATGGGTTTGGTGATGTGCGTCATGCGGCAAAAGGTCTTTCCATCCAAAGACCGAGCATTCTCGGGATGGGGTAGTGGGAGGGTGGGGATGTCCAGTTCCATGGCCATTCTTTCATCGATGAGGTTAGCGTCAGCTCCGGAATCCACCAACGCATTAACCTGGATAGTTCTGTCGGGGAGAATCAACATAGCAGAAAGTGAGGGACGATGATCGTTCCTGGCAGACCCTTCATGTCTGTCGAGCGCTCTTACCTCGACAGATCTCTTGGATCGGAAGGTGCACTGGACCTGGGTGTGTCCCAGCCTCCCACAATAGAAACAGGAACCGGTAGCTCTCCGACGTGCCCGTTCCTCGGTTGAGATCTTCATACCGGCACGGGACAGGTCCAAGGGTTCGAGTCCTTCGGTTTGATTCTCCTCAGGTCAGGAACTTGGAACTCGCCTGGGGTACGGCTGGCCGGGTGGGGCCAGTCTCTCAGTCCGGCGTTGTCTGGAACGGTTGTCCAAACGGATGGTGGCACGGACGAGTGGGTCGAACTCAGTAATAGGTTCCTGTCGCGCCAACTCGTCCTGGAGAGTTTC
This sequence comes from Conger conger, assembly GCF_963514075.1. Taxonomy (NCBI): domain Eukaryota; kingdom Metazoa; phylum Chordata; class Actinopteri; order Anguilliformes; family Congridae; genus Conger; species Conger conger. Next base: position 59,227,484 of record NC_083761.1, read on the forward strand.
ACTCAGGCTGGCCAGGAACAGGTTAGCCAACGCTGCATCATTCCAGCTGGTGGCTGCCGCGAGAGTACGGAACTCGATAGAATGGTCCGCCGCAGTTTTCCTGCCTTGGCGAAGGGCGATCAGACGTTGGGATGGCTCTTGGTCACTGGATGCATGCTGGAAAACCTTGCGGATCTCCTCGGCAAACTCCGGGTACCGGGGAGGGAATGAACCCCTGGACCACACAGCTGTCGCCCAGTCCAAGGCTCTCCCCTTGAGTAATCCCATCACGTAGCCGATCCGGCGGTCATCGCTGTTGTAGGTCTGAGGTTGCTGCCTGAACACAAAGTCGCACTGGAGCAGGAATGCCTTACATCTCTCCGGTTCTCCGCCGAACCTCTCCGGGGGGGGTTGTTGTGGCTCCCGGAATTGCCAGGTTCCCATGGGGTGGGAGGGTAGAGGTGCAGGCGGGTTGGCAGGTTCCTCCAGTGGGTGTGGCTGGACCGCGATGGCGAGTCTCCTTATCTCCGCACACAGCTCACGAATCTCCAGACGAAGTTTGGAGATTCCTTGCGAGTGTTGCTGGACAATGGCGCCTTGTTCCTGGAGTGCGTAGAACATGGCGGTTGAGTCAGCAGGGTCCATTCTGGCGAAATTGTTCTGAGACGGGTGCGTGGGGGTTGCACGACTCAGAAACAAAGGTTAGATAAAGTCCCGTCAGGGCTTTATTCGGGACGAATCCCAGGAGCGTAGTCAAAACAAGCAATGTCCATACGTAGATCCAGCCAAACAAATATTAAACAAACAAACAGCACGGTGCCGAGGGAAGAGGCAAACTCGTAGTCGGTAAACGTGCAGGGAGGTCCGGTAGCAGGAGAGCTGTCAGCAGGGCAGATGTACAGGCGGACGGCAGGCAGAGTCGTAGTCGAGGGCGATGCGGAAGTCGAAACCATAAAACAATCAGCGAGGCAAAAGTACAAAGACGGTAGGCGAGGACGTGGTCAAAAACAAACAATGGTCAACGAAACAGAAATCAATAACGATGGTCGGTAAAACAGGCTTGGATCTTAACGTGAATCAATCAGAAAATAATGCTCAAGAGTTGCGTAGTAAAACTAGAGGCAGCCAATTTCGCAGTGAACAGTAGCGCGACTGGGCTATAAATGCGGGTGTAGACAGGTGTAGACAATTAGTTAGAGCGTAGCAAGGAAATGGAAAACAGGTGCGATGGATGACAAGTTTAACAAGGAGATTAGTAATCGTTAGTAATAAACCTATCCTGCCCTAGCATTAGTAAATTAGTAAATGACATGCACGAGAAACGTAAGGTAACATGAACACATGATTCGTTTGTTAGTTTCTACCCAATCCTGATCTAGCGTTAGTAGTTTTAGTAAAAAGACAAATAGAAACAATTAGGGAGTGAATGACAGAAGGAGAGAGAGAGAAAAGGCGGAACGCAAGGTTTGCGGAAAAACAAGTGTATGCATAAACCGTGACCAGTTAACGTAACAATAAACATGCATCAAAACATAACACAAACCGAAACTAAGACGATAACCACTAAACATAACCAGGAATATAATCGTACGAAAACATAACTAGACATGACAAGAAAATAAATCGTAACGAGACATAACTAAACATGACAAGAAAATAAATCGTAACAAAACATAACTAAACAACATGACGAACCTAGACTAACATAATACATGATAAGACACTACGTGACTAAGACAACATGAATAAACATAAAACATGGCAAGACAGACCTGAAACGTGACAAAAAGGTAGCAGTGTGGCCACCCATTGGCTTATATACGGCATCCCATATAATCCCACGTTTTAAATAACACTTTAACATTTCATTCAAATCTTTTTGTTTTTAATTCCAAATTTTAAAAACTACTGGCACCCCCTGAGGAACATTCTATGGAAATAGTGTTACGCTATATACAATTTATACCAATTGAACATCCTGATATAGCTAGCTACTGTATATGAATATATTTTGTTTATGAAAAAGGGACAGAATTAAAAAGAAATTAACCACACCTACAGTGTACATGCCTTTCAGTTTGACACAGAGGGGATATCGGGAGATGAGAAATGAGAATGAGAAAAGACAAAAATCCAAATATTCTAGGATGGTGAAAGTGCACAGGTAGGATGTATGTATATACTAGATGTATATTGTCTCTGTGCGTGTCCCACTTCCTCCTCATACGTCCTCATTGCTGGGTGCAGTTAGAGAAACGGTTCCCTTTTCAGTGGTGTTGTGCTGGCGCAGGTCTGACAGGCCAGAGTGTGTTCCAAGCCACTGGGTGTGCTGGGTCCAGATCTAATGGAGTAGCGAGGGCTGATTACTGCCATCAGGGTGATTAGCTCAGTCCTTGGAGGGTCATCTGATTGTAACCTGCGCTAATGCATGCAGGCAGAGTGAGGAATGAGGGAAGAAGAAACAATCTGGCCTGCAAGCTGATCTCATTGCAATGTCTGAGCTGTCAGCTATATGTCTATTAACTGCTCAGAGGAACCGCTTTTTTCTCCTCTCATTAAAAGATCTATCAGCTTTGGTGCAAATGCACATAGATTGGACCTCACACATACAACAAACAAAGTACATCAATCAAATTTTAGGAATGCACTTTAAAGGTATAGTGCTTTGAAAAAGTATTTGCCTACTTCCTGATTTCCTCTGTTATCTTATCGCTCAGGCTAGCCAACTTAGGTTCCGTGATATTTGTATGCTAACGTTACCATATTTTCCTGGGAGTGTCACTCCCAGGCTGTCCATAAACCAGTCTCTGCATTCAAGGGTGTTTGAACCCCCATTACCTTGTGGGTAACACAGGCTGGAGATTCAAGCCAAACACGTCCAGTGACCTCACTGGACGTGTTTGTTTTGAGAAGTTTTACCCCATATCTAGAAAAAGGCTATGCTGATGTTGATTTAAAAAATGCCTATACACATAATTTAAGCATTTAATCCAAATAAGCTCAAGTAACCTCCTCACCCACTCATGTGTTGTACGTTATTTTATTATTACTCCCCAAGTTAAAACACTTGGTTACATTACGTTTGAAACATCTCCCATGGTTATCGTTCCGACAATGTGAAATGTAACAATACGTAGCCTATAGTAACATATTTTTGTCATCAGGTGGGCTATGATAACTGGACCACTTGCATGAAGTAGAAATGCATTGCATAGTATGTTGGATGCATTAATATTTGTTGGATAATTTAGCTGTGAAAAGATTCTACACACCTGTTCAATCTGTTCTTGTTAGCAAGGTTATACGAAATTAATGCACACCCAAGTGACACTTCTCAGCAAATTAGAATTCTGTATTTGCCCTCGGTGGTTGGTTATTTTTCCATGCCAGGGTATAAGCTACAAATAATGTTTTGCCATTCTAATTAAAGCACACAAGCTACCCTGCTGAAATAGGAAATACAGAGCCAAAAGAAAAGAAAAAATTGTACCACTGTCCAAACACAGACTGCACTGTAATTCACTATCAAATATTTCCATAGTGTTCATAAAATGTCCTGAGAGGTTTACCACTTACTTCTAATTCACATAGTTGAATGCAGAATTGTAATAAAGAGGCTATATATTTTTAGATTTGACTTTGACTTGCTGACAGCTCCATTCGTGGCCACTGTCGCATGCACTGGGATGTCATGACAAATAATCTAATTTAATGTATCAGTGAGGTTGCAGTAAGACAGCAAGTAAATCATAGTCTTCTTATGAATTTATCTTCAAATATCTGCCAGGCTTCCTCTCATTTTGGCCACTCTGGCTATGTTTGATTTGCTACTAAAAACAACATCGGTTACCTTAGGAGAGTTTGAGAAATATTACTTTGTACAGAGCCCCTGAAATTTTAAATATTTAATTTATCTGTCGCGCACACAAGACATTTTTTTTAACTTTGGGGGATCCATACTTTCATCAGTTGTCATCTGTTACGTGATTCTGCAAAGGACAGTGCTGTACTGAAACACTTCCTGTTATATAAGGGGTATGATCCTGTTTTTGGTATGCAATTCGTCTTTCCTTCATAGCAGAGTAGGTATGCACAGTTATACAAGATGATAATTCACATTTGTGAAGCCTGAAGTTCATTAATGACAACATTTGCACAATATACACTAAATTATCATGGACTGTTAAAGCAACATACATTAAACAGTACCCCATTGGGTTCAATGGGATTTCCACTGTTCGCAGAGAATTTGAAATATCTCTCATCTAATGTACTGAATTGCATTGTTGTAGTATACAAATTCTTTGCACATAGTGGAAAGCCTACATTAATATCTAATAAGATCAGCCATAAGAAAGCACTGTCATAATTTCTAGCACTTTTTTCATCCTACAGTATAGATATAATGCATCTAATTCATTCTATTTATCAGAGATAAAACATCTGCCATCTGCCATTTCCCTGCAGGCAAAGTGGTGATTCTGTCTTTTAAAAAAGAAGGCATACAGTATTAAATAAAAAGAAAACATTCTCCTCAAGGCAGACAAGCAGTTTCCTCCACTTCATTGCACTCACCATGTTTTTTCTGTTTCATTTGATGTCTTTACTGTAGCAGTGGTGCTTTTCATTATTCCTGACATAGGGACATGGTAACCTGAAAGATTAATTCATTTTGTTGAGAGAGTGATGAACCACAGAAGGTCCACTGAATTTTATTGATCTTAAATTACTGCACAAATCTATGAGCGGTAAAAAAGCTTTATAAAGGAAAGTATTGCAGCATAGTGTACATTGTACTGGTCAACAATTTGCACATAATACTTCTCCTCATGACATGTAAGAAGGCATTTATTTATTTACTTATTTTGTTGCTATCACGGAATACACATGTATCATATTCCTATGATGGAACACGAGTTTTTGGTGCAGGGAGAATATTTTTATGAGCTCTCAGATAGATGCTAAGGTCCAATGTGTCACACTAGTTGCAGATGAAAGTGGGAAGGGGGTGCTTGGCATAGCTGTCCTGTATCAGCTCCTAATAAAGCTAGAACACATCATTTTGTTGCAGGAGTACTGTGTTATGTACGGCTCTGAGAACCCAAATGCAGACCACAGGATAATCCAAAATCGTTGTTTATTAGTCCGAAATCGTAGCCAGGAGATCCAATACAATGACAAAAACGAAAGGCAAAAGAATAGTCGAAAACAGGCGAGGGGGGAGAAAATCAAAAGGCTGAAGTACAGAAGGGCGAAGGCAAAAATCGAAACCGGAAAACAAAGCAGAATGTCAAAAACCAGAAAAGCAGAAAGGCAAACAAAACAAAAGGGCAAGGCAGGCTCGGAAATCAAAAGGCAAAGGGGTGTCTATCAAGAATCTCAAGAATTAGGCTTACGACGTATTCGGCACTAAGACTGATCAACGTTCTGACAAGGAACAATGCAGAGACTGAGGTTTAAATACATGAGGGAAGGTAACAATCTAGGCAGGGCTGGGGAAAAGGTGGGCTAAACAAATAGACAACAGGTGGGGAAACATAATGGGGTAGTAACCTAATCATAGAGGGGAGACGAAAACGCGGACTGGATGCACGTAACCAACATGTAAAACATACGGCTCTGGGTTAGGGAGTAGACATTTGCATAGCTTGAAGACGTAGTGAAAGTTAGAGACAGGTGCGAACACTTCGCTGAAACTAAACGAGTAATCAGGGATAGCATAGGGAGGCGGAGTTACAGAACAGTGCAGAAATACTAAGAGATTGCGTTAGTGAGTTAGTTACGTGAATATTTCTAAACTACCCAATAAAAGTGATTGTTAGTTAGTTAGTTAGTTAGACAAGTGTATTAATCGGATTAGTACTGTACCAAACCCAGATTAGTAGTAGTTAGTAAGAATCGTGCTTTACAACATTTAACTACCAAGAAAAAGCAGGAAGTAAGAATCGCAAGTTGGGAAGGAATTTCTTGAAAACCTGAAAATACCGTAAACATAGTGGGACACGCAGACAGGGGAGTGACTTGGCTGGTAAACATTCAGATGCAGACATAACAGGGGAAGACAAATGAGAACTGTATTGGAAAACACTAACCAATGATCTATGAAAAATGAATAATCAACAAGAATAAACATGAATACATACAGGACAAATACAGAAACATTACACACTGACTGAATGAGTTGAGCAATCTCAGGGCACGGGTACCATGGCCACTAAGGGGTTAATATTCCATCAATATTGTTAGCTTAATAACTTGCATGTAACATCCAACCCAAATTGAAATAGTCCTAGTAAGAGCCTGTAAGCCAAGCCTGCACTGTCATAAGCTGGGGAAAGACACTTCACATGCAGTCTTAGCAAGCAGACCGCAGGAGTCAGATCAACCAGCAGGGCCCTTTAGAGAGTGATGAGACTTGGAACCTGGCTGAGTGAACCTTGGCTGATGCTACAGCTAATTACGCATTGGCCTGGGCATGGGTGGAGGTTTCATTTTTTCATCGGGAGGACACAACCAAGTGACCAGTGACTCGATTCTTCCTACGGAGGCCAAAATACAAAGCCTCATCTACAAAAAAAGAGGCAACTTAGCCTTATTATTCATTCATATTTGTACCAATGTTTTCTAATTTTACAGCCGTCCATTCTCTACTAAAGATTGCTCATCAATAACGTATGCTACAGCCTTATCATTCATTCATTTTTGTACCAAAGCTTGCTTGCCATTAAATAACCTAAGCATTATAGCTTGTTTTGCATTAATATTTGTAAATATTGTACCGACTAACCTCTCAATTGGTTTCACTGTCATGGTGGGAGGTAGTACCCGGTGGGTCCACCAGAGGGCCGAGGATCATTAGTTCCACCTGTTCCTCATTAACTCCTGGGGAATTACCTTCCCCAAGAGTATTTAAAGCCAGTGCTGACTCCCTTCAGTGCTTTTGTGTTCAACGTTCGCACTTGCACAAAGCCAGTAAGACACCAGGTAGACGCTGTACTGGTAGAGTCAGGTACGGTGTTGGTTTACTTATCAGAACTCTCTGAGACTACCAAAACATAGGTAAGGAAGGCGCTCGGTTGTGGTGTTGGTTCACCGACGCCTTCCTGAAAGGTTTTCATTTCTTCCTTTTTGTTTGGAGCTCGTGTGAGCCAATGGTAGAGGGACGTTGTCCCCGGTATTGTATTTTAGTTTGTGTTTTTCCTCCTGAGCTGCGCCTCATGGGTTTTTGTTTTGTGCCTAGTGGTTTTTGCTAAGTTGTACTTTTATTTGGGAGATTCACTATTATTACTCACAGTACTCACTTCCCAGCACTATATTTGGTTTGTGTATTCGCCCAGTTTTCTGAGGGTTGTTTTTATTATCTACAGCCGTTTTTTGGGCTTAATTTCTGTTCTTTCCAATTACCGCCTACGGGTTAGTTTCTGTTCCTCTCTGTGTCCCGGGAGAAGGTCTTATTGTTGTATACCACTTTCTGTATTGTGAGTTCGCCTTCAAGGGTCGAACCTCAGTCGCTACTGGCCCTCCACCCTGCCCCTACCCTACATTCACATAGACTGTTTGCTCATATAACAGCTGGATTAACATGAATACGAAAACGGTAATATTAGCCGACCTATCTAGCCAACCTGTTAACCCCTCATGGGCAGATGCAATCTACATCTCCCTTAACATACGGATGCGACTATTATTGTAGTACTCGGGGTATTCTAGCTACCAACTGTGGTATGCTACTTGGTAAGTTGATGTAGTCTTTAAGGGTTCAATTTGTATCTATATGATCATGCTAGAAATATTAGAATTGAGCAAATTTGCAGTAGTAGTAGGATTAAACAACTAAGAATGCCCAGAGCTCAATGAATATCCCAGCTAAAAACATTTTTTAAATACTAAGAAAAAATATAGAATGCAATTTTTTCCTGCTTATTATGGGGTGCCATTTGTAAAAAAAAAAAAAAAAAAAGGTACACACTCAACTTCATTTAGCATCACCAAGTTGCTGGAACTCATTCTATGCATGGCCTCAGTCAGAACTTTAACCTTGCTCCTTAAAACCCTAAATCTAAGTCCCCCGACTTCAGACTCCTCTACTGACAAGTATGGCTGCTCATTATCTCTGAACCACATATTTTTCCTCTTATGGGCGTTCTTGCTACCACCTCAATGGTGTGTGCGAGGGGTTAACAATGCATTCCTTCCTAACCCATCCCTGTCAATCTCTCATCAGAGGGGCCTAGGGCCGGGTCCTCGACAAAGTGTAAAATTGTTATGCATTAAAGCAAGATTTAAAAATTATATACAGTCACAGAGCACTCATATCGCTCAGGCTAGCCAAGGTAAGTTCCGTGATATTTGTATGATAATATTACCGTATTTTCTGGGAGTGTTGCCTGGATGGGTGGCCATCCATAAACCAGTTCTCTGCATTCAAGGGTAGAGTTTGAGCGCCCGTTACCTTCTGAGAAACACGTCCAAGCCAAACACATCTAGTTTTGCCCCATATTTAGGAAACCGCTACACTGACGGTGATTTTAAAAATGCCTACACACATAATTTAAGCATTTAATCCAAATAAGCTCAACTGAAAAAAGCGTGACAGTGCTCCTTTAATGTGTAAATGTATTTGAAAATACTCAAAATATGTATTTAAATATGCAAAAACATATTTTATTTGACTCAGGACTGCAGCACATGTTATCGATAGCAAAGTTAATCTCCCTCTCCTGATAATTTTCAAATGTTTGTACTGTATGGCACATAATCAAGCAACATCAAAAGTACATTATGTGCAAGTTCCAGCTGAAACCTTACCCATTGTATGTATTTTTCGGCATGTAAAATAACAATGAAGAGAGTAGTCAGTGGGTGCTTGTCATTACTGCCAGGAGCTAATATGGCTATAACCCAAGGAACCCTGGCCATCTCAAACCCACCCTGCCACAAGCAAAATGAGTCCGGTTTTTGCTCTTGTTGCCCACTGATGCATTTAGTGTATTTAACTACATTATCCTATTTGGATAGATTTAAATTATGCTGTATATTTAGACATTTAGCAGATGCTTTTGTACCGCAAAGGAGTACCGTACATAAAATTATAAATCATTCATTAAAATATTTTACTGGTTATAATTATCTCTACTGAATTAGCATTTCTTTGCCAAATGTATTTCATTCAGGTTGGCTCATCAATTTTGTTTTCGTATACTGTCAGATTGCAATGAGGTATGTAAGGTATGTGAGGTAGGCAATAATGTATGCAGAGTATAAACATATCATCGTGATACATTTCTGCCTTTTTGTGAGCTATAATTGTCTAAGCTGGCTTTTCATTCATTGCGATTTTGCTGATCTGCATGGAAAGATGTTGTGGTACTAAAACTATTGGCAAAATCTTTTCAGCTGAGCCTGAAGCCTGTGAAAACATAACAAGATTTACAGTCTATGGCCTGAAGAGCTTGTCCTTCGCCTCCCAGAGTCCCTACAGTAAGCAGCCCTCTTCTGTCTCCTTGCCTTTTGCCCGGCACAGCTTCAAATTGGGGAGTTTGGTGTTGCCACTGCATGGAGTGATACCCAAGTGAGTGTGAAGAGTTATTTTAAGAAACTGGCTGCTCTTGTGGCCTATGATTTATTCTAGCTGTGGCCTCCAGATATACATGAATTCTACAGTAGTGCAACGCAAAACCAGCTCAATTTGCCTCACAAAGTTGTAATTACATAATAACTCAGAACATCACACAGTCTGATTCACACAGCAGGAGAATTAAAAAAGGTAAGATAATTAAAAAAATGTTTTCAGGCCCTTGAGGTTATTGCCAATTTAAGTGCCATAATTGATTTGGTTTAGTTTTAATTTCTTTCTGTCATTAATTAATGTATTTGTCACAGTAAATTCACCATTTCCCTTAATGAACTGAAGCACTACCATTAACAATAATTTTTTGTAATTCCGTTTTTTTACTTACAGTATTAAAAATCTTCTATAAAATGCAAAGTAAACAATCAGAAGAAGAGACGCTAATTATTGCCACAGGCTATTGATGAACATTCTACAAGTGGAGTGTATGTTTTATTCAATAACTGATTATCTCTTAACTGTCCATGCTAATGGATATACACAGCATATTACCATTCTGTAATGGCTATAGGGAGGTAAAGCTGATGTATCGGGAATAATACTTCCGGTGTACTGCTCCCTAAAAAATAGAGCAACGAAAGCTAAATATAAGCAAACTATGTAGCATTGAATCTGGATTCATAATATGTTTTTCATGGTTTAAATACATAGCTAAACACTAAATACGATGGGATTTCAGTTCGTAAAAAGTCAGGTTCTGCATTTCTAGGCTAAAACTCTATAATGCTTTCCCTGTTACAGTGACAAAATTTCCACAATTGGACCATCCTAATGCCACCAACAGTGTGTCTGTATTCATTTATCGTCCCGACTCAATTTAAGAAATCTGACTGAAGTGGCATGATTCTAACTTATAAACTTGATTCCAAATATGATACATTTGTGTAATCAGTGGCTTATTGATGGCAACCTGCAACCGATGTCAAGCACAATTGGGGGAAAAAACCCATGGGCGCGAATGTGTTGGTATGTCCCGGGACACTGGCCATCCCAGTGCTGTTCATATCAGATTTTAAAACATCTATGTACTTTGCAACACATTTACATGAATTAATAAATGTGAAAAAAGTCATAAGAGAAGCAACACTCATATTTTCAAGGGCATTAATCATTGGGGGCGACATTGGCTCAGGTGTCCCTGAGCAAGACACCTAACCCCCAAATGCTGGTTGACGAGCTGGTTGGTGCCTTGCATGGCAGCCAATCGCCATTGATGTGTGAGTATGTGCATGAATGGGTGAATGAGAAGCATCAATTGTACAGCACATTGGATGAAGGCTATATAAATGCCAACCATTTACCATTTTAAATATATCTTGGCCTTTACTAAACAAGCACAGCAATTATATGACTGCACAGGGGTACGCATCGCAGTAAATTACAGTGATTCTGTAATGATCTGTGATAATTCAACAAAACTCTTTCCCTCTGCCTGAACATGATCCCGTATTGCTGGTGGGGTTAAGAATCATTGCATTATGGTAAAGCTCTATTCATTTACTGCACCCATTCAATAATCACTTATTACGATTAACATTTGTGAGCCCCTGGACAATTTCAGATGTTCTTTCAAACAAAATTCATATGCATTTCCTAATGTCTGATCTGTCAAAAAATATACTGCACTAGTTCTGTTCAGGACCAAAGCTAGCAACAACATGTATGCAATGAGTTTAAGGACATAAAAGTTTGAGGACCATAAGAAGGAAATTGTGGGACAAAAATAGTACAGAGCCACATTTTGCACAGAGCTCATGCACCTTTGTTTCAGAGTGATTACTCAAAGCCCGTACTTTGACACAATGAGATCATTCCACTGCTGAGATGGAATACATTAAACATTCTAGGCCAGCAGCTTTGGGAACAAACACCAGATCATGTGCCTGCATTATTGTGGAGGAGGATTTGTGCCACTTGGAATTCCTTCTCTCTGCCTCTCATGACATTGTTCCACAACACAATGGAAGAAAGGTTAATGCATGCAAAGGTGACATGGGGTTGAATAGGACTAGGAAATACTAGTGATAGATTTTATTTATTGCCTTGAATTACTTATCAATGACCAAACAGGCAACAGTAATTCACATGGGACTGAGGTAAATGCATGGTGTACTGTAATTTAGGACAAAGATCTTGTGCTGAGATGTTTCTGCAGGCCCTTACCAGACATGATTTTGTTAGAGATGTGAGGCTATAAAACAGAACAGGAAATAAACAGAACAGTAAAGTGGTCAACCACGTTTCATTGTTGGTTGGTTGGTTGGCCAAAAATATTGACATTTTTGACAAGCTTGAGGTACAGTAAAGGATGTAAGGAACGTATCACAATATTTATGGAATTATGGAATTTCTCATTCCATCAGGATTCTGTATGTTGTAATCCAGTGACTTTGAAATGTGCTCCATTGTCATTATAAGTCGCTGTTTTGCCTCACACATCTTTGCATATTATAATGTGTTATACAGTTTAAACCAGGGAAACCCCAGTTTATGTTTGTTTCTCCCTCCTAAATAAGTCCTTTTTGCATTTTTCCTTTTTCACATGTTTTCCCTAGAAATTTTCAGCTTTCAAAGAAGGTGCTTGAGATGATTATTATATTAAATTGCCATTTATCCCTGATGCTTTTCAAGGGTCATACAGAACACAACAAGTAAATACACAACCCAGTCTAATTATAGTTGTGGCACTGTGTGTAATTTAAGTAATTTGTGAATGTATAAGATTATAAGATTTGATGAAAGTATAATGGTAGTTGGGTGGCTTGAAGTAGCCCCTTGCAACCTTTAATCAAATCTTAGAGAGCATAACTAAGATGTATAGCCATTATCTAAAACATTCGCCCAATCAAAATGCATGGTGGTGGTATAGAGCTCCACATATTCATGTACAATATGTTCAGAAACTCATGAAAATCACTGTTCTGAGATTTCAAACAGATACTATTATTTGAGTATTTGAGTACAGCATGGCTTGTTACCATCTTGAATTGGCCACATTTCCGGATGATGGTTCTCCCACATTACTGTGTTCTGGCCTAACTAATTGACACTTATAAAAGTAATTTGACAGATTGAGAGAGAGTGCCCCCCAAAAATGCCAATTTGCCACAAGATATCACTATACCAATCAATTGACATGATCATATTTAAACAGTCAAATGGATTATGTATTGGTTCATACCAACATAATTGAGCATCTATCTTAGTGCCTCCAATTTGTGCCAGTTTCTGCATGTTACATGCATTAAGTACATTAGCTATCTCCTCCCTAGATAATTTAACATAATTTGGTTGTGCTCAATATGAAAGATGTACTGTATTAGTATTTAGGCTGGCTGCGTCATTAGCCTAAAAATGAAGTTCAATATGTGGGACATGCAAATAACCAAGGAGAAAGTCACATGCAATGTTTAGACATTTCTCCCCTCTAAAGGAAATTGCTCAGTTCAGTTTAGTAAGACAAGTTATACACTCAGTGATCACTTTATTAGGTAGACCTGCTCACCAGCTCGTTTAAAAGGTCCAGCTATTTTCCAGACCAAATGTCAGAATTTGGAAGAAATTGGGGAGAAATGTGATTTTCACACACAATAGTTTCTAGAGTTTGCAGAGAATGGTGCAAAAAACAAAAAAACATTCATTGAGCAGCAGTTGTGCAGGCAGAAGCGCCTTGTTAACGAGACTAATCTGATTTCAGATTTCAGATTTAGAATAGAACACATTGTCTATTAACGCCAGCAACAGCAAGCAGTTTTATCATATTGGCAGATACACACAGCTTGTGGTTCCTTGATAAGGGTTCCCAGCTTACCCAATGTGACCGTCACCCAGCAAAGAAATTGAAAGCAACTTTCCGAACAATTTAAGGAAATTGCCAACAAGAACACTAACTGTCACAATAATAATGACTAAAAATAAAAGATTAACCAGATAAAGATTTATCACAGATTTACCTGCATAACAGAGTGCAAAACTGTAGTAGTTCAGCTTCAGGTGAAAGTCTTGGTTTTAATGTACTGCAAATCGCAATGTAGTATGGGGGACTTCCAGGTTACGTCATGTCTACTTTTGGGTTATGTCACACCCACTTCTGAGTATGAGTAACGGACACGGATACAAGTAATTTAATTGGTTTAACGGATATGAGTAATGCACTACTCGCTCACCCCAAGTGCCTTCTGTTAAGCATGTTACTACTTTAGTTCTGTATAAGTTTTGCCATGGTTTTGATTGCTGTATCTCTTTGACAACTAAGCTACCTTTTCAACAGATCAGTTTTCTCTAGAGATCGATCTTCTTTTCATGCATTTTCGCTTTGCAGTACCATCGTTGGTGCCATCTATTTCCTTCTTCTTCTTCTTTTAGTTTGAACAAGCTAAAACCTTCACAAAAAAACAGACAACATAAACAAGCAGGTATCCCAGCAATCTTAGCATATTATCAGAAAAGAAGACAAATAAAATAGGACACCGAAGATGACTTCATTAATAATGTTTGTAAAAGGCAAACTAGCCTACATTTTCAGCACGTTTGACATGTTCAGAATCTACTGTAATTGCTTAGGTAAAAAGTAATCAACCATGAAGCGATACGTTTGTCGAATTGATGGTGTAAAATAGACATAGCCCCCCAGGTCACTGCTTGGATATTTAACGTTTACTTTTCTAGCACATTGTTCATATTTTTTGTGAAAGTCTTGTATTAAAAGTGACTAGGCTACATTTGCATGAAAATCCCAGAAGATCAGCAGTTTCTGAGATAATCAACTGAGCCTCTTGACCATGTATGGATGGTTTTATGCATTGACACATGACTGGCTGATTAGATACTGTCAGGGTTGGGAGGGAGTACCAGCTGTGGCCACCAGGGGGGGTGCTTTATTACCTTCACCTGGTAGTCATTAGTGCCAGCCAGGTACCTACCTCTGGAGAGTATTTAAAGCCCTCATTTTCCATTGGTCTTTGCTTCGGTGTACACTTACGCTCTGTCACCCAAGCTGGTATAGCACACGGTAGACTCTGGTAGTTGAGTCGGGTATTGTGCTGGGTATCGGTTCTTTCTGAGCCGTGCTGTAAGGGACTGTGTCCCGGTTATGTACTTTTATTTCTAAGTTTTCCAGAGTTGCGACTCCTGGTGTTTTATTTTCGGTGCCTGGTTCGGGGTTGAGTGCTCACGTTTATGCACTCTGTTTTTTGTTGTTATTTCTTCGCCCTGGTTTTGATGGGTAGCTTTATTTTTTGAGCCGTTATTTGGGGCTCTTATTTGTTCGGAGCTGCCTCCTATTGTACCACGGTCTCGGCTATTCCCCCGGGGTCTTGGTGGCGGACACTTCCGTGTGTTCGCTTACTTAGGATCACCCGTAGTCGCGCTTGGCTCTCCGCACCTCCTCGTCACAGATACTTGCATTAATGAGCTGGTGTACAGGTCTATTTAATAAAGTGGTCACTGAGTGTACATTCACCAAGCAGATTTGAGCCAGAAAAACATCTCAGTGAGACATTTGGAGAATTCTGAGGAGGTAAATACATCTGAGGAATAAAGTAACACATACCACTTTCCTGTGAATAGAGCTAAAAGTTTAGCTTTTTGCTAGCTGCGGAGTGTGCTGCAGTATGCTGACCTCCCTCCAAGCCTGTGGGAGTGTATGTGGGAGGGACTGGGCCAGGGGCCGGGTTTAGATAGACACCATGCTGAGAAAAGGGTCATACCCTCTGAAACTGACATACTAATTAAAAACTATATGATTATACACTAATGGTCACCAGGGTACACTGCTTACATTTTGCTTCAGCGATTGTTACCTTTTCGCATTACCTTTCACCATTTTGCATATTTGTGGTTTTAAAAATGTGAACTCAGAGAAGCGTTGACCGAATGTCTATTGCTTACTATTTTTCTGGAGGAATTATCAGTGTTGTCTGTTTCACTGTTGTATACTATACTACAACATTACTGGTACATAGAAACGCTATTATCTACGTTTTGTAAAGGCTCTTTTGAACTCAATGAGCCCAAGTAAGAGTGTCTCTGATCAGTATTGGTTACAAACAAAGAGTTAAGTGAAATTTTTAAACCACTGGCAAGTATTTTCTTGCATCACATGTAAAATACTGGAATCTATCATTAGGGACAAACTGGAAATATTTCTTGAATTTTGCATTTTGGCATTCTTTCAGGAAGCTACTAAGTGTTTTGTTGATAGCAGGGCTTAGGTTATTGAAAATATACCAAAAAAGCATTTGATAAGGTACCGCATGGAAAAACTCATTATCAAAATGAGGATGTAGGAATTATAGGAGCAATTTCAGAACTAGCTACGGGATAGAACAAAAAAGAGTAGTAGTAGGAGGGACCTTATCGGAGCAGGGTATTGTGGGAAGTGGGCATTGAAAGTACTTTAGTTAAATTTGGCTAACAGTTTTGAATCTACTAAAGTAATCCAAGAAGACGTAAACAGAATCCAGAAGTGGGTGGAAATTAAATTCAATACGACTAAATGTTCTATACGTGGGGAATAGAAATATAATGTATAATGCTTACATTACAGTGTGTGAAATTCTGTGTAATACAGCCTGTACTGTTATATTGTTTTGTAAAATTATACCTTTTCTGGAAATATATAAAAATGGGCTGACTCTTAATCAGTCTTCAGAAACCTGGATGTGTTGGAGCACATTTTTTCACAAGGCTGTATCCTTGTTCTGACCCCCGCGAACAAGAACAAGAGTTATGCAATGATTAGTTCCGACTACTCCAGTTCCTAGCGAATAAGTCGTGCAGTGGCTTGTTCCGACTTCAGACTCTCTTTCCTGAAATTGCTGGAATCAAAGGCTTGAAGTCTTCTTTCTGACAAAAGACCCAGACTTCAGGGATGTCAAGTTCATATGAAATTATATGATACAGTTTGCTAGCATTTTAAAACAGTGTCCTGCCAAATAGTTTTATTGGCCACCAGAAAATGCGACAAACAATATCAGGTGGTGATACAATACGCTACCTTTTTTATTTCCTTCTGATTGAATTATCTGAAGGAAAGGTATATTGTTCACAGAAGATAACAAAGGAATGAGGGCTAAAACATCTTTTCAATTTCCTGGATAAGACCTTCTGTTATTTCCCATAGGTTTTCGGAACAGTGCTTGTATATTTTGAAATTTGATGAAAGCAAGAGTGAAGAGATGTTCCCCTCTCTGTATTGGGTCAGACAGAACCGAACAGCAAATTAGGAAGGAGACAGAATTTAACAATACATAACCATGTGACACTAATACTCTTAGAGGAACCATATTTTATTAAGTGATTGTGGTTAGTGTACAGGACAGGATGGTTGTAGGTTTGTAAGTTTCTGAGTTAGTATATCAACTTACAAGAAAATAACGCAGCGAACACCGAAAACCAAGTGTAACACATAAAGCATATAGAGAAGGAACCTAATTACTAAATACATTTTACATTTACATTTTTGTCATTTGGCAGACGCTTTTAATCCAAAGCGATTTACAAGTGCATAGGTTCTACCATAAGTCAAAGCATCACATCCAGAACTAGGAAAATGATCCCACCTTGGGATATATGCCCAGGGAAATCGTTTTTTCCCCTGCTCAATACCTTTGTTTAAATAGTTATCTTGGTATAAAGAAAGATCAATTATAAAATCAAAGAAAAGGTGTAATTCTTTTTAACTTAAACACACATTGGGCAGGTGGTAGGCACCAAAACAAAAAGGAAACCTTGAGTTCAGGCCAGCTAAAGACAATTAAAGAGCGACTACAAGCAGTAACAGGGGAATATGCCAATGTTGACAGAAACTTGAGTTAATCTACTTTGGTTATTGCAATGATCACTAAAAGGGAAGCACAGCATACAGCTACAATAATCTGAAGTTGGCGAGGAGCACCGGCCTGCCAGTACCCACAATGCAGATAGAAGGAGACAGTGATATTAATGATTGCTAACCTGACGGGTAAACATGACAACCCAGCAAAACAATCTCACTGGTTACACAGTAATGCTTCCGTCAAATATTTATGTATGTATAATGTAAAAACAAATTGGTTTTCAATTGAAAAAAATGTATGCACTGTTCTTAGCTCTGTGATTCTCATGTCAGTTCTTTCCCAGGTACTGTTAAAGTTCATGCGTATGTATTGTTCGGTATGGTTGTAATGATTGTGTTTTGAAGAGCTCTAGATGCATTAGTGAATATACTCAGTGGTCCTTGGTATAACAGCATCATGACTGTATGTAATTGGAATGGAATGCTATTGTGATTCTTATAAATGCTTTATGAATTTTAAATTGTTAGAATATATCATTCTGCCTCCTGGATTAAACAGGTTACTTCCATTTGAATCAACCCTTATTGCAAAATAATGATTTTTTTTCTAAAATACAGCTGTACTGTCAGAAGTACTACTATGTGGTCAACTGACAGAAACCCACATACTATGCACTGCCAATACGATAAACCCACAATACTGTGTGCCCACAGTAACACTACACCCTCTGGGTTCATATATTTGAAGAGTCAACATGTCAGATTGTTCCTGGGAGATGTGATCCCAGAAGTGCATTAGATTAGAATCAGATAAAAAAACCAAATGACAGATTGTAGCTTTTCCAAATGCAGATTGTGTTATTGCCTGTGATGCTTACAGTATAACAGCCACTAGCAGGTCAAGCACAGCATCACAGCCTCATGTTATCACATTTCATTGGGTGTACCTACCCCCCTAAAGCTTAATGCTTTTGGATATCAAATAGGGTGGTATTTTACAGGGTGTTTTACAGGTGCTCTTGAGACTTTTAACAAAAATGTCAAAACAGTCTCCAAAGCGGATGAATAAAGCATTTGCAAAAAAAATTATAAACTGTATAAGATGTATAAAAAGGACAGTACTGAGAGCAATAAAGCTGAATATTGCAATATGCTTTAAGGTAAAAAAATATCTAAGGTTAGCCAAAAGGCTATTTGAAAGGCAAATTGCACAAGTGCAAAATGTAATCCCAAGTGTTTCTTTCGATACTGTCATAGGAAATGGAAAGTTAAAGAGGAAGTTAAGTGCATTAAGACTAACAAAGGAGCACTGCTGTATAAGAATAGATATTGTTAATGCCATACATGGCTGTAGTGTAGTGGCTAAGGTATACGACTGGGACCTGGAAGGTTGGTGGTTTAATAAATGAAATGATGATTTCAAGAAAAGTGTTCTGTGTTTACTCAGGCTCCCTTTGCCTAATATTACATTTAGTCTAAAGAGCTGATAAACTCTCTGAAAAAAAGATACAAAAAGGTACATAAGATTGTACCCCTTGCCATTAATTTGTTCCTTTTTTTTTGTAAAATGTACTTATTTCTACCAAAAATAACAGTATTGTACCTTTCAGGTCTGTTCCTTAAAGGACAAAAATGTACTCTGCTGTACCCTTTTTTCTGAGAGTGTTCAGTGTGTCAAATATGCAAAAAATAGAGGAAATCAGGAAGGGGGAAAACACATTTCACGGTACTGTACAGCATGTGTAGAACACACCTCTGTCTAATGTAAATACATCATTGGTAACAGAAAACTCAGTGAACCCCAGTGAAAGTGGTTAATGATGTTATTTGAATCACAAGTCAAGTTCAACATTAGAATTGGGTCTAGCAATCATTGCTGTATTGAACCAATGACCTCTCTTGCCCACAATAATTTAATCAATAAGCTTGTGTTTCTGAGTGTCCCACTTGTGAGTTTGTGCATCTGTCATTGTGCATCTGTTTGTGCATCTGTCATCAATGTATTATATGAGTCAGCAAGCTCAGTTACAGCAGTGCATCTACGCTGATACTGCCTTGCTCTGGTGAAAGTATTGTTCCATCAGATAACATTTGTTTCTTTGTTCACTATACCAAGCTTTCTTGTATGAAGGTATTGCCAATATTGTGAAAACAAAATGGAACAAAATAATTCAGAAGAAATTAAAAAGTGAAGTATATTAAAAAAAAATCCTTATTGCAATTAGGGCCATTCATTTTATTGGTAAGACTTTACAATAAGGTTCCATGAATTGGCATGAACTAATGTAGCTGTTAATGAACTACTACTGAGAACTTAATTTGTACAGCTCTGTTAATGTATTGTATTGCATACTTTAGTAAGCAAAATTTTACACGTCATCAGACCCATAATATCATTTAGTTTCCAAGTGTTCTTTTGGAGTCTACAAATGACCTTTTTGGAAAACCGCAGAGACATGGCTTAGAAAAACATAATGCAGTACGCTCATTTCTGGTGATATTGTCATGAAATTTGAAAGGGGATTTGTCCAGTGTTTTGGCTGTGGCTGCATTGTGTTTCGAAGTGCACCAGCCACAATAATCTGTACAGTTGCAATCAAAATTATTCAACCCCCATTGCACATTAGGTTTATTGGCAAAAGATACAATTTCTCAGCTGTTTGCAATAAACAAATTACACAAGAACTGTTTAAGTAGTTCAATGAAACATAATATTACAAAATATTACAAGGGTTTTTATCCACATTCAACACAAAATGCTACTTTTAATCACTACTGCAGTCTCAGAATTATTCAACCCCCTGTCTCAAAATTATGCTACCCCCTGTCTCAAGCACACCTGATGCAACTAATCAAAATTACCCAACCCCCTGTTTCAAGCACACCTGGTGCAACTAATTAGTTCAGGTGTGCTTGAGATAAAACACATAAATACCTGGACTGGCTAGGGGTTTGTTGAGAGTGAGGTTTGATTCAAAAGTCAAAAGAATTGTCTAAAAAGTTCAGAGAAGAGATCATTGCCTTGCACAAACAAGGAAAAGGATACAAAAATAGCAAAAGTATTGAATGTTCCTAGAGATACAGTTGGAAGCATAGTTTGCAAGTTTAACTCCTTCCCCGGCGGAGACGAGTATATACGTTTTTACCGAATGTGTTTTTTTCAGTCACGGACGAGTAAACACCAGCTATAGACAAGTTTATCTGTCGATTCTGGGCGTTGTTGAGCCTTTCTAAGCATGAAACGAGTCTACTCACCCGTCTGGCAGAGGTGTTAGCTATCGCTCAAGCATTTCAAGGGGCGCCTGTTTCGTAGTTTTCCTACAGTAGTCCATGCTCTCAGCGGCATTTCTTTTGATTCGCACCATTCATTCGTTGTTTATAATTTTTTTCAACAAATTACACCCCAAATGTTTAGTTCAGGGTTAGATGGTGAATATGAACCCTCGCTTAGAAGCTTGGATATGTCTGATGACAGATAATACCATTCATAAATTTGCTGACTGAATATTTGCAAATAAAGGTAATTTGTGCTATAAAAAAATTCCTAATTATTTAATTCATAAGTAATTTCATTTATATTTGCAAATCATTTTAATTTCTGCTAAGGGGTGATACTTAAAGGGGTTAATTAATGTATTTGTCCATTATTCATTCATGTTAACAACTAAATTAGTTCATGCCAATTCATGAACCTTATTGTAAAGTGTGACCATTTTATTAGTTGTAACTAAAACAGCAGAACTAATACTATTTGCCTTGAAATATTGTTACACATTTCCTACCTCTTAGTAGTGATTGCTTGATTGCTAGATGCGGTTGTTGCCACACATTTTCAGAATAAAATGTGAAGGTCATTCAAAGTGGGAATTTCTACCTTTTAATTTGAGAACAAGGGTTCTCATGATTTTAAAATTGCTGTGCAGACCTTGTGCCACAGAAGCCTCAAGGGTTTATATATTCTGGGGAGTGGATGACCTTGTTCGCTCTATTGAAGGCTGTACTAGCCCTATTGAGTGTCCTGGTCCTTGTAAAAGCTTTAAATGCAAGTAAGGCATTCAAATGACAAACTGTACATAAAATAATGAATTCAGTTACACCCATATTCTTATTAGCACATATCAGTGCTTGATGGAATACCACTAGGTTTTACCGTCTTAAACACCACTGTACCGTCTTTGAAGCCACTTGTACCTGACCACCATGAGCTCCACTAATAGTACTTGACACTAGACTCAAGACCAATTTTTTAATCTCACTTGGGACTCATTTTTCTTTGCCCTGGAATTAGTCTCAGATGCTGAAAACTGCAATTTAATTAATTTCAATGATAACAAACATTAATTCATTCATTCATTCATTATCCTAACCCGCTTATCCTGAACAGGGTCACAGGGGGGCTGGAGCCTATCCCAGCATACATTGGGCGAAAGGCAGGAATACACCCTCGACAGGTCGCCAGTCCATCGCAGGGCACACCATTCACTCACACACTCATACCTATTGACTCTCCAATCAGCCTAACCTGCATGTCTTTGGACTGTGGGAGGAAACCGGAGTACCCAGAGGAAACCCACGCAAACATGGGGAGAACATGCAAACTCCACACAGAGAGGCCCCAGTCGACCGGGATTCAAACCCAGGACCTCCTTGCTGTGAGGCAGCAGCGCTACCTACTGCACCATCCGTGCCGCCTGATAACAAACAAATACATGTAAATGTCTACATATAATTATGTGCAAGGTACCTTCCTAAAATTGTAGCATGTACTTGCATAGATCAATAGTACTTGTATCTATCTGAATATGTGGCATCATGTTTGTAGTTATTTTCAGGTTACTATGGCAACTCTGTGGTCAAAAATGTCTTCAAGGAAACTGCAAATACAGTAACTTTTTTGAACAGTGACTAATGTGTATATCAAATCTATTTTTATCAAGTATTTGATGAAACAGTGGGCACACTGGTGTGTCCGTATATACCAACAGGTTACCAATCCATTCAAGCATAAAAACCTGGCAATTGGGTACAGTACATTTCACTGTCACAAAAGGCAGGATCCAAGTGGAGTTTAAGGTGATAGAATGAGAAATTCTGAGCATGTGTTGAGGGTTAGATGTGAATGTATCACAGGAGTTTCCTGGGATAGCCGCACTGTGAAATGTGTGCCCAGTGACTGTGACATAGACAGGCTTGCAACAGTGATGAGAGAGGATTGACTATTGATTTTGAAGGGGATGATGACTGGAGAGGAGAGCTGACCTGTTTGCTCTTCACTTGTATGTTCCTAGTGCCATTGATGGGATCTGACAGGGTTGCAAAACTAGTTATGCTAATGCTCTAATTGCTGGTTTGTATGAATTAACTTCACATGTTCAATTAAAAGGTGACTTAACTGGCAAAGCTGAAGTACTGTGGAAAACACAAGTTGTCACCAAATTTTTGCTGTCATAAAAGATGTGTTCACTGCTGTAATGCTAAATTTAATTCAAATGATAAATTAAGCTAAATTAACAATGCAACATTTGTTTCAAAATTGGTGTTCCCAACATTAATACAACATTGTATGGAAAAAAATTTTTTTGTAGCTGTTCAATGGGTTTCATTTGCGTTTTGCCTCAGGAGATTTGCCAGGTACCGGCAAATTGGCATATATTTTTTTTGTTTTTCCACAGAAACTACTTGTTCACACAACCACCACCAGGTGGCAAATGTGAGCAATCTTCCGCCATCTGAAATACTTAATGTCCGACAGCAGGGGGGCAGCAGAGTGTTGTATTTGTAATATAGGCAAATAAGTTTCAAGACCGGTCTATGAACCCGTCCAAAGGTAGCCTACTATCTATCTAGATACAGTAAACTAGAAATATTTATAAATATTCTGTGCGATAACTGACATTTCACAACTAATGATGTTCAGGATCAGTTTATATAGCACCTTTATCCAAAGTGCTGTACAATTGATGCTTCTCACTCTCCCATTCATACACACACACACACACTCACACACCAACGGCGATTGGCTGCCATGCAAGGCGCCAACCAGCCCGTCAGGAGCATTTGGGGGTTAGGTGTCGTGCTCAGGGACACTTCGACACAGCCCGGGCGGGGGATCGAACCAGCAACCCTCCGACTGCCAGACGACTGCTCTTACTGCCTGAGCCTAACCTAATGATTAAAGTTAGAATAGGGGGTTGGAAAATCTGCATGTACGGAGCTGTGTATCAAGGTGCACACAAAGTAATTTTTAAAAATTAATTTAATTACTGGCGGCACGGATGGTGCAGTGGGTAGCACTGCCACCTCACAGCAAGGAGGTCCTGGGTTCGAATCCCCGTCGGCCGGGGCCTCTCTGTGCGGAGTTTGCATGTTCTCCCCGTGTCTGCGTGGGTTTCCTCCGGGTACTCCGGTTTCCTCCCACAGTCCAAAGACATGCATGTTAGGCTGATTGGAGAGTCTAAATTGGCCGTAGGTATGAATGTGTGAGTGAATGGTGTGTGTGCCCTGTGATGGACTGGCGACCTGTCCAGGGTGTATTCCTGCCTTTCGCCCAATGTATGCTGGGTAGGCTCCCTGCGACCCTGTTCAGGATAAGCGGGTTCAGATAATGGATGGATGGATCCAAACCCTAGAATGCCAGATCGTGCACTCATCAAGCAGGTCTATCGTCATTAAAATAAAGAACAGAAGGCAGGCTGACATTTTTTGTTTATATTTTTAGTCTAAATCAGCGATCGCTATTGCACTGTATACAGACAATGAACAATTAGTACCTTGCCTGCTAGTTGTGATTGGTGCACAAATAGCATTTTGCACCAAGGTAAATATTGTAAAAACATTACAAAATGATTGCTTTGACATTTAGCACATATTTACACATGGTCTCTTCATTTGACTATGTACAATCATTTTCTTTAAAAACCATCATTTTAACAACCACATATACACCTACGATTATTATACATTTTCCATCTGACAATGCTGGTTAGGTTTCTCTCCCTCAAAAGGAATTGTGTCTCACTGAAGGAAAATACACCATAGTGACAGGCTTTAAATATGGACACACTAATTCCAGTTAACAAGTAATTCCAGTTACTGGTATATTTCTGTCCTTGTGTCAGTTCAGAATGTAGACAGTTTAAGTGGGTATACACTTGCCACATTCTTTACTTTTTCTGTTATGCACCTGGAATTCTTGGAGGCCAGAAGTTGGGATTTTCAACTGGGAAATTTGGTTGTGCCTAAACCTTCTTGTGAGTTCACGCCTGCATGTTTGCTGCTACCAAGCCTTGTCAGATCTTCAATGTGTTTTAGCTGCTGTCAAACATTGGCGGGATGTTACTGAGCTGCTGTCATGTTGTTTGACAAATTTAAATGATTTTCTAAGAGATTGCCAAGAGCAAACAAAACAAACCTCATTGTGATAAAAGTAGCGATCACACTTTTGGGAAAGGTAGTAGCTAAGGTTGAAAGACTAAGGTTTAAATCTCTACCCTAAGGGAAGGTTATGTAGCATACTGAGATTTTATTACAACAAATGGAAAGATGTCCATCTTTTTGGGTTTTTGAACATCTGTGATAAAAACTAGTTGGCACATTTGCTGAAGTTACAAAAACAAAATAAACACAGGTGAATGTTAATCTTATTTAATTATTAAGAAAACTGTTAGCTAGCAAACATAACAGTAATAAAATAAAAATGGTTAATGCTATGGCTCTCCATGTGTGCTTGATTCCCTTGGCTAATTGCTGTTTCACCTTATCAGTGCTTAATTTATCAGCATTTGAAAATTACATAAGTAACATGTATTTTGGTCTTTGTCTGCAAATCTTAAGAGAGATTCAACACGAGGGTTACCTGTTAGACACAACCGGGAAATTCAGACCAGAATAGAACGTAGCTCTGCTGTGTAATTTGTTTTACGAATCTGTGTGTAAAACACATGGTTAACACTCTAGTCACATTGTAGGTTAGCTACTGAGCTACCATGCATAAAATGACGATAATTTCACTGAAACCCAGATCTTTCAAGAAAAGTGTTTTAATGGTAGGCAATTAAAAAACAAAAAACAAAGAGCACTTAGCCTACAAGGCAGTAGGCCTATCAGAGCGGGATGAATAACATGCACAACAAAAGTCTCTGTTACATCATGCCAGCAGGGGTGGGCTCATGACAACCGTAGCGTGCTCAAATTTTGTCACCTGGCGGTGGTTGTGTGAAAACAAACCCTACACCACGATGGATTATGGGTAATCTTGCTACAATACTAAAATGACTGCTCCACCTGTTACAGGCCAAAATGCAATGCAGCTGCCCCCAAGCCCCCAACTGTCGAGATCTTGGAAATATTATTTCCCGGCCATAAGCATTCTTGCCGCAAAGTCAAAACATCAAATGAAGCCACTGTGCAGTAGTTATGATTCATTCACATATTGGAAAAAGGCTGAAAAGTAATGTAATGAGTGTTTGTTACATAGTCATGCTGCAGACATGAGGGCCTTTTTCTCTCTGTCTTATACTGTCTTGTACAAATTTTGAGAAATATTCAAGGTTTCTGCCACCAATAAACTGCTTAAAGTATTAACTCAAGCCTGTTTGCTGTTGAAATAAATTCACTGCATAATCTGTTGTAAAATACTTTTAAAGGGTAGAAATTACATGGATTCCTTATTTCCAACAAAATATTTTTTTTGCAGTGTTTACTCTTTCCTTTTTTACACAATACTTCCATAGTTATGTTTCCTACTATATATCTATTATCAGGATAATTATCTATATATCTATTATCAGGACCATTTTTGATGCCACTTCGAATATGATTTCATGAACTTCTCAGGTGCTTTATATTACATTTCCAACATTTTATATTACTCTTTGCATTTCTGCCCACTCCATATCTACTGGAAGATAAAATATAATTTGTTGGAGGTCAGGCATCAAAATATGGTTTATGCTAATGAAAAAGCAACATGTAAGAAGGTATGCACTGTACTTATTTTTCACGCAACCTACACTAGTCACATGTTCTCCTTAACTATGTGTTCTCAAAACACCAGCACACCATAACAGGAAGACATCAACCCCATTTAAATTAATCTTAACCTGCATAGCAGCATTTTGTGATTGTGATTTATATTGCATGAGAAATTTCTGAGTGGAGTAATTTTGTATCTACTTTTTCCTCACTCCACATCTCTCTGAAGTCTAAGAAGGGTCTTTCTATTTATCACCCTAAAACCAAATGCTGATGCAGTTTTCAGATCCCAATTTCTAAATTTGTTGTGAAACCAGGTTTGCAGAAGATAATTTCTACATAAAGGACAACCTGTCCTTTGCCAGCTTGGTAACATGGTTTTAATAATGAAGTGTCGATCAAAGCTGCCATTCAGCAGTACGGGGGATGCTGGTAGCATGCCAAGTAACTGCTGGATCTGTGCAGAGGTGCATCTCCCTTTATTACCTTTCATTTACTATGAAATAGATATAGGCAGTCAAGAGACATGCACTGCTCCCGTTGAAACAGATATAACAGAGTGGTATTTTCAACTTCACATTGTTTCATTGATCTATTTACATCCACATTTACATTTACATGGGAAAAGAGACCAAATGAAGATAAATGGGTGAGTGGCAGAAGCAGAACTGAGCCAGTAACAGAAGAAGAGTTTATGCTAGCTACCTCATTATGAATACATTATCCTCCCAACTTACTCAGATTATTTTAGGTGAATGGTCTGCATGTAACTAGAATCTACACTCACCGAGCACTTTATTAGGTATTTATACTGCTTCTACTGCTTCTACTGCTGTAGCCTATCCACTTAAGAGTTATGATGTGTTGTGTGTTCAGAGATGCTCTTCTGCATACCGCTGTTGTGTGGTTATTTGTGTTACTGTCACCATCCTGTCAGCTTTGACCAGTCTGCAAAACTGCTGCTCACTGGATTTTATTTTTCAAACTCTAAAGACTAGTGTGCGTGAAAATCCCAGAAGATCAGCAGTTTCTGAGATACCCAAAACTCTCAGTAGTTGAAAAGAAAGCCAGTGATAGCCATCTTACATTTACAATATCACAACTATAATTTTAGTTTGAATTTGACATTAAAACATACAGATCATGAAAGCGAAGACATTTCTTGAGCAAAATCAGAATGTAACTGAATACATTAGCTGGTAGCTGCGAAAGCAGCTGATGTGATTGTGAAGCTGGCTAACCTCCAAACAATGCACAACTTTGGTGCTACATTCACTTTGACCTCTGCCGTTTAAAAGCTTAAAAACAATAATTTTACTCTGAATTTGGCATTAAGACATGCAGATTATGAAAGGCAATGTATTGTTCTACAAAATTAAGATGAAAGCCCAAAATAGGCAAAAATGAAACAGATTTTTGTGAAACTGGCTATCACGACCTCCCACTGATTATGATAGAGTGGGTCAGATATATGTTGAGTGAAGGAGCCTTCAGTACAACTAAATACTTCAAACAGATCTTCATCAACATATAAAATGAATAAAGGACACAATACACATCCTGTTTACATGCATAATGTCTTTAGTTATATAGCTGAGTCATGTTTTAGCCAAATACATGGATAAAAGGATTTAGCTAGGTAGTACATTTACATTTTTGTCATTTGGCAGACGCTTTTAATCCAAAGCGATTTACAAGAGCATAGGTTCTCCCACAAGTTAAAAGCATCAAATCCATAACTAGCAAAACACACATGAAGAGCTGTTCTAAACAAAAAAACAATAGCCATCGTAGGTGCAATATCTCTCAGGGGGGAGGACTAAGGTATAGTCTGAAAAGGTGTTTTTAGTCTATGTCAAAATATAGGGAGGGATTCTGCTGACAGTGGTAGGCAAGTTATTCCACCGCCTGGTGCTCATAGTGAGGGAACCACAAGGCGACCAGAGCTGGCAGACTGGAGTGGTCTTGCAGGGGAGTAGGGAGAAATTTAAGATTGGATGTAAAGTGGGGGCAGTCCCCTTAGCAGCCTGGAATGGCAACACTAGTACCTTGAAGCGGATGCGTGTGGCAATAGGAAGCCAGTGGAGGCCAATGAGGAGTGGGGTGACATGAGCCGACTGGTGAGCAGGCTGGCTGCAGCATTCTGGGCCAGCTGCAGGGGCTTGATGGCATAAGCTGGGAGAACAGCTTTTTTTTGTTTACAGGTAGTAAACATTAAGATGACATCAAGAGTCACAGCAAATTCTGAAGAATATAAAGAACATGTCATATTCTGAGGGAGAAATGTAGGAGAAGACAGGACTGTTATCTTATGTGCCCTGACCTGGATGTCATTGTTGAATTATTTGAGTCTGACCCCTCAGATAACAATCTTCCTGCTGTGACATTGGGTTGTGAGAATGGAAAGCTCAGTGGCTGCTTTATTATGCTCTCATTCACACTTAGCAAACATGAAGGCATGTGTACTTGTATGCACTTTATCAGGGTGGAAATGACAAGGTAATCTGAAATGCAATGACATACAGTAAAATTGTTCATTTTTATGTTTTTTTTTAATTATTATTTTTGTTTTATTTTCAGTGGGAGAGAATATGTTTCCGTCTTTTCCATCTGAAACCAGTTTGGTTTGCACTGTCGATGCTCTACTCACTGGGTAGGCGTGAGGATGGCCTCACTCTCCCATCCTGTTTGAATTGTCCTGTTCATACTTGCCTTTTTCTCATTTTATTTTCTGCTCAAAGAAATTGCTGTGCATTTTTACATATTGTCATATACTCCCCACACACGTTTTAAATGCCTTACATAAAATATACAATATCAACTCCTAGCCATAGCATGCCTTTCATGTAAAAACATCTAAATGTTTTGTTATGAACTGCATTAGATCTAATTGAAGGGATTTGAGCTTAATCTTTAGCAAATCTGTCTCACAATGCTGCCGTTATTTACTGTATTGCATAATATCACCTGAAAAGTGATACTGTAAGCAACTGAGAAACTGTTTGGGCTCATAGCACCGTATGGTTAAAACAGAGGAAAGAGTCTTAACGGAGTAGTCTGTCAGCACTCATCCCCACCAGGGTCTTCATTAAAATTGAAATCCATCTGATGCTATAACTGGCTGCAGGCCTCAACTCACAACCATCTGCACTCTATAAATTCTTTCTTTCAACAGAAGTCATTTTAAAGGCCATCCATTTGTTTAGCAAATGGCTGCAGGTCTATGCTTAGAATGAGCACAGATAAAATATTGTAGCTGGTTCTGTTCATAAATCTTCCAATCTGATACAAAAGGGGTACCAGCTACGGTAGACCGCATGAGACACTGGAAATGTTCCCAGACAGCAGGTGTATAAAAATCATCCACATCATTAAAGGAGGTTTCAGGGCACAAATCATCTATAGTGTAGTTCTAAGATGTAAGGTCACTTGGGTGTTGGGCATTTATGTGTGGCTTGGATGTGTGGTAACAGAGTTCTCGTGCAGCATTTTTAATTCTGCAGGAGAAATATGTCACGCCTTTTCCATGAGAAAGTTGGCCAACTCAAACTTTGTTAAGGAATTGGAAAACATTGTTCCAGGTCTAAGCCATTGTTCCAGAATATCCCAGAAATGCTCAGTTCGGTTAAAATACTGTATGATAACCTATGACATACATAGATAACTTAATTCACTTGTGTGCGTTTGCGTGCATGCATGTGGGCATGTGCGTTAAAAAATAATATATTTTTATTTCTACTAAAAAAGCTTAGATTAGTATGATCTCTGAATACACACATTATTACACGTTTTAACGTTGCATGCCATATCAAAATGTATTTTCTAGCTAACAAGTCCACTTCTAGTTCATTCATCCATCCATCCATTATCTGAACCCGCTTATCCTGAACAGGGTCGCTGGAGCCTATCCCAGCATACATTGGGCGAAAGGCAGAAATACACCCTGGACAGGTCGCCAGTCCATCGCAGGGCACACACCATACACTCACACACTCACACACACACACACACACACACACACTACCTACGGGCAATTTAGACTCTCCAATCAGCCTAACCTGCATGTCTTTGGACTGTGGGAAGAAACCGGAGTACCCGGAGGGAACCCACGCAAACACGGGGAGAACATACAAACTCCCCACAGAGAGGCCCCGGCCGACGGGGATTCGAACCCAGGACATCCTTGCTGTGAGGCGGCAGTGCTACCCACTGCACCATCCGTGCCGCCTAGTTCATTCAGTGTTTACTATTTTTAATCTTTATATATGAAACTTTTTATTTTAGCTAGATAATGCTAATATAACTGGGTAGAGGTCATTGCAAGAAACTGCAGTAGTTACCAAAGGTTTTTAATATGCATTTATACTGTTTGCTTTTAGGAATTTTTATTTATTTTCTCTAAGTCTGAGGACTAGTGACCATTTCCGCTCTTGAAAATATTTTCAGCATGACATGAAATGTGTGCTCTAGTAGTTACACTGCCACTTTGCATAATGATCCAAATCATTATTTGGAAACAGTTTCCAATCTTTGAGACAAATGAGTACAAAAAGCCTTTTCAGAACCCAGGTTTAGAGGTAATATATAGTATAGGAAGTCAATGCCAGATAACATTAGTGGAAAAGAAAACCCACAGTAATAATTTCTCATTGATGGGTGCTCTCTTCTTAATTATGTACCAATCAGTTTATTTTTGGTATTGTTTGGTTTCTGTCTTTCATTCTTTTTTCTCTGCCTGATAATGGCATCCTTGACTGTCTCTGGCACAACTCTGGTTCTCATGTTGACAAACACCAATAACAGACTCCAAAGGCAATTAAGCAAGCTTGGAATCAATGTAGATACTGAAAGCTTTCTTATATTGGTAAGGAAGTGATTGAATACACCTGACTAATAAGAAACAGCAGAGAAGCCAACTGTCTGATTACTTTTGATCCTATAAAAAGGGGGGACTATGTATACAAATTGATGTATACGAATATGGATGCTAACACCTTCAAATAAAAGGTTACAGTCTGCACTTTAACCCGCATATTCATTGTTTCATTTTAAATCCAATGTGCTGGAGTACAGTGCCAAAGAACAGAAATTGACTGCACTGTATATCTCCCATCCCTACTTACAATATAATGCATACAAATATTCCATAATACAACATAATACAACATACAAAATGTACATAATCAATACATTTACTTGGTGTGGTTAGTCTTAAGTGACAAATTGTTCATCACCTTACAGATCACTTAGGAATGCATCATCTCAAAGACTATTCAGAGTCAAGACTGTGGCAATGAATAAGAAAAGCCAAATGGAGTTCAATTACACCTGCTTTGTGTTATTTTGGTAAATGCTTTAGCAGATTAACACAAAAACGTATTACTGTACATTATTATACTATAATTATAATGAGGGAGAGTGCTGACCATATTCTGAATACCTCAAATTTTGCATGGGTCACAGAACAATAGAGGTAGGATATTATTTCATGTTTATGTTAATTTAATTGAAATAGATTCATTATAGACCATGTAATCAAATACTGGAAGGCAAAGTAATGAGGACAATGGCTCTTGAAATATCGCATTTAGATTAAACTTAATTAGAACTATTTTATTGAAATGCCATTCTGCCCTGTTAAATTATGTCATTCCTTCATGATGTGAATTATTAGTCCACTGATAATAATTGAGAACAAACATTGATCAGAACAAATATTTGATTTTGTACATTAAATAAATTTCTCCCACCTATCATGATATGAGAACAGGATAAAATGCACAACACACTGCTTACACAGATTGCATGGCTTGCTGTATGTGAATCAAGTCTGAATTTAGTCAAGAGTAAATACTCAAGGCCCTGTTCTGCTATCCGCTTTTCTCTGAGACCATGTTTTTAAAGTGACAACAAACTCTGGAGTAACCATTCCCAGCAGCCAAACACATACCATGAACCAATCAGAACACAAAAAAAAAAAAAATACAACACCCATGATTCCCACTCTTAAAGTTGCATAACCCCATTTACCAACGTAATGCACCCAATGAAAAAATAAATGCATAAAACGATCTTCGATCATCATGGATATTGATCCAACTGCTCGTACTCTGAAGAATAAAATGAGTACTCGAATCTCCTCTACTCTTTGGTTTGACAAGATGATGTTATATGGCTGCAACTGTGTGAAGTGTACAAGAACAATTCTGTGGTTTTACCTTTATTTTAGCATATTGTTATCAGTGAAAGCCTCACTAAAGGTATCTTACAAATATCATGGATGTCCATTACAATGTCTGCTAGGTCGGAATACATCTTTCGTAATACAGTTTGATCCTGCCCTGGGTGGGTCGAAGTGTCCCTGAGCAAGACACCTGACGCCCAAGTGCCCCTGACGAGCTGGTTGGTGCCTTGCATGGTAGCCAATCGCCATTGGTGTGTGAGTGTGTGCATGAATGGGTGAATGAGAAGCATCAATTGTACGGCACTTTGGATAAAATGGAAAATGTATTAGCTGACATTGCCTGATAAAGGAAATAGACATGTAGCTAGCTTGCTGCTAACAATTCAGACAATTATCTGGCTCTGCTACACACAGAGCCATCTATTGTTGTTGTATTCGTTGTATATTTAGCTATATTGAACTTTATTGAATTGTCGGATATCCAAATGCAGGAAATGGCATATAAACAAAAAATATATATAAACAGCAGCTGCTCACCACACACTGCAAAGCCGTGCGGTTATGTGGTGTAAGATGAAGGTTGTCACATCCGTGCCCTTTTGCCGTTGTGTTTTCTGTGTATTCACTCCCCTTCCTAACATTTTTCTGTTTCCTATGCATTTGGTCCCTGTTGTCTTTCCATAGTCCATTCTGTTCTGCCTGTTCATTCTTTTCACCTGTTACTCATTGTGTGCTCGTTAGTTTTGTAAGCCTGCCCTTTTCAGTTCTTGTTGCTAGTTCGTCTTATCCTGTACCTGTACCCTGTACATTCCTGTCCCTGGTTATAGATTCTGCTTTCCTTTCCTTCACGTGTGGTATTGGTTCTGCTTTGGTTCTGTTTTGGATTTCCGTGGATTTACCTGTCTGCCTGGATTTCGGCCATTTCCGGTATTTGGATTATGTTCTTTGTCATTATCACAATTAGAGCATGGTTAACTTGCCATAGGCCGCTTCTCATTGGCCTCCACTGGCTTCCTATTGCCGCACGCATCCGTTTCAAGGCCCTAGTGTTGGCATTTCAGGCTGCTAAGGGGACTGCCCCACCTTACATACAATCCCTGATCACTCCCTACTCCCCAGCTAGACCACTCCGGTCTGCCAGCTCTGGTCGCCTTACGGTTCCCTCTCTACGTGCACCTGGCGGTCGAGCTGCACGTTCACGCCTGTTTTCCGTTCTGGTTCCTCAGTGGTGGAATGACTTGCCTGCCACTGTCAGAACAGCAGAATCCCTCCCCCTATTTTCGACGCAGACTCAAAACCCACCTTTTCAAACTCTACCTTAGTCCTCCCTCCTGATTTCCCCTGCCCCTCCTTTCTGATATCCCTATCCTTGTCTAACCCCCCCCCAAAAAAAAAAAAAAAAAATGCACTTCTGATGACAGCTATGTTTAGAACAGCATTTCCTGTGTATTTTGCTAGTTTCTGGATGTGATGCTCTGACTTATGGTAGAACCTATGCGCTTGTAAGTCGCTTTGGATTAAAAGCGTCTGCCAAATGACTAAAATGTAAATGTAAATGTAATGTAGCTATGTACAATTTATTTAAAGTTTTAGAAATAAATGTATTAATTGAAACACAATGGTATCGGGAGAGAAAATAACCCCTGTAACTGAGAAAAGATTGCTTGACATTTTGCTCCATAGACCTTAAGAAATTCCACATATCACCCTCAGAATGTGCACCCTTGTGTTCAAGGAGTTTATGATTCAGGAAATGTATATGTTCACCTGTTTTACATTTGGAACTCTCAGTATTTCATTGCAAAATAAACAACTTTTTTTTTCCTTTTCCCCATTGGTTTGTATTTGCAGCACTTTATTTTCATAATTTAGGTGTATAACTAAACTAAATTAGTATTAGTATTTTAAATGGTGCAAGTGTCTTGCTTCATTTAAGCCATTTTTCAAGTCTCTCTGTTGCTCACCTCCGGAGTTATAAAGCCTCAAAGTAGAAGTCGGAGAGAAAGGGTTAAGGCAAAACACCTACAGTATAATTTTCAGAGATGACTAATGACTTGCAAACAGCTGTCTAGCCCTTAAGGCACCATGCTCCATTTCTCCTGGTTGCTTTCCACTGAGGTGCACAGCTTTCCAAACTGATATACACTAAAGCCATGGCTGGTCTCACAGAAATCTACAGTTTATCTCCTCAGGTCCGTCTTTCCTTCAGCCAGCTAGTCCTGCCCGATGCGCCCCGCTGCATTGCTGAAGCCACAGTCCGACGAGAGTTATCAGGAGGAATTGGTCCAAATCAAAAGCTGCAGCAGCACTGTGGTCATAAACAGTCTCCTCTCTGTTCACTATATTAAGAAAAGGCTACTTGGAGTAGTAGCTATTTATGTAATCTGGCTAACCTTTTTTTAAACAAAAAACAATGTCAGGTCCTAATTTTATGCATGATATGATTTATCTATTTAACATGTGTTGTCTACTTGCATATTTTTGTGTATTACTCCTGTAAAACTGACTAAAGTACTAATTACATTTTGTGTATACACTGGTAATCTCCATTTTCCTTGTTAGGACTGAGAACTGCTATATTTAGTGCATGTTTCTGTGTTATTTTCTGTATGAAGGGAAATATAATTAAGCCATCATAATTATATCAAATATCATTTATTTGCATAATAATACCATAGACAGATTCATGCTTTTCCTATCCCCTCTATAAATTTTCAATGTGGAGGCCAAGGTCATTAAAGACACTGTTGCTAGAGGTAATGAACCAAAACAATAAATACAAAAAGATTAAAATAATGCTCACAATCCTCCCCATCTTCTTCCTTCTTCATACATCGACTACACTTGACCTCATTCATTAATCTTGCGCCAGATCAGTCATACTGTTTTAAGACCTCATGTATATACATAAGGTTCTGAACTAATGAATAAACTAATTTATGCAAATAATAGGTCTCTGAGCACACAAGAGTGCATTCTCTCCTTACTCTCCTACATTGACTACTGTATATTTGTATAGTGAAAGCAAATATTAAAAATGCAGATTCTGAAAAGTTATCCTATTATTTCACCAGTTATTTTAAAATAGGATTGTATTATAGATAGGAGGTACATTCAGTGAGGTCTGTACAATATAAAACAAAAATTGGACGGTCTGTTTGCTTAATATGCCCTTTCAGACTGATACACACAAAATAAAAACTGGGTCTGTAGATCATTTATCTGTA
Organism: Conger conger; assembly: GCF_963514075.1. Classification (NCBI taxonomy): domain Eukaryota; kingdom Metazoa; phylum Chordata; class Actinopteri; order Anguilliformes; family Congridae; genus Conger; species Conger conger. Next base: position 59,263,255 of record NC_083761.1, read on the forward strand.
GCCTTTCACGATTTAGAGTCGCCAAAATTTATATTATAACTTGTTGAAGAACCTATGCACTTGTAAGTCGCTTTGGATTAAAAGCGTCTGCTAAATTACTAAAATGTAAATGTAAAATGTGTAGTCAATTTTTTTTTTTTCTTTCAGAAATATCTGCTTACTGAGACGGAAGGAAACTGGACATCTGCCATCATCCATCTTCAATATGTTTTACTGCAAATATTTTGTCTGCTGATGAAGGAACAGGAAAGGCAAATAACTCTTTTGGCTGTAGGGATATGTACCTGCCAGCTGTTTGCGCACCCCTCCTAAAGTTGTGGGTGAGGTGAGGACACTGCCAATTTGCCAATAAAACAGGGGTTAATTTGTGCAAAGATGGACATGTAGGTTGGTCTGCTTTCAAGACTGATGGATGTAGCAGCCTGCCCGTCATCTGGCACTTTGGCTGCAGGCACCTGCTGCAGTGTGGACGGATGGCCCAGACCAGCAGACCTGCAAATCACTCCAACTCTCTGCTATGGGTCAGTTTTATGTAGCACCTCATTTCTGACACTACCCAGTTCAATCTGAATTGCGGCCTGCCAGGGCTATTAAAAGCTGAATGGTGGGATGAAGGCTGACCCTATTAGAAAGTCAGTGATGAAATGTTGTGTTTCAAGGCATAAATTAAAATAATTAATTGATGCCAGGGAGCAAAAATAAAAAAATATTTCTCATCTACATAGCTGATTTAAATTAAATAGGTTTTCCCACCTAAATTGCATTTTTGCTGCAAACGTGCAAAAAATACTTTTTAAGCTTTAGGAGAGATGGACAGTATAGACAGGATACCCAGTCACAATCAGTGTTACCATACTATGCTGCTTAAATGGATTTGCTTTTGGTACATAGTCCATGGTGCCCTTGTCCAAGGGCCTTTAGCCCTTGTCACTAGATGCTGTAGCCTAGGTTAGCCATGAGGACTGACGGTACACAATTCCCTCAAATAGACAAAGGGACAGGCACCATTACACATGGCTAACATTGACCTTTGTGATAAATTCCCTGGTGAACAGATGGGATGCAAGGCCTGGTCTGTTTCTAGGTATGAATGACTCAATTTCATTAAGGGCTGCACAGTGTATTCATTTTTTATTGTTATTGCGATGCAAACTTAATGCAATATGCACATCGCCAGGGTTGCAATAGCAGAATGATTCTTAATTCATTGCATTGTCAAGTTTACGGAGATGTTGAGAGCAGAGAATTGTGCACACTTGACATCATATGAGTAAGACAAGCAACTTTGACCCAAAGGCACATTTTGACTTTTACAGACCATTAAAGAGAGGTTAAGCTTTCTAACAACACCAGACATTTAAGCAAACAACACCATTTACACCATAACAAAGCTTTCTACTGAGGGTGTATTCTTGCTCACTATAACATAACTACCGACATAGCTTGTTTGGGGAAGTATTTCATTAATGAGAACTAAGACTTGTATCCATCAGGGCCGCGTTTCCCGATAACGGCGTCTCCTAGCGTTTTATGAAGACTCGAAAGGTATACCTTACTAAAGTTACTTTTCTAGGCGTGTTTCCCGAACTATCCCTCAGGTGGTTGCTTAAGGGACAGCTTCTACGTGCAACGTTACTAGGCCCATTGACGGCTCTAAGATCAATTATTCACTCCATGCAGCGACTGCTTGACTGCATTATGAGAGGAAGTAGTATTCTTTATGAATAAAACACTGCAAAGTTACTTTAAAATATTGCATTTATCACCACTGGTGGGAACTTATTAATAGAATTAAAAATGTACAAACTAAAAGATTTTTCGCCAAATTATATATACGGTTTGTGATATCAGATTGTGGAATCTAGCAATACGTCTTCTTTGGCATGTCATGTTTTATTTACATTATTTTTATATCTTTGTCATGGTGCTTTAAATGACTTTGCAATCAGGGTTGATTTGCCAGAACCATCACATCACTGGTGTAATTCACAATTTTCTGATTAGCTGACATTTTCAATAAATGGTCAATACTGGTCAAGTAGATTGCCTATTTATGGTCTTCCTTTTTAAGACTATTGGTTTTAAAAGGTTTTAAGAGGTTTAATTGAATCACTGATCATTTTAATCTTGCCCATTTAACTAATTTCCTATTCTATGGCACTTAAGTGTCCATATTTTAAAACCTAAATGTTTCCAGGTATGCTGAATATCAGGTTAGGTTTACTCCTGCCATTGCCCTTGACCGAGCCACTGGACTCAAGACTGTATTTGGTCTGTTCCTTATGGGTCAAATGCAAAGGACAAATTACCCCAGTGGTTCAAAATCACAAAAACTAAACTATCTGTAAATTATTGTAATAAATATTCAATATGTCTGTAATACATTGTGATTCATCCACGCCGAACAAATTAGAATTAGTACATAATTTGATATAATTGCTCTTGATTAAAAGCATGTCACACATTATTAAGCTAATTGCACATTTGATGGTGTTTCAGTTTAGTGTTCCCATATACAGTGCTTGAAATATTAACTTTTCTTGATTAAAAACAACCCAAAAAACCACTGTGAAGTCGCTGAAATGGTATGTTAAAATGATATGGGAGGGACATGTATGGACATTATAGTGTGGAGCACCTTTCTGTTCTCAAGTTGTGTGGAATTCATTTTTGCTTGCTTGACAAAGTTTTACAACCTGTGGCTGAGTGCCTCTACTTGCTCGTAAAATCAGTATTTTGAGTGATATGTGTGATGTCTACCTCAATGAAATTGAAATGATAAAGAAGTTCAAACTTTTTCTTGGTTGGGGGGATGGCAGCATAGCAAAATTACATTGGCTTCTTCATTAAAAACATAATTTGTTCAGTTGTTATTTCAGTGCTCTTTTTGATGCAATTCTGTGTTGAGACTGTATTTTACAATGTCCAGTTGTGATTACTTAAGGTCTCTGACATGACCAGATGGCTTAAGTCAGGTGTATCTGGGATGTTTTTCTCCCAAATGGCCATATGAATGAAGGTGACCTTGAGACAAAGAAAAGCTCTTGTTCTGAGTAGTAAGAGGGATGAGCACAAGCGAAGACTCAAAAGAAATAAAACTAAGAAACTAAGATCCATCGATATTGTACTCATGTCTTTCATATAATTTTCATTTTTTCTCATTTTATCTCTAAATTAGTAAAGGGGTGCTTGGGGCATATTTATGTAGTGTCACTGACTCATGTTCATTGGCTGACTCTGACAAATGTCCTCTGGCTGCAGTACTGTAAGAGCAATAATGTAGCAACCTACTCAGATTGCATCTTTCACAAAAGATTCTTTAGTATTGTGCTTCTGAGACCTTAACTGAAATATTGTTGAAATACTCGAACATTACATACTATGAATGAAAACAGATACAAATACAACATTGTTCTCATTCATTTTGGTTTGGGAGAGCTGGTAAACTGGAAAGTGAATTGGGGGAGGAATAATTGCTTATGATCAACAAAATCTGTCATGAACAAAACTAACACTACTACTACTAATACTACGATGCTATTATGAACCATTAGCATTTACATGTAGGCCTAATTTATATGTAATTGAGTTAACAAGTTCATGAGAACAGGAGTAACTACAAATGCATTTTTTTTTATCACAGAGCATTCGGTTTCTGAAGTATGTACGCTTTTTTAACATGCTAATTAGTCAAATATTTTGGAAAGCCAAGTAGACAAATTGTAAACTGACTCAATTTTCTAGTCTGGGTACTCCGGTTAGCTATGTATTTAGCCAACATTCAACCTTACGGATGAACTGTATACTTAAGCAATAACTCATGAAAGGCAGTGGCACATTGTCATCTTATCACAGCTAAGGGCCGTTAATTGACCTGACGTCAACCAGGGTGTAGCTAGGAATTCCAGGCCCCTGGAAAGAAAACTGCTGTGGGCCCCAATTGTCTATAGGTTTACTTTGGCGAGTGGTAGGAACAAATCAACTGGGTTGTCTGAGGGTCATTCCCCAAAAACATTAAACACAAATGTCCTTCAACTCTACGATCAACACAACCTTCGATAAAGGTTTAGTACTCTTGAAGACAATAAAATTAGAAAAATTACCATAAACACACACACACACATACACACACACATATATATATATATATATATATAATTAATATTACATTTTAATGATTTATTCAAATTAAGCAGGGAAAATACTCTCACTCCTTCTTCCAAATTGTTTGTTTCGGTATACCTATGCTCAGCTGATTTAATTTTTTTTCTCAGCCGCACAATAGCTCCCTTGATCTTTTTGATCCAAAACACTTTTTTTTATAGAGGAGATTTATATACAGGAGATTGTATGTGTTCTAATGATATTTATCTTTATAAATATCAAGCCAGTTATGTCCCCTTTACATGTTTTTGAGAAAAACAGCTAATGTTAGCTAACTGCAACAAAATTTAGTCATGTAACCTCCAGGACGAGCTGGAGACTTGAGCTACTGAACTTGATCCAATAATTAAATTACTATTTGAAATTATTGTCGTTTCCTCTTCACAGGAACCCGCCGATAATTATTTTAATCTAGCTGGGTTATAAATCATAAGTGCGATGATTTATAAAATTTATTCATAGCAGCCACAAAAGATTGTAGTCATTAGCTAGTCTACATGTAACTACTGACAAGCTGGCTAGCCTCCAAATGATGTGAAACTCGTGCTAGCTTTACATATAAAACTTTTGTATCCGCAAAAGCTGCTGAAGAGATGCTAGCTAGTTTCCAAAGTCCAGCCAAGTCAGTATTTTAGCTGGATACTAATTATATCTTACCCTTAAAACTTCAAAGTTCCAGCTAACTACTGACTTTTGTAATTTATGGATGGTGTGATGGAAATCTTTGGTGCCGTTGACCGTAATCGAATGCTTCCATTTATATTGTTCAACTGACCAATTGCCCTTAAAATTGTATGGGTTGGCATTATTGGTTTATGCTAGCTACATCACCCTTCTCAGCTCCTTCCCTGACGATGGCACCCCACTGATTCTCCTTGGAGACTTCAACATCCACCTAGAAGCCTCCCAGGCTGCTGCCTTCCTACCGCTAATCCACTCCTTCGGCCTCTCCCTGCAACACTCTCCTCCAACCCACAAGGCGGGCAATGTCCTAAACCTTGTCTTTGTGAGGAACTGCTCATGCTCCGATTTCACGGTTACCCCTCTGCACACATCTGATCACCACTTCATCTCATTCTCACTCCCTCTTCCTCCCCATCCTCCTCCCCCTCCTCCCACCCACACTTCCTCAGCCCGCCGTAACCTCCACTCCCTCTCACCCTCTTCCTTCGCCAGCACCGTCATCGCCTCACTCCCCCCTCTTGAATCCTTCTTCAAACTCCCCACTAACTCTGCATCTGCCACCCTCCTTTCATCTCTCTCCTCCGCCTTTGACTCTCTCTGTCCGCCTGTCTCAAAGCCACCTCGCACATCCCCTCCCAGTACCTCCAGGGCCAGCCTCCGTGCAGCGGAGAGGAAGTGGGGGAAATCCAGAGACGCTTCAGACCTCACGACTTACCAGTCTCTCCTGGCGGCATTCTCTTCCGCTGTCACTGCCGCCAAAGCAATATACTTTCAAACACAAATTCAGAACTCCGGTTCTAACCCCCGGAAACTTTTCTCTATTTTCTCCTCTCTCCTCAATGCACCGCCTCCTCCTCCTCAGTCCTCCTTCGCTGCTGATGACTTTGCTGATTTTTTCAATGAGAAGGTCACAGTCATCCGCAGATCCTTTACAACCACCGCCCCCCTCACTGTGCCCTTCCCCCCCTCTAGGCCTATCCCTTCCTTTTCCACTTTCTCCCCCCTTACAGACTCTGATGTTTCTCAACTCCTGCTCTGCCACCGCCCTACAACCTGTGCCCTTGACCCTATCCCCTCTTCTCTTCTCCAAACTATCACACCTGACATTCTCCCATTTGTCACCTCCCTTGTCAACTCCTCCCTGTCTTCCGGCTGTTTTCCGGCATCCTCCAAGAGGGCCCACATCACTCCGCTGCTAAAAAAGCCTACTCTGGATCCCTCCATCATCCAGAACTACCGCCCGGTATCTCTTCTTCCTTTCCTTTCTAAAACTATAGAACGAGCTGCTTCTACTCAACTTTCTTCTTTCTTTTCTAACAACAACCTGCTAGACCCCCATCAGTCTGGCTTCAGATCGGGCCACTCGACAGAGACTGCGCTCCTCTCCGTCAGTGAGTCACTCCATGCCGCACGAGCAGCCTCCCTCTCCTCTGTCCTCATTCTTCTAGATCTCTCTGCTGCCTTCGACACTGTGGATCACTCCATCCTCCTGTCTGCCCTGTCAGCAACAGGCATCTGTGGCACAGCCCTGGACTGGATTGAGTCCTACCTCTCTGGTCGCTCCTTCCAGGTTGCCTGGGCTGGTTCGGTATCGACACCTCGGCCCCTCGTCACAGGAGTTCCCCAGGGCTCAGTCCTAGGCCCGCTTCTTTTTTCTCTTTACACTCGCTCCCTTGGCCCTGTGATCACTGCACATGGGCTATCCTACCACTGCTACACGGACGATACCCAACTCTTCGTCTCGTTCCCGCCGTCTGATACGCAGGTTTCAGCCCGTATCTCTGCTTGCCTGAGGGACATGGATGGACAACCACCATCTAAAGCTCAACCCAGGCAAGACTGAAATGACATTCATCCCTGCTAAAACCTCTCCCCATCTGGATCTCTCCATTTCCCTAGGGGATACCACACTCACGCCGTCACCCAGTGCAAGGAACCTCGGCGTGGTGATGGACAGCAGACTGTCCCTCTCCGAGAACATTGTGGCGGTGACCCGGTCATGCAGGTTCTTCCTATACAACATACGGAGAATCCGCCCTTTTCTCACCCCCTACTCGACCCAGCTCCTGGTCCAAGCGATGGTTCTGTCCCGCCTGGACTACTGCAATTCCCTCTTGGCTGGCCTCCCAGCGTCTGCCATCAGACCCCTCCAACTCATCCAGAATGCAGCAGCTTGTCTGGTCTTCAACCTTCCCAAATACTCACACGTCACCCCCCTGCTTACTTCCCTCCACTGGCTGCCAGTCATGGCTCGCATCAAATTCAAAACATTGGTGCTAGCCTTCCAAGCAGTTAAGGGGTCTTCCCCAGCTTTTCTACAAAAAATCATCAGACCCTACACCCCTGCCAGACCTCTTCGCTCAGCCTCCACAGGCCGCTTGGCACCTCCCCCTCTCCGAACCTCCACATCACGCTCACGACTACTGTCTGTTCTGGCTCCACGGTGGTGGAACGAACTCCCCGTTGAGGTCAGAACTGTAGAAACTCTCCCCACCTTCAAGCGCAAGCTGAAGACACACCTCTTCAAGCAGCACCTCTCCCCATCCCTCCCTACCTCCCTGTGAACCTTAATTGTTGTCTCTGTGACTTGCTTTGTGTATCGGAATTTTTAGTTGGCTAGGTAAGCAGTGTTTGGATAGTTAACTTTGGTCACTTTTGCTGTTTGTTTCTTTGTTCTCACAAAAAAAAAAAGGGCCCTCGTCCTTATCTTTGTTGTACAGGTAGCAGTTGAAATTGTACTTCCCTCTAGGGTCTTTCAGCGAACTTATCCCTGGTTATGGGTATGCACTTTGTTGTACGTCGCTCTGGATAAGAGCGTCTGCCAAATGCCAATAATGTAATAATGTAATGTAATGTAGTAACCTCATATAGGGTTCGGTAAAGGCTAACAGCACACTAGCACTTAGTTCTTGTCCTCCCTAACTTACATTTAAAAGCTACACTACAATTCATTTTTCTGATTTAATATTTTATTTTCTCTGTTTGAAATAAAACAATTCATGCATGGTCAAAGCTGATACAGTATGGAACACATTTGTTGGCTAAATGGTTTTAAGTCATCAAGAGTCCGAGGTATCTAATGAGCCTTAAAGGTACAATTTCGGACAACAACAAACAACCACAACACTATTTAAGCTTCCCACAGTCTATGTACATAATGTGCAATATAAACCGTTATTATACAGTTCAGTGCTTTTGTGCACTGTTTTGGAAACAGTCTTTTCATAGTGTTCTCGTAAGAAAATGTTCGCCGAACAGGTGACTTTGAACAGGTGAATTTTGCCTGAACAAGCAACTATGTAACTAGCTGGCTATATAACTCAGATATGATAGTCCACCATAAATGATGCAACTGTAACTTACAGTTTGAGAGAAATAGAGGTTTAGCTGAACACGGATAATTGAACACGTAAAGAGATAAAAGGAACGTGTAGCAGCCAAAATTGCACTCTAGACAAGCGATCACTGAAACTCTGTATACTATTGCTTATCTAGTTAAAAAACAATACCAGCTATTAGCTATTACTAGTTAGCTTCCCGAATTTACAAATATCCACCTGAAGCACAATGCTTGTGCAATCGTGACTATGTTCGTATCGCCTATATTTTATCGTAAGTGGATATTTGTAAATTCGGCAAGCAAACTATAACTCATTTGCTTGTTGCGACCGATAACAAACTGGTATAGTTTTAGAAATAGATATGTAGTCTTCACTTGGATACTAAGCAATAGTATACAGAGCATCAGTGATCGCTTGTCTGGAGTGCAATTTTGGCAGCTACACAAGAAAAAGCCCAAACACAATTGGCTGTGGCAGGTAGAACCCATTTTCAACCAATGAGCTTGAATTGTTGTACAGCTGTACAATGTTTTAATACAGAGTGACGGCCCGACAAATGTACACTTTGAAACCCGAATTTAAGGACTATAAACACAGGCTTTTTCCAATGATAGAAAGGGATTTACAATGGTCTTGTAACAATGTTTTAACTCAAAAACCTTACTTATTGTACCTTTAAACACTGCGCTGCTGTCAGATATGCAGTACATACGACAAGAATTGTTTCTCCTGAATATTTTTTCGATTCACTTTAACAGGAAAATTTGTCAGGAGAAACAATTAGTATCTACTGCAGCAGCATGATGGTTTTAGGCTCATTTGATACCTTGGACCCTTGATGACTTAAAACCATTTAGCCAACAAATGTGTTCCATACTGTATCGGCTCAACTTTCTCCTGAAATAAGAATTTTCCTAATCTCCCTTTCTTTTTTTAGCTCCCCGATTTTGCCTTCTTGGGGAAAAGCATCATTGCGTACACTAACACATGGCTCCAGCATCAGCTGTCATTACCCACATTCCAGACAAATACTGCATGCAGGGCAGATTAAACCATTTGCAACTTGGTAAGGGGAGGAGAGGGGTTTCAGTTTGAGAGCCTCCAGTTTTTTTTGTATTTTTGTTTTGTTTGTAGTTTTTGATTCAGTCTCTCAACCAATATATATAGCCAATATATATATACTACAATGCCCCTGGTCATAACCCCCTTAGCTGTGATAAAATTAATGTATACCACTGCCTGTTTTGAATTGTTGAACACATGGTTTTTTGCAGATTTTTTCATAAGGGACAGCAAATGTATTGTCCATCCGAAGTATGGACTAAATAATAGTAAATGTTTATATATGACATTTCAATTATATGACATCTAAAATTGCATGATGGCAGAAACATGGCATTGCATAGTCACCTACAGACATTATGGGAATGGCAATTCAATATATTTTGGTTAGTATCATTTCACCATTACTATTTCTTTTCATATTTTAAAGTTATAAGATTAGATATACTATGCAACTCTGTTTATAAATAAATAAACAAACATCCCTATTTCTCAGACATGGATGGTTTTGGATATCATGTGAAGAATCTTATGTAATTTCATCATAATCATTTGGTGAGTGTGAGCAAAACAGGCTGAGAGCTTTTCTGCCATGGGCTAATTGTCTTTGGTGCCTAATAATGTATTTTTTCCGTTTAAAGTCATGGGGAGCCATTGAGCTTGAGAGCTGCCTTTATTGTCCTTGTATGAAACAAGTAATGGCTTTATCCTTACACCATCCAGAACACACCATGCAGCTTATTGTTTCACTTGCATTCAGACTGAAAATAGCAGAAGCAGCCTCATCTAGTGTTCAGCAAAAAGATTACAGTCATTATAAAAGAAATGGCCTTCCTTTCTGTCATTGGTATCTGAAAATACAGATCAAAACTGGCTTGTTTTCCATTTTTATTCTAGGATGCCTTGGGTGCCCTGTTTTGTCATTATACACAACATGTTTCCTGTGGCAGCATCTGTTCTTTCTCTACATTAAACCTATGGCTATCTTATAAATGTGAAATTGACATTAACATTATCATTGATATTTGGGATTCTGTGATTATGGTCTTGCTTGTTTGATTGTATCAATGATCCGTGGAAATTACATAAATGGTGATTCTAAAAGATCTGAAGAATATATGAAGAAATCAAATATCAATTAATATGCACAATAGCTTGATGTTCTGCACTGAATGTCATTCCAAATGCTTGAGGAGACAGCTACATTAACGTAATTTGAATACAGAATACTAAAATGTGCAGTGGCATGCTTTAAATGCTACTTCCTCACTGGCATTATTATTTCCTAAACGTGCCTGAGCTCTCACTGTTGATATCATGTTTCAGCTCTTGATGGTACAGTTGTACATAATGCATATTTTATCTGAGAAAAACAACTGAACAAAATAATGCCAAAACCCTCCATGTACATTTTGTAGAATTTACAAAAATGTGTGCATTTGTAGAGGGATATTAGATGGGACTCCGTTTTGGCAGTGTGGAGTGGGACAGTGCCCTTCATGGACAGTCTACACCTGTTCCATATACAGGGCTAACACTGATGGATTAGCTGCAACAGCCTTTCATGCTGTCAGGGCTCCAGTCATCAGTCTGCATGCCCCTGAAAGGCTTTCTGCTAGATTTAGTCACACAGAATAAAGCATACTCCGGACATCCATATGTGTTGTCAGTCTGATAAAATTGGGCAGAATTCTTTAATACAGGTGTCCCGGGATCCATGAAAAATAGTTCCCATGTTGAATTTGAATTATTTTTGCTCATTAAAAAATAAGGTGATAGCTTGAGACCATTTGGCCAACTTACATACCTTCTGTTTATCTTGTGAATGTGCCATCCCAGTTTGTGTCTATAAAATGTGACCATTTTTGTGGCATGGGGCAGCCAATACGACCAGCTGTTATGGATGTAAAAACTAAATTTCATTCAGAAATTTAAATTCTGTAAATTTTGCATGATGTATTATTGCAGTGATCGTAGATTATTATTGAGGTGGGGATGACCTATCCTGTTCTACCAATCAGAATGTAACAACGGATACACAAATTATTTTTTGTGACTTAACGTTTAAATGGTTAACCGGTTAACCAGAACTGAGTTGTAAACGTTTACAAAAAATTATGAACGTATAACTGATTTTTTTATGAAGCTGAAATGATGAATGCACGTTCACCACCAGGTGTATTACTATGGCTTGCATTCTAAATGAGCAATCGACAAGCTACAGTAGTTCTAGCAGCAATTTTGGGCCATTTCAGGGGGTTCATAATGCAAACTCATGAACATATATGTTGCGTACACTGCATGTAAATGCTCTGATGTACATTTGTTCTTTAATTTAAGTCTTCAACCATGTTTGTGCAGTAAATAGGTTTTGAGATATTGACAGGCAATATGATATAGGACTAGTACAAAGTAGGTGGAAATATGGTCTTTGCATACTATTATCTTGCTAGGGAGATTGCATGTTCTCTCATGTGTAATGAGAAATACCCCATGTCAGCTAGCTAGTGAGGAGTAGATTCCAAACTACTTTTAAAAGTCAAACTATTGGCTACCTAGTTAACTAGCTGGCATTAACACTGTCACTGCATTTGTTCTGTGCAACTACAGCTAGCTGGCTAGCCTGGTGAACTCACTTTGTTGGTGTTTATGGCTAACCTAATAAATTAACATAGCTGCCGATTTAGCTGTATGTTTCCTGTTTATGTATGCTGACCTAGCTGGTCTATTTTTTGCCACCTTTGCTTTACTGTATCCAAGATATTTTCACAAATTGAGTGCTTGCTTGCCACCTTGGAAAGTGAGACTGCTGCTGCTAGCCTACTGTCTGTGTGCTATGTAATGTCATATGGCTACCAACTGCACGTGATAATGTCGCTGAACATGACAGTCTCATATTCATTTAGAACTTTAGATTAGCATGATAGCATTGTGTCTCCCCATGTTAAGTCTGTGGACCATTCATTGTCGAAATGTAGAAATGTGAGGTTGAATTCAAATGTAATAAAATGTTCAATTATAAAATGAGAAAAACCATGTATATTTCTGAATTTCAAACAGAATGAGTGGTCTTGTGTCAGGATCCGTTGGTTATCCATAAGTGCTCATTTTTAGGGGTGTCCATAACACAGAAATAGCACAACCAAAACCAAGCCTGTTGCCATTGCAGTAGACCTGCAAAATGGCATTGAGATTGGTTTTTGAAACGAGTGAGGTATTAAGGTTCAAGTTTTGCTTATTTTCAATGGAAGAGCCAGTTTAAAAATGTCTTAGATTTGTTGCATCTTCAAGTCACATAGTCACACAGTCTGAAAAAGAACAATAAAAGAGAAAAAAAAACCCCAACTAACTCTTTGGAGGAGTGGCATGAAGAGAGCCCTTGGTAAATTCTGGTCACTAGGAAGCTGAGACTTGGTCATAGGTGAATTTTCAATCAGTACAATGACTTCAAACATACATCAAAATTCACACAGAAATGGTTAAGTGAAAACAACATCCATGTTCTGCAATGGTCATTTCAGTCTGCCGAATGAAATGCCATCAAAAGCCTGTACTCTGACCTGAAGAGGGCAGGCCATCAGCGCAAACCCAAAGATATCAATGATATAGAAAAGTTCTGCAGGGGAATAGTAAGGCGTCCCTCCAAATGTGTTCTCTAACCTTAACACCAATTATAGGAAAATGGCTGCCATTTTTTGCCGAGGGTGGTTGCATTTTGGAGAAATATTTCCTTTTTATCTGAAAAATGTAAGACTTTGGTTGATTCTATTGAATCATTAATAAAGCACGCTCCGCTAAACATGTCATGTTGAAAAATAACGTTTATATCTTGTCAAAGTCAGGTAACAACTAACTGTGAATGTTTAGAAATTGTTTTCCAAGCTTGGTGGAAACTGTTCATTTTTGTTCACTGGCAAGTAAGGGACAATACATTATTCCTTCAGGTGAGGTTAAGCTGCATGGCTGTGTAAGTGACAGAAGACAGGCCTGATTGCCTCTGTACTAGAATTTCAAAGTGGTTCATTGTACTCGCTAGTCCTTGCTGTTGCACAGGGCTTCTTATGCAACAGCAAGGAGGAGTGGAGTGAAATTTCCTGCAAAAATGTTAAAACAAGGCAGGTACAACTGCTATCACTTTCAGTTTAACATAAAAAGCTAATTATCTGATCGACAATTCAATGTCGTTAGCAGGTTCCATAATTCATAATTTGACACATTATACCACTTTAATAAATGTAGCGGGTCCAATACATTGGGAAAAGCTATATTTTGAGGTTTTGGAGGTCTTTTTATATAATTCTCATTGCAAGTTCTGTTTATTTTGCATGCATCCCTGTGTATGACAAGACTCTAAATTTACCAAAACCATGGCTGAAAACAAGAAAGGATTAAAATAAAAATTATTCCTTATGCATTGACATCATTTTAAGCATTTTTTATGAATCACCTTGTCTCTGCTTTCTGCCTGGCAACTGTTCTGCTATCATGTGGAAAGACTGTTACTGAGATTTCATGTAAATTTTCTGCCTATTGGTATTTCATGGTATGATGTTACATTTCCCGAAATAGAAATCATAAAAGAGATTCTGCATTATTAACCCGCTCCCACACTTGCATACAGCTAATGGCTGCTTAGCTGTGGGAGGATGTCCATGGATGCTAGAGCCCAGAAATACTCAACAATATAATTTAGAATCCTACTTGGCTATGGAGAGAAACAACAGCGCTTGGCCATAAAACAAAAAAAAGGAACACTTGAAGGTAATTGATAGATAGTGAATCTATTAAAATAATGCAATAAAAGCAGTGAGGGTTTAATCTGTAACACTCCGCAGAACATTGTGTGCGTGTCTGTGTGTGTGTGTGTGTGTGTGTGTGTGTGTGTGTGTGTGTGTGTGTGTGTGAAATACAGTATGTTGTCCTCAGAACACTGTGGTTTCACAGATACAATATGAAGGAGAAACTATTTCTTTCTGTCAGAATAGACAGAGTATAATGTATGTGTTGTACACTTGCTGATTAAATCCTGTAACGGGAGAAGGTGAGAAGGCACAGTGTGTAGGAGGCAGAGATGGTGCAACCACTGAGCAGTTTGGGAGGATTGGCTAAGTGTGGGTTGTAAAAGCTGTCTTCTGAAGCTTCATCCCAGAAATGAGGCATCCTGCACCTTGGACAGAAGATTACATCTTTAGTCACAGCCCCAGGTAAAGCTTTGGGGTTCATGAAGGAGCATTGAAATACATCTAATGGAGGATTCTAATGATTTAAATTGCTGCTTTTTATTTCTCATGAAAATGAGAACTTCATAAACTAATCTCACTAGAGTTAAAAGAGGGGGGAAACATAAGAGGGGAAAATCTCAAAATGATGAGCTGTAAAAAAATATAAAACTATTTTTCGAATGATCATTGTTTCTCCCAGCTATTTATACCCTCTTGGTCTATAATCTAGAATAATCGTGTCATTGTGGGCAGGTTTGATTTGGTCTATAGCCAAAGTCTTTACCTGTATCATGAGTCTACCCTTTTTTGTAAGTTGGTTTGCTGTAAATACCATGAAGTCATTGTTTTTCCTGACAATCCCCATTGAATTACATCTACCTGATGTATTTTTTATAGGATCTAAATCAATAAATGTATGCATGTGTGTGCATGTGTATACTGTACATACACTGCAATTTTGTCATTTCATTGCTCCAAACACTGCCACTTGTACAGCTGGATTTTACGAGAACATTCAGATCTAAGCAACTTGCTGAAATATTACGAAATGTTTTTAAAATTGAGATCTGGATCAGGCTTTCAGGAGGCATATCCAGCTAAGACAACAATTCACAGTGCCTGGAATGCAATTCTAATGCATTGCTGACTGTGGCCAGGTACAGGTTACAGAACGGGCATGTTTGGCTGGTTTGTAGGCAGGGGAGTAGCCAGGAACCCCAGCCAGGGCTCCTGAAAGAATAATGCACTGGTCTCCATATGGGTCTGAAGCAAGCAAATAATTTGTGGTGCCCACTTACAATAGTGCTGTTTGTAGGGTCTGATGATCTTTTGAAAATACATTACATTACATTACGTGGCATTTAGCAGACGCTCTTATCCAGAGCGACGTACAACAAAGTGCAAATCAAACACAATACTTTTCCTCAGACACAACATCGCTGCACCAGCTATGGTTCTAGGCTGCTCTGATTGAGGGGGGGGCAGTCACAGATTTTAGGGGGCACAGTGTGGTTGTATTCCAGCACATTGGATTTGAAATAAAATGATGAACGTGAGATTACAGTGTAAACTGTAGGGGCGTACCTAAGGATATAGCTAGCAAGTAGCGTATTGCTGTGCTGTAGGCAGATAAAAACTGCTGAACCAAAACAAGTTATCCTTACTAATTTAGCTTGCACTAATATAACATTAATCTCACAATAAAATCCACAGCCTTGACATCACTGTCCTAAAACAGTCAAAAGCTACAGGGGGCAATGCATGGTTAATATGCTCAAGCCTAAAATTATACCAACATGATGCCCCATCATTCGCAATTTAAAAAGCACATAGTTTTACTCACTCTTTGGTTTTGGCTCTCGATGTAACAGTACAATTGTGACAGCCATCATCCAGTTAGCAGTGGAATAACACCTCATCAGCGAAGGTAGATGTTAGCTAGCGAGATAAAGCAGTGGTCACCAAACCTGTTTCTGGAGATCTACTATTTGGCAGACCTGATTCTACTGACTAGCAGCTCAACAGGATCTTTAGCTGTTGAATGAGGTATGCTTTGCTGAGGTTGGAGTGAAAACCAACAGGGCAGTTTATCTCCAGGGTTGGTGACCCCAGCTCTAAAGGTAAGGTTACTGTAGCCTGCTGTAATATTAGTTAGTGACCACAGTCACTTTTGTCACGGTTGAGTCAGGTTCTCCATTAAAATCATATTATCCGCATTTGATAACTTTGCTACCTTTTCTGCTGGTCCATTTTCTCCAGGGTTTCGCTTTTGTGTTTCAAATTTGCTTTGTTGTGGCTTACTCCTCTTCCTTCCTAACAAGCTGATGTTCACCACCAAAATGAGTTAATTACATTACGCATCATCACATTATTAAAAATAGAGACTTGACATTGGACAAAAAAACATTCACAGGAATATTTCCCAGCAATCTTTGCATATCAGAAAAGAGGACAATACTGATTTCAAAGAAGTAGCTTGCCACAAATATTTTAATTAATAGTGTATGCTATAGGCTACATTCTATTGTAGCTATTGCTATCTCAGAGGCTATAGTTTTTATTTTATTTTTTCTAGTAGTAGATGTACCCATGAAGCTGAAAGGTTTGTCATATTGATAGTATATAATGGCTTGTAGAACATGCATTGTTTTGGAAGTAAAACTGAATTCAGTTTCACTTTAAAGGTCCCATATTCTTGTTATGTGGATTATAAAGGAGTTTAATGTGTTATAAAATCGCTGTTGAAAGTATGACAGTCCCAATATAAATCCACACAATTTGTATGAAGAAAATGTGAATTTAAACAACCTGTTTGAAATTCCGTTAAGTAGTGACATCGCAATGATACGCTTGTTTGCTTCAGAACAGAACAAATCCAGGCGCTTGGCACAGGCAGCCTTCAGTTAGTTGGAGCTAGCCAGCTTATTAGAACAGAGGTTCATTGATGTCAATGAGCCTTAAAGACAGTCACTACCTCTGTTTTTGGTAAGCTCGAGGCGTTGGAGAATGGAAATTTAATGGAACTTAAAACCTCCAAAACTGGATATCTAGACCTAAAATAAAATAAATACACGATATGGAACCTCTAATATTTCTGTCATTTGGGGCAGAGTGCAGGTCATGACTTTAGGGGGGCAGAGCAAAAAATTGCAACATCAACTGCCGATACCATCCTTAACACAGGAAAATGCTCAACATGTAAGCATATTTTTGTATGTTTATTTATTCAAACTTATTTTTGTTTCTCGGACAGTCTCCTTTACACATTTCTTTGAACAGGGTAAAAAGTGAGTCTCTACTGACACGTTGCAGCCTGATTATGTTGCAGTAATAATTACATAAGTGATATTACATAAGCAAAAAGGGTTTTACGATCTATATGCTCCTTCACAGTGGTGCAAATTTGTCTCAACAGCTTGCCAGACCTGCCCTCCCCGCACCAGCTGGTCAAGTCAGATTTCCACAGCCACCCATATTCTTCTGTTTACTTTCATTTACTGCTCTCCTGCTCCTTCAGTGAAAGCCATGCTCTTCCTCACTATACTGCCTCTCATTTCAGTTTGTTATGATGTGCAGGGCTGTAGCCTTAAAAAGGGGACCTTTCCCCTGGAAAATAAGCTTGCTGTTCACAAGGCACAGGAAATAAAAAAACTGCACCTCATCATCAATTTCAGGATTGAACTTGCCACATACCAGACAATCATCAGTCATTAATCAAATAGATTGTTCTATAATCTATTCCACCTCCAGGTCCTGATCTGGCCGATTGACAGTGATTGATATGCAGAGGAGAAGGAGTCTCATCTTAAATGTTGGATGGTTGCTGTTCCACTAATATTCAACCTATAAAAACTTACATGTCCTGTTTAGAACTATTGTCTCCACAATGCAATTTGGCAGATTGTTCTCTATTATCCAAACAGTAGTCTATCAACTCCCTAACAAAACAGTTGAAGGTATGGTCACTTGTAGGAGTGCTAACGATTTATCCGGTGAGACCACTGTCCTCAGCAGTCTCATTCTTTTTAGTTTTGTCTTCAGTAAAAATCAGTACACATATGCTAATAGTATTTTGCCATTTTGTTCTCAGAAATAGGTAACCATGTTTACTATATGGTGCCAGCTGCTTATACTTCATGCAATAGCAATTATTTTGTGCATAATTATTTTAATATTATATAATATATAATATAATATATAATATATAATATTAATATATTATTTATTTGTATTCTACACATTGGGCATGCAGAATGTTGGAAAGAACAAAGGAGAATTGTGACAAGTCGAGTCAAAATCACCTCTGGTGATGTGTAGAGAGAGATTGAATCCCAATCCCAGAAGGAAACCTCCAGCTCATTTGTAGCCAGTGAAAATAAATCTGCTTTCAACTTTGGGGTTAATAAGGCTAGTATGTTTTAATAAGATTGTTGCCAATGTATGGTATCATTTCTGGGTGTGAAATCCTGCTGTATAAAATATTACAGTATTACTAGAGATATTTTAACAATATTTTAGTAGTCAAATGTTAATCTGTTGGTTTTAAACCATTAACTTTAATGTGGAAATACTGCCATCCGAATTCAGGGTGGTCAGTACCCGAAAAAGGCCATGGTACCAATTTGTTAGAACGGAGATAAGTAGATTTAGGCATTTCCGTTGAGCTCCTCAGCTATTAAAGAGAAATCAGGAATCAAGGTAATTTGGGAGCAATCTGCTGATCTGCTGTAATCTGCTGTAATGGAAGAACATGCATATGAAGCAAAACAACATACTAACATTACAAAAATTACTGTTGTGTGGACTGAAGAGGTATCATTGGTGTCAACATTTATATTTGCTGGAAGGGAATGTGACAAGCCAACATTTGAACTTTCCTAATGCTTTCCACCAATCAACATCTCAGCCACTAAATAAAATGATTTTTTTTATTTATTAAACACAAATACAACTGCTTATCAATATAATCCAGAGTGCATATTCTTGTGCAGGGAGAAAACAGGTGCTCAGTGCATGTCAGAAAACAGGTCAACCCTCAGGTCACAGGAAACATTCAGGTGCTACAAGTGGTGACCATCCTCTCTATTGCTGACAAAATAAAAACATTTGACAGTTATAGCATGATACTCCAGATTTTCCCACAAACAAGACAATTTAACAGACATACTTCTGGAAAATGTACCTATATTATAAATAAACTTACACGTGATATTTAATATAATTTCCTTAAAAGAAGGAAAAGAAAAATCTAATGAAAAATACTGAAGGAATGGTCGGTCTTTAATGTTTCAAATCTGTTAAATGAATACAAAAGGAATGACTGTGCTCTGTCAGTAAGCATTTATGTATCTCTCAACTATACTAAAACTATTAATATCATTTTTATCAATTCTAGACCTAGCAGTTCATATCACAGGATGGTGATAGTTTCAGTATGACCTGACATAAAGCGGAATTATCTTAGAATGCAGTGGCAGTCTTTTGTTATAAATGACTCTTAAATTAACCGCTTATTTTAACTTTAAGTACTTCAGTAAGTGCTTCTGGGAAGGGTTCTATTGTGTCCTTTATTTTCCTCTCTGCAGTGACCTGGCTCCTTGCCACAAAGAAATCGCTTCACACTCATTCGACCACATCATATGTTTTCAATAAACCTCCTTAAATTTTACTCTTAATCATTTCAGCCTCAACTTGCTCCATCCATTAGAGAAGCTGAAAACAGCTTTCAGAACCTTCTTCTATTGCTTTCTGTTGAGGATGGGCCAGTGCATGAATTTAGGAATATGAATATTGATAATACACACTGCAGATGAAAACCTTAATGTTGGTCAAACCAAAATAATTGCAGGGTACAATATTACAGAAACCTTGACCATTCATTGTAGTAAAGCCACAGGTTCCCAGTTCTCAGAGCCAGTTATTAACATTGTTCAGCCTCACGGCCCAGCCGAGACATCTATTATAATAACTCATGCACATTTCTTAAAGTGTATTGTTACAGTCTTTCCATAAATCTAGAATACAGTTCTTCACTGGCAACTAAGCTGTATGTAAAGCCTAAAGTTTAAAGTTTCCAAGCCTTTAAATTCTGAAATGTAATTATTGAACTGTGTCCAATAAATATTTCACATTCTGCCACACAGTGATTTTAACAAGTAAAAATGTATCAAGGCCTATGTCTAAGGCCTGCAAATTATAAAATTGTAGTTCAAGATGGCAATTATATAAGTTCATACCAGCCAATATAAATAGTTAGACACTGAAGTGACATTACATTAATTTAGCAGTAACTCCAGGGAAGTTAAAATATAGGAGAGACATACTTGGGCTCGCTTGATTAAAATAAGTAATGCCTACCCTAGATAACGACATTCCCAGACCAGTAGGTAAAGATGCAACATCACTAAAGCACTAGTTAAAGTTATTAATGCAAGACTCAAAGTACACATTCTAAATACATACAGATGCTGTTCATAACATGCCCTTAAAAAAAGAAACATAAAAACATAAATGTCATGACACCCCTGAGAAGATAGACGAGCTTGGAACAGGGTGATACTAAAAGTCTGGATTTCACCAGCGTTTCATTCAGTTTCACAGGAGCACGGAAGGGAGCGAGAGCAGGAGCAAACTTTCACTCTGAGGCTTTCATTCTGTTGCTTTTCAACTCCAAACAACAGCTCTCTCCTCTGTGGTTCCCCAGTTTCAGACACCTACTGCAGAAAAGAGCACACATTTAACAGCCTCGACTAATTTGAAACGTAGTCCAGGTGTGTGCCTACTTAACCAGTAGGCATGGTCCTTGGATTGCCCAGCTTCCTTCCAGCAAACCATGCCCTTGCCACACACCTCCCCCATCAGAAACCAGCCGGGGTACATTCAGCTTGACAAAACCCCCTCAGCTTCCCGGGAATTGGTACAGGCGTTTGCAGACCTTGGCCGATGGCTTACCCGGAAGTGGAATGACCGGAGGGCAAGATAACACTGCCTAATCCTGGCATTGGTGTCCTTCATCCGCTGGAGCCACTGGACCGGGACATGGTCTGAGCTTGTGGCTGATGTATATGAAAGGTTTAGAGAAGTCGATAGTAATTCACTAGCCCCAGGAATTACCTCACTTCCCTCTGTCCAATTGCACAGTTCCCTGGGTTTGCAGTGAGCTCTGCCCTTCGCAGTGTCTTTGGGAGGGGGCTCGCAAATGCTGCAAATTACTGGATGATACTGTCATCCAGATAGGCAGTGGCGTATGCAGCATGCAGTTCCATCAGACACTGGAAGGTCACTGGAGCTCCATTGAGACTGAATGGAAGCGTGACGAATTGGTGTAATCCGAATTGGAAAAAAAATATTTTGGGAGCCAAGGGACTATGGAGGATCTGCCAGTAGCCCTTGGTTAAATCCAGTGTCAAAAAAATTGTTGTGCCCAACCAATCCGGTCCCAGCTCATCTGACACGACCTCCGGCGTGGCTAACAAGGCAGGGTGTACCTCTCTGCACAATTTTAATAAATTGAGATAGCTCTGACAGGGTCCTCCTATATCCAAATAAACAAGTAGTCTACTGCCCCTATATGCCGTGTAACCTCAAAAGGTCCTGATGTTTCTGATGTTGAGCCTGGAGCAAATGTTCACGTGCAATTTGACTGAGTGAGTGTAGCTTTCCTCACAGGTCCATCACGTATTGAATTTCATTTTTACTTTGGCTTGGACTCTCCTCCCAAGTTTCCTTTAACAGGTCCAAAATGCCTTGGGGCCTTTAGCCGTACGATAACTCAAAGGGGAAAAACCCTGTGGAGGCTTGGGGACATACATACCAGCATTTTAAAGAGCATTTCACACTGTGTTTAGTCTTAGAAATAACAAGTTTTAATTGGGACAACTCAAGTGCTGTAACACCCGTGAACACCCGTGAATGTCATTCATTTTGAATGTCTTGTTAGGTTACATTACAGTATGTAGTAGTTGCGTGGATAATGATTGGTATTCCAGTGTCATACAAGTATGAACTGTATGTATTTTAGCTTGTATGTATAGACGCTGGCATTAAAAGCTACTGTAAAGCCCGACTTTGGCTTTTACTGTAGTTACTTATGATAGATTAGATCCCATGCATTTTGAAATATGGTCTTTATTGTTTTTAAATATGAAATATTCTACAGGGCCTGGAGTACCTGTTAAGATTGATGGCATGATCATGAACACGTACCAAGATATTTCAATAACAAAACAATGCGTTTCTGCCAGCAGAACTGCTGCTCACTGGATGTTTTTTGTTTTTCGCACCATTTTCTACAAACTCTAGAGACTCTGAAAATCCCAGGAGATCAGCAGTTTCTGAGATACTTAAATCACCCTTTCTGGCACCAACAATCATTCCGTGGTCAAAGTCACTTGGATCACATTTCCTTCCCATTACAACATTCATTCATTCAATCATTATCCTAACCCACTAATCCTGAACAGGGTCACCGTGGGGGCTGGAGCCTATCCCAGCATAGATTGGGCGAAAGGCAGGAATATACCCTGGACAGGTCGCCAGTCCATCGCAGGGCACACACACCATTCACTCACACACTCATACCTATGAGTAATTTAGACTCTCCAATCAGCCTAACCTGCATGTCTTTGAACTGTGGGAGGAAACCGGAGTACCCGGAGGAAACCCACGCAAACACGGGGAGAACATGCAAACTCCACACAGAGAAGCCCCAGCCGACCGGGATTCTAACCCAGGACCTTCTTGCTGTGAGACGGCAGTGCTACCCACTGCAGTCTAACATTTGGTCTGAAAAACAACTGAACTTCTTGATCATGTTTGCATTATTGGCAGATTCAATATTTTCATTAACAATCTGGTGTACTGGTCCATGTAATAAAGTGATCACTGAGTGTATAGACGTGAAATTAAAGAACACAAAGGGTCTTGTTAGTGAAATGCCAGTGGAACTGTGTATCAATATGGTATTTGTTCATATGAAAAAATCATAGATTCCCACTTTAATAAACATTTCTAAAACTAATTGAAATAGGGTTTCATTAAAAGGCAAGTCAGGCCACAATGTTTGGGAGAGTTACTTATTAACACATTTGAGTATTCAAAGTAGCCTGCATGCAATATTTTCCTGAAGAAATTAGAAATGTTTTTTGAAAATGGCACTGCATACTTATGTATTATGAGATCTTGTCAGGATCCCAGAACAATAGACCCAGTAGCAATACCACAGGAGTAAGTTCAAAGTCTTTATTATCTTGGAGCAGAGTATACAGGCGAAGGTCGATAGCCAGCAAACAGAATGAACTGAGATCAGGCAGTTCATAAATGAGAGTCTGAGCAGAGGGTCAGTGCACCAGCAAACAGACAGATCAGGGACAATCCAAAACAAAGTCAAAATCACAGGCAAAGGGTCAATAACAAATTGGGCAGTCCAAACAAAAACAGAATCCAGAAACAAAAGTTGATAAGCCAAACCGGGTCGAGAAACTACAGGTCAAAACAACAGAAGGATAAATCAAGAAGCGGAAGTCTAGGACAAAAAGCAGTTGTAGCAGAAATAAATAAAATAAAGCTGGAGACTATGGTCGGGACACATAACAATCTGGAAACAAAAGACAGAAACAAAGGGGTTTAAATACATGTAACTAACTACAATTAAAATAAGACAGATGGGAACAATGACAGTTGACAGGAAGGAAGTACATATAAGGAATGGAAAGGCGGAGACATAAAACGAGACACAGATGAAATGAATGAAAGGAACAACCAGGAAACAGACTACGATAAGTACAGAGGGAATGAATACACGGAAATGCCAACCACTCAGACAAAACTGACAATGAAAAACACAGAACCTGACAATATCTAGTCAGAAGTGGCTTATAAGTCAGAAATGGTTTATAACAATCCGGTAAAACCGATGGGGAAATGCAAGTTTAAAAAGCACTTGCAATTCTCTTCGTAACTGCACTTTAGTCTTAAGATGCCCTGGTTCCTTTTGTGATTTAAATTATTAAAATGTGTCTGCTGCAAAGCTTAACAACACAAGATGAAAGCCAGGTGCAGATGAAAGGTAGCCACACACATTCAAATATGTTCAATTAGCAGCAACTTGTTTGTACTTTTATGTTTTCTAATTTGTACAGCTGTTTATTTTAATATCTAATGATTTTGTGCACTGTATGATAAGGGTCAGCTTTTCGAAAGCAGTTTTCTCACCTGATTTTCATTCATCCCTCAGCATGAGGTCAGAAGAGCCTTCTTTGATAGACAATTATCACATTACATCTCCCCAGTCATCCACATTAATGGGTCAATTGCCACTTAATGATGATTGACAGCAATGTTCCCACACTTTTGCATGCTGTATTCAGTGTGGTTATTAGAACCACAGACATGTGGCAGTAGCATATTTTACTATGCTGTGTTATATGCCCCCCCAAAAGAAAGCAAAGTATAATTTTGCTTTCTGTACAGCATTTGGAAAAATATCATTGCCTCTGCCCCAAAACTCCAGTGGCTTTGTAGTGCTGTTTTCCTATGCAAATAATTTGTAATTTACAAGTTTGGAAGAACAGTCCTCGTCAAATCCAGGAATCGATTCCAGTGGGAGTTTGTCAAGTCAAGTGTGCATTAGTTGAAAATCCTAACAGCCTCAAGGAATGTGCACACTTGTTGAGCAAAACATGGTTTCTTTTGTAGTGGATTATGGTTGTAAATAATGTTTCTCACAGCTTCCCATTATGTTTTGACTACACTGTGTCTGCTGAGCCTGTGATTAGTGTTCATTTTTTAGATGCTAAATCATATGAAGATCTAAAAATGCAAGTATATTTAATGTATGATAATAATTAATAATGTGAGCTGTGCCCCTAAACCCTTATCACACAGCACATCCCTGAGCTGTACCAGCTCAGCAGTATTTTGTAGGATGTCCTTCTTCAGGTGAACAGGTCTGGAAAATAAATAGAGGTACTGGAAATGATACCAATTGTCCCATCTCGTTTTGCATGGCTGATGTGTGAATTTTATCCTAGGTTTGAACCTTGCTCTGTTATTTCATTCCTTAGCAGAGCGTAGTGCGATGTACGTTATGGTTGCATAATGCTTAAAACCCCTTTTAACAGCTCCCATGACTTTGTCAACTTTGGGGAAGTGGCTTGTCTGTGCCATCTGTTGACTCATCTGTGAGCACAGACATGCTGTCTACTGTCTGACTTGTCCAGTTCCTTTATATATTTCCTTTTTGTGCATTAACAGCCTGTGTCACATAGTTTTGCCTTAGCAATTAATTGCATGACTTTTTCAAAGAGAATGGCAAATAATCTGGGGTTATCAATGGAATGTTTACACTCAAAAATGCTTTGGTAAAATTGTGTATGGCATTGATCCACCACTCAAAGCTCTTTTGTGCCCTGCTGACAGAGGGAACAAGAGAGCTTTGTTGTTGGTCTCCATAAAAAAGACCATAATGGATTTAAAAAAACCTATTGATCCATTGTTGTTTTGTGTGTATGGATGCAGAATATATTGAATTCATTTTTATGTAGTGTACCAGGCAGATATTGTTGCACTTGGTCACTTTTTTGAATGTTTACTTTGCTTCCTCTCCATATGTTAGTAAAATGTCTTGCTTTTATGAGGTTCACAATTAACCCTTTAAAGAGTAGGTTTCTTGGAATGTGTCATGTACTGTATCTACTCGATAAAGGTAAAAGCAATGACGGGTTTACATGAACTCTTTTACATTAGCTCTCGCCAGTGTGACCTTTAAAAAAATAAATTTGCAACCCCAAGAAAATGTATCGTAAAATGCAACCTTTTAGTCACAGTCTGGAGCCCAAATATTTTGTCAGTTTTGCCGTGCAGCCATAGAGATAATAAACAACCAATTGAAAAACAGCCGTTGTGAGTGAGTCAACCTCCAGGACAGATCACACAAAAACCGTGGATATTTTTAGGGGGGGGCTAAAAAAAACAGGGGCTGAAGCCCTTCAAAAAAGCGCTAAATAATACAAAACTCAAAATGTATTAAACACGTTCACATTGTGTTACAAACATGCCAGTTCTCCCTGAAATCTGAAACCAGTTTCTCACAGTAACTCTTTAGTTTTGTTTTTGTACCGTACTGTAAGAGAAGAAACTAGCTTTCAACAGATTTAACCTATCAGGTGGCTTAAGCTACGGCTGGGGTCTCTCAACAGACTCCTGGCTTGCTGTGAGAATTGGAGCATTTAACTCTGGCTGTTGTTCATTCACAGTACGGTAAAGTTCATCACAATTTTCATATCCTGACACACTGGCAAGTGATCGTGACTTGAAAACACCTCCATATCAGTTACATCACAATGAGAAAAAATGTCATTTAACACATTGGTGGACATTTCAGTACTGATGAGTTGATTTACATGTTTCTTGTAAAAACGTCCTTACCCTTTCACTAAGTATGTAACATGACCCAGTACTTTCACAATAATACCTGGTCGCCAATTAACACCTTCCCCTCCCCTGTTGTTCTGAACCAACGCTTGTTTTGGCTGGAAGTGTCTAACATGCTGTCGGCATGTTTTGCCTGCTGGGCTTCCTGCTTCTGCCGCATGACCTCAGTAAAGCTAGGTTTGACGACAATCTGGTTCTGAATTCACGTTTTATGAATAACTCTACTGGAGCTTTCCTTGTGGTGGACTGTGGTGTGCTTCTCGAACAGTAAGTGTTCTGCAGTTCCATTAGAAGCTGGAAGATACTCCTAGCAGAACTCCTAATGTTTTTCGCTTTTCGAGAATGTCTGAAATTCACTAGAAATGAATTGATGTCCATTACCAGACACTACCTTATGTGGAAGCCCCAAATACTGTAGCAAAGTATCCCCTGAACACCTCTATGGTCTTCTCAGTCGTGGTTCTGGACGCAAGCCAACTTCAGGCCAATGAGAATAGCTATGAGAAAGTCCAAGTGAATTCTTTGCCATGGTCTGTTAGGCCAACTCCAGTTATACACCGGAGCTGGCTGGCTGATTCCTCCCCCACTGACATGTACTCAGAAGTGCATCTGCAGTCAGTGATCACTTTATTAGGTAGAACTGTACACCAGCGTGTTAATGCATGAAATAATGCAGACATGGTCAAGAGGTTGAGCTGTTTTTCAGACCAAATGTCAGAATAGGGAAGAAATGTGATCTAAGTGACTTTGACCGTGGAATAGATAGATAGATAAATACTTTATTCATCCCGAGGGAAATTTTAGGCATCCAGTAGCTTATACATACACACATATACACACATATACACACACATAAAGATCAAAATCACTCACAGAAAAGTAAGAAATAAAGCGCGTGTGAAGTGATTACAAAGGCCTAAGATGGTGCCGGACAGGGTGGTTTGAGTATCTCAGAAACTGCTGATTTCACGCACAACAGTCTTCAGAGTAACTTACCAGTGTGTGGTGTAGTGGATTGAGGTGCAGTGTGGCAAAGTCCCTCTCCCGGGGCTTGGCTCACGCGTCCTGGGGTCAATTGGGTGGGGCCACCACACGAGCAGGGGAGTAATATAGACAGGAGGGGAGGTCAGAGCAGGGCGGCTGCCTGTCCATGGACAGTTTTTATCCAAAATTGTAATAAAGACTGCTTACCTCATCCCTGTGTCCTGATTGTTTGTGGTGGGTGGATTCCTGTACCTGTGGTGGGGAGTTGCAGGGAGAAGTTGCTGCGAATCCTGACATTAGCTCGTCCTATACTTGACATGCCCTGTTGCTTATTGCCATATCAGGATCAACAATTATGTGTTCTTTTGACTCATTAGAATCCGAGGCATCAGAGTAATTGAAAATTTTATTTGAATCAGAATAAAATATTTAAATGCTGTCAATTTCTGTCATATTTTCAAATTAAAGCTATACAACAGAGCTGTGTGTGTTCCTGCTGTGACATCACATATGAAGTCATTTTCCGGAGTGACTTAGGGTTTCCACCAGCTGCGATCATTTTTATCAAATTTACAGTATATGTGGTGCTTACCACATCATGTAAAAAAGTGTTACTTAAGTGTTAACTGCAAATTTTATGATTAGTCAGGTAAATGTGACTTAAAACCTTATTTGCTATAATCATTGGGGCAGAAATTAAGGCTTGACCATTTGAGGGTGATAGAAAGGGTACTAAACATTACATCATGTACAGAATGTCATTATAATTACAAGTAATTCTTGATTTGTTTGGCAGTTACCTGAAAGGGTTTCATTTAAATGTCCCAGTTCTGCTGTATTTATTCTAAACGCACCTCAGTAACAGGGCTTCAAGAATATATAACTGAAGCTCACTGCCCAAATAAATAATGAAAATGAAACAATTGCCGTAGACCATTTTTTATTCATGACCCATATAGTGCATATTTGATATTTTTCCATTAGTTTCAGAATATGTTTGTACAATGACATAATGGGGACTTCATGTGTTTGGATTTGAATTAAACTTACTTTTAAAACATCTTATCAAGGTACTCATTAGTTGCAGAAGGCCGCATCCTAGTCTGATGAGAAAATGAAAATTCATATCTGTGCGGTTCTTAAAAAATAAAACAAAAACAAAATGCAGAGCTGGATAAAATAAAGCTACCAAAAATATCATAATCTGCTAAATCAGGTTAGAGTATTTTGTTTATTTCTCAAAATTACAAGTAAGAGGTCTATTAGTAGAGCCCAAAAAACACTGCAAGGAACATCTGAACAAGCTAAAGGCAGCAAAGCTTCCACATTGACTGACAAAACACAATAGTAGGTAGCTATACCTCTGCTGCTGCCGGCTGTCCTCAGAGTTTCCCCATTAATCTAATTTGGTAACACACAGAGGTCAGAATTTAAGGAGAAAAGACTCATTAAAGATATTCTCAAACTGCTGTATTCAAAGCACACTTCCTTCTGCCAAGTTCAGTCAGACAACAATGAATTAAGCAACATTTATTGAGGTTTAATGTAATTGCAAACTTTCGCCAACCAAAACAGCAGGGAGTGACTATAACTCATGGAGCTCTTGGGAAGCAGAGCTCACAGGTGGATGCAGGGATGGTGGTGGGAGAGCAAAAGGGCATGATTTAGGAATCTAGCAATGGCAGCATAAGTGACAGCATACCAAAACAAGCAGTGCAGCAGGATGAGCCAGGCAGCAGGGTAGTTTTTGCATTATTTCCAGAGCAGGGCAATTCAAGCAATGCAGCAGCAGCTAGCAGGCAGCACAGCATACCTCATCACAAAATGAGCAAGGGCCTGAACAGGTAAGGTTAGTGCTTTATACAGCCCCTCCAATTAGATGTAAGCATCATGTGAGGGGCCGACGCTTCTTAAGGTGTCTTCCCGAACTAGCTCTGCATTATTCACTTCATCTGCGAGTGGTCATAATGTTTTGGCTCATTGGTGTACCTGCACTTTTGCAAAAAAAGGGGACTATCTATAAAAGGTATGTATTTTCATCCAAATTTAAGGTGATAGTCTGCACTTTAATTATATATATAAAGTCATTGTTCATGTCCATTGTTTCATTTCAAATCCAATGTGCTGGAGTACAGCGGCAAAATAAAATAAATTGTACCACTGTCCATGCTACTGCACTGTGCAACTATTGTTAGCCATGGTAATACAGAAATAAATAAATAAATAAATAAATACACCATACCTGGAAAAATTTGATTGATATACTGTAAGGTGAGAAAAGATGTGTTGTCCTCAGGGTAAATGCTGTAATGGAAATATGCTGCTTTGCTACTCGTGAGTTTTGCCACAAGCTAGATGGGAAGAGAAAGTTAGCTGGATGGGAGTAATTGTTGGATATTTTCAGAGCTTTGTGGTGGATAAGGCAAGAATAAATTGTAGCAACAGACAGTAAATTGTGACAGATCATTTTAGAGGCTGTGTGAACCATTCTTTTAAGCAGTTTCCCCTCTTGCTGCCTAGTATTGCCTCGCCACACTATGATCAAAATGGTGCAAACACTTTCCATGACAGCTATGTAGGAGTGAGTCATTCTGTCATAGGAAACACAATCTTTGGGGTGCTTTTTTAATGACCAAAATGTTGTTCACATTCAACTTTGTGATAATGGTTCCAAGAATGTAAAAGTATCCAGCACACCCACAGATTGTCCATTTATTTCTTGTGGTTGAAGTTTGTAGTTTACTGTGCAAAATGTCAACCACCGACTTTTGTTTAAAGGATACTGAGCTGTAGGTTAGGACTTTACATTTTGTCACCACTGTTTGTAATTCTCAAAAAAAGTTTTGTATCATCTGTCACATCCCGTGTTTCTCCCTATTTGGCATTTTCTGTTTCAGGTCATGCACTTCTATGTTACTGCCTGTTCCGTAGTTCTCACCTCATTAATTGTCTCACCTGTGTTTCATTACCATTGTCACACCCCGTGTTGCTTTCTATTTGGCGTTGTCGGGTTCATGTCATGTTTTGTCTGAACTCCCGCTCCATACCCCTCACTCCATTCATTCATTTCACCTGCATAATTCCCGCACCATTACTTTTCTAGATTGTGTCTTTTGCATTCTTTCAATCGTTCACCTGACTGTCTACTCCGTGCATCGACCTGTTTCGGGATGAGTAAACTTCTGATTTCTGAACGCCGATTCTATACCTTAAACTTGGATTGCTATTTTGTGTACAAAGCCTTCGCCTGTGACCACAACCATGCCATTGCCAGTATCCACTGTGATTGTTTGTCGCCGATTGAACTCCAGCCTGACATCACCAGCTAATGTTGACAAGAGAAAACTTTGTATATTTAAAATATTTTTAGACCACTATCCAGTATGTGGTCTAAAACCAATAGATTGTTCTGTACCTACCGCTGTCAGCATTTCACAGCTTTGGAGGAATCATACGATCAAAAGCAGAGCTGAATAAATAAGGAGGGAAAACAAACTTCATTTGGCAGAACTGTACACCAGCTTGTTTATGCAAATTTGGAACCAGCCAATCATGTGGCAGCAACTAAATGCATAAAAGCATGCAGACATGGTCAAGAGGTTCAGCTGTTGTTCAGACCAAATGTCAGAATGGGGGGGGGGGAATGTGCTCTAAGTGACTTTGACTGTGAAATGATTGTTGGTGCCAGACAGGATGTTTGAGTATCTCAGTAACTGCTGATCTCCTGTGATTTCCATACACTGTCTCTTGAGTTTGCAGAGAATGGTGCAAAAAACAAAAAACATCCAGTGAGCAGCAGTTAAGCAGACAAAAGCACATTGTTCATGAAAATTACAAATTTCACTCTCCCATTACCATACATTTGGTGGCCATTGTATGATTCACCCCCTCATTCTAAATTAGGAAATGCCACTAGGAAGAAACAAATAGGCTGAACATCATTGGCTCGGTATGTGGTTCAGTAGAATGTGAATTGTTGGTTTGCAACATGGCGGTATCTTGGCCTTCTGAACATGCCTAACTGCACAGCCTGAGTCTCTACTTTATGGTGCTGTATTGTGTGTGCTGGACTGAATGGCAATATCACCTTGCTGTATTTTTCTGCCAGTTCTAAGTGTGCTCTGCAGCTCTCACTAGAGTTGACTTCTATTTTTGTGCTAGAAAGAGATAAGAATGTGGATTTAACAAGCTTGAGTGCTTTTGTGAGGATGGGAATAAAAATAAACAGAAGTACCTGCATGTATGGTGGTAAAAAAAATAAACATTAAAATTTAAAATATCCTTTCTCTTATACTGTATTCTATTTATAAGCTGCAGATGCATTGACCTAGTTGGGATGTTTTATATTGTTTGAGAGCATGTTTTAGGTAGAAGAGTATCCTGCATTTTTTTATTTGGTTCTCATGCAAGAAGCACTCGTACAAACATATTTGTTCTTAAATCGCTTAAAATGGGTGATTCAAGAGAACTTGCCGCATTCATCAATTTTCTCTAATTTTGAATTTTTTCTTTAGGTAAGAGCAACAGTTACAAGTGGTCCTGACTTGTCATACAACTCATGTAAACAAGAGCCTTGGAGTGCATGTCAGCGCAGCTCACCTGGTATACAGAGCTCGGATTAAACTTTAAAACTAGTCAGATCAAATATGAATCAAGATTCAGCAACTCAGCAACTGCCTTGCTTATTTCTCACAGCAAATGTTTTCAGAAATGTATTTTAGTGAACTGTTTAAGAGAAAAAAGAAAAAGTTTATCAAAAGTCCATCATATTATTATGTTTTGCCAAAAACTAATGAAACCTCGTCCTTTGTTCTTGTTCATTAATTGCTGCTGTTCAACTGTTACATCACACTTGCCCTCACACGATTAAAGTGGGCCTAGCCCTTGATATGAGTCCTGATAATTATTGTAACTAATAGTTTAATAATACTAGTAATATAGGCATAATACTACTATAATAATAACACCAATATCCATAATAATGATAATAATAAAATAATAAAAGAGGCCAAACTGCCCCCACATCAGTGGATACCAGCCACCTTAATCATACTCCACGTAAACACATGGCTTTGCAATGTGTGCTTAGCAACTGCTGTTTATATATTTTTTAACTTTATCTTCAATTTCTCCTGCATTGGATATCCAACTATTTCAATATAGCTACTTGCTATAGCTACCTGCAAGCTATGTCTATTTCGTTTATCAGTCAATATTAGCTAATGCGGTCCCAGTGGTGAAAACTTCATTATTTGCAATATTATTTGCATGTTTTCAAATAAAAATGATGTATTCCGATTCCAGCAGACATTGTCATGGACACGGTAGACACTTATGATGTTTGTAACATACCTTTTGTGTGGCTTGTACCAATCATGACATGCTAAAATAATGGTAAAACCAAATAACTTTTTGGACAGTTCACACTG
This sequence comes from Conger conger, assembly GCF_963514075.1. Taxonomy (NCBI): domain Eukaryota; kingdom Metazoa; phylum Chordata; class Actinopteri; order Anguilliformes; family Congridae; genus Conger; species Conger conger. Next base: position 59,296,072 of record NC_083761.1, read on the forward strand.
TCACAGCCATATAACGTCATCTGGTAAAACTAAAGATGTTAACATGACTAAGATTACTCCCACGTTTTTGACAATCTCCCGAGAAACTTGATGGGAAAATCATAGAAGTTGGGAGCACACTGCACTGCAGTTTGGTTACTGAAAATATATTACACTAAACATTGGTTATTTATATTGACATGAATTTGATGTCTAATGTCTTTATGCTTTAAAATTAAAGTGCATATTTTGAGCTTGTGAAAATGCATCTGGGCTAGTAAACTGTTTACTGGACTAGCCTGGGTGGCTAAAGTTCCACTCTTGCCCTATGTATATACTGTACTATAACAAACATATTCATTTAGGACAGTTTTGTGAAGTTAGGTGCATTTGTTGAATCCAACATGGCACACTTGTATGAAAAAGATGAGACATTTATGATAAGAATATGAAAATGTTTTTGAATGAGGCCCATTACTTCTGTCCATGCTTTTTTAGCATGTACAGTGTAAAAACCTGTAAAATATATAGATATTATGTGTATGATTGCATGGAGAGGGAAGGGGGATCAGGGTGATCTAATAATAGTCCACAGTAAGTGTCCATAAGGTTTTTAGCTCAACGAGATATCTCTTGATAGAGGTTTGAAATCCACAGTGAGCCTACTTCTGTTTCAAAAGTACCATGAATTGAAAAATGAAGACTGATATAAATCTGTTGGCTGTGGATGTGTGGGAGTTTAGTGGGGGTGGGTGTAGTGTGAAAAGTCTGCTACATGCAGGAAGTGACATCACCCCAGCAGCAAGGAGCAGAAAAAGCACAGTGGGGTGCAAAAATTTGGGAGCCCCTGGTTTAAATGTCTGTTACAATGAATCTGTATGATCGAAAGCAAACCTTAAGCAAATTGTACAGAGTTAAACAGGAGACCGTTCTGCAAATTCTGAAGCAAGATTGCTTTCTATTTTCATGTTTTACTGTTTCTAAATTATAAAAAAGGAAAAGGGCCCTGTTCCACAGTTTGGGAACCCGTTTTGGATTATTCCTTGTTACTTTTAAAAAAGATGATTACTAAAGCCCAGACCCAGGTGATTTACTGGTTAGGGCTTCGATGAGTCAGCTGAGTAAAATTCCAAGGCTGAACTATTATGAAGTAACTCCAATTGTAGTGGCTGTCCGGTGTTAATAACTATGGGTTCTTCTAAACAGTTGTCCAAGGATTTCAGAATGAAGAATTGTTAATTTCCGTTTGACGGCTATAAAAACTCTCAATATTTCAAATGACCTATTTCCACTGTGAGAAACATTATTAGAACATAGAAGATAAATGAAACAGTTGAAGTCAAGGCAAGGTCTGGAAGACCAAGAAAGATTTCTTATAGAATGGCCCGAGACCTGGTGAGAAATGCTCAGAAGAACCCACACATCAATGCAAAAGAGCTGCAAAAAAGAGTAGCAAACACAGGTCTAGCTGTTCACAGGAAACAATACAACATACTTTAAGCAACAAAGACCTACATGGTAGAGTTGTCAGAAAGAATGACCTCAACACAAAATTAAGTGTCTGAAATATGCAAAAGAAAACCTTGAGAAGCCTGAAGCCTTTTGGAACAATGTGCTTTGGATTGATAAAACCAAAATATTTTTGGCCACCACCAAAGAAGGTATGTTTGAAGAAAAAAGGGTGAAGCCTTTGTAGAGAAGAATACTTTGCCAACTGTGAAGCATGGAGGTGGATCCATTATGCTTTGGAGTTGTGTGGCAGCTGGGGTACAAGAAATATTGTGCGAGTGGAAGGAAGAATGGATTCCACCAAATATCAAGAAATTCTAGTGGCTAATGTTCAAAGGTCAGTCCAGCCATTGAAGTTGACGAGAGGTTGGGTATTCCGGCAAGACAATGCTCCCTAGTATACCTCAAAATCAACCATGAAGTACCTCCAACAAAGATGGATGAAGGTTTTGGAATGGCCATCACAGTCCCCAGACTGGAATATTATTGAAAATCTGTGTGAGTGAACATGCCGTACATGGAAGGAGGACACCTTGCATGGCAGGTGCAACCATTAAATGGGCAGTGATTCCATCAAAGATCAGCTGAATTGTTTACACATTGATCATTCCCATACAACTCCTGGAATATTATCAGTATCCTGCTTACATGAAAAACATTTCATCTTAACCATTGTTTCTCATGAACCCCTGTTGGATAAAGCATTTCATTTTTGTCACTCTGACTAAGAATCAAGGGAAAGCATACCGCTTGTTGTACACATTTACAATTAAAATGTGTATGTAATAAAATATTACTAGTGTAGTTTAGCCATTCAGTTGACAATTAATGCAACAGAGACTTATTAATGGCTGCAAGTGCTTCTGAAATACAAATACAAGCCTCCTTCTGAATTGCAGCGCTCACTGCATTTTCAATAGAAGTACATCACTGCCATCTAGAGAACAAATAGGAGCCTAAATCCTTTGAAGACCCAGCATTCCCTCTGGGCCTTATTAAAAGCCCATATTTTATTTCCATACAGGGGTAAGATATGACATTTCAACCTTCAATATAATTATACACCTTCTATGATTAAAGAAAAAAATACATTGTTTAATAAATGTATAGCCATATTTTACATTTCCTGGTTCCTCCAGTATTCCCATCTCCTGTTGGAAGTGAAGCATCAATTCAACAAAGTTGATCCACAAAGCCAAGCAAGTCCTGACAACAATCAATCGCTTATTTACACCAATATCTACTTTTACATACACTTAATAATTTCATCATACTATTTAACTATTGTGCTAGTTATGTACAGTGGCAAGAAAAAGTATGTGAACCCTTTGGAATTTCCTGGTTTTCTGCATAAATCTAAGTCCCAAGTATAGACAAACATAATGTACTGAAGCTAATAACACACAGAGAATTATAATCTGTCATGTCTTCATTGAACACACCCATTACAGATTCACAGTGCTGGTGGAAAAAGTAAGTGAACCCTTGAATTTCATAACTGGTCGAACTTCCTTTGGCAGAAAAAAACATGAATAAGAGTTTCTCGTAGCTGCAGATCAGACCTGTACAACGTTCATGAGGAATTCTGAACCATTGTTCCTTACAGAACTGCTTCAGTTTAGCCATATTCTTAGGATGTATGACGTGAACAGCTCTGGAGGTCTTACCACAGCATCTATATTGGGTTAAGGTCTGGGCTTTGACTGGGCCATTCCAAAAGCCACATTTTCTTTTTTGAACCCACTGTAGTATATTTACTTTGATGCTTAGGGTCATTGTCCTGCTTCATCACCCAACTTCTTCTGAGTTTCAGCTGGTGGACAGCCAGACATTAATCTGTAGAATACCTTGATAAACTTGCTAATTAATTTCCCCCTCGATAATGGCAATATGTCCAGGCCCCGAGGTAGCAAAGCAGCCACCCGCCACCGTACTTCACCGTCGGGATGATGTTTTCATGTTGGTATGTGGTGGCCTTTTTACGCTATACGTTGTGCTGCATGAGTTATTTAGGCAAATTCTCAGGAATTTGTGATAGGGGAGATTGCAGCACACAAACAGGATTATTCACGCACAGGTGAGTGCTATACCACTTACTTACAACTGCTGGCAAAGTTAACTTAAATGCAGAATTATATGTACCCATATACTGGATTGCTTTTAGGGGGTGGACTACCTGCTAAACAGCTGTCACCTGCTAAACAGCTGTTTCTTCTTTATCATCCTCGTCTTCATCACCGTCACCATGACTATCCTCGAGAGGTTGTGGGATTTGTCTGCCTTTGCAGAATTGTTTGTTTTCCACCCTCCCTTCACCTGGGAGTTGGTTGTGAAGACAGTCTAGCCCATCAGTAGCACTAATTACCAATGAGAAAAGAACCAATCAAACCAAGCCTTGAATTTTTAAATGTTTATTTACCTATCTTGGCTTCCTCATTAGCAAGGTAGCCGGCTAAACATTGGTTATGCCATTCAAACATAACATTAGTTACAAGCTACTGGTCCATTCAACTTATCAAATTGTGTTACGCTGCCACACAATTTGTGCCTGATTATCAACACACTTGATCAAGGATTTTTGGTATTCATCTGTTCAAATTGTAATGCTTATTTCTTTTTTAATTTTAATCGCCTGTGTTAAAAAGGCATATCACAATCTGCAAACACTATCAATTTGAAGCTCTACTTTCACACTTACAATGACAGTGTCTGCGATATTCTTTCAAGAATGATGACATAATAATGTGAATCAGAACAGCTGATGCTTCATTGTACCACAATAAATCAAACACCTTGTTTGAGATGATTCTTTTCATAGAGACATAGTATTAACCTCCTTTGGATTATCCAACAAGGTCCTAATTTGAAACATTCTCCACAATCTATTTTATTTAAAATGATACTGGTTCCTTTCATACTATCTTCTAATCTGCCCATGTACACATCATCCTCAAATCTACAACATAAGAAAAGAATGCAAGTTACTATAGCAACACCCTACAAAAGTAAAAAATAAAATATACACTTCTTATCTAATATTGAAAATATTTCAAGGAATCATCAAAAGACACACAAAAAGCAGACAAACAAGTGTTCACCCACTAACACCTGTGCTATTATACATTCAGGTTGAAAATATAACAGAAATGGACAGCACTGAAACGTTTGAGTCTGAATGAATCAAAAGAGATTCAATGACTCAGATGGCTCTGATTCTGATGAGTGTGTAGAAGACATAATTGCTGATCCTGATCAGTAATTATGATCCCATTCAGGCTTGAGCCAGAGGTAACGTTACTTGGATCAGAGTCAGGGGATACTTCCCGGCATTCAGGGCCCAATTGAAAGGGCTCCCATCTAATAGGAGCAACAATGTGGGTTGCTGTGATAACATAACATAACATAATGGCGAGAACATGCCATTCAGCCCAGCAATGCCCACCTTTTCCTACCACTAACTGTACCTAACGCTTAGTTTGCCTAAAAGCTAAAGATTATCGAGCACCGTATCAAGCCTGGTCTTGAACAACCCCAGTGTTTCTGCCTTCACTACATGGCCTGGCAAGCTATTACACACATTGACCACTCTCTGTGTGAACAAATCCTTCCTAATGTCTGTGTGGAATTTATTCTTTACCAATTTCGATTTGTGCCGTCTCATTCTGCTAACCGAACTCACCCTGAATAATCGCCTGTAGTTCACTTTGTTAATCCCTTTTAATGAATTTAAATGCCTCAATCAAATACCCCTAAATCTCTTTTTACTAAGCTTAAAGAGATTAAGCACTTAAGTCTATCCTCATAACTTTTATCTTTTATACATGGAATCAATCTGGTTGCCTTCTCTGAACCTTTTCCAGCGCTTCTATATCTTTCTTATAGTGCCCAGAATTGCACACAGTAATTTAAGTGTGGTCTAACAATAGTATTGTATAACTTTCTTAGATTTATACTCAATACTCTTGGCTATGTATCCTAGCAACCTGTTGGCCTTTTTTACTGCTATCACACATTGACTAGAACCTTTGATCAACTATTACCCCCAAGTCTTTCAAATTGAGCAATTTTGTACCACCCATAAAGTAATCCTGTTATATTACTTTAAAAGTAATAACCTTACATTTTGTTATATTTAGTTATATTTAATTTGCCAGGTTTCCACCTACAGTGTAATAACTGACACCAAGATGAGGGTTATCAGAAGCAACACATTACAAAAAAGTCTCAAGCTCCTTATTAATCTGTTCAGTCTGTCCATCTGACTGAGGATGATAACTGGAGGACAAATTGACGGAAGCCTCAATGAAATTGAAAACGTTTTCCAAAATCATTAAATGAATGCAGGCCCTCTATTGGAAACATTTAAAGCTAGACCATGGATGCAGAAAATATGCTGATAATTGACTGAGCAGTCTCACCAGCCAAAGGGAGCTTACAGCCCAAAAATTTGTAGCTTTGGAAACAGTCCACAATAACAATGAGACCAGTGGGAGGCTGACCCAGGACACAACTGGACACAAAAGAGGCATCTCTTAGGGATGGCTAACAAAACTTTATTTTTAGAAATGCCACAGCCCTATGTACACTAGAATGATCACTTGGGACCTGCCAGAACTCGGGATAAAGAGAGCATTAACAGAACCCTCTCGCAGATCTGATTCCTGTTGCTGCACCTGTTTGACTACAGTTTCAATATAGGAGCAGTTTCATAATATGAGCAACAATGTGGGATTCTGTGATGATGGGCTCAGGCACTTGGTCCTTTGTGACAGGATCAAACCGTCACGTCTTCACGTTCTTGGAACCAGGCCCATAAGAAATCACAAAGTTAAAAACGTCTGAAAAACAAAGCCCATCTGGCCTGCTGAGCACCAAGCCTTTTGACATTTTGTATAGTATGCAAGGTTATTGTAATCAGTCTTCCAATGTCAACTTCATTGCCAGAAGTTCCAGATTGCTCACATCATATTTCTGCTCAGCTACAGAATGTGACAATCACCAGGTTTAAGCCTTTCCACTTTGACCCCCTAGAAGCCAATTTCCACCTATTTTGTACTAGTCCTATAAAAGTGTTAATATCTAAAAAACGATTTACTCTACACACATAATTGAAGACTAAAATTAAGGAAGAGTCTTATGCCACAAAAATAATAACAAATTTGAGACAGAACAATATAGTGTATGCAAAATATACACTAAAATACAAAACAATTACAAAATATAATTTTTTTAGAGTTTAGCACTGGATATCTCAAGTAACAAGTCAGAAACCAACCCAAATCTACTTTATATTTGTGCACAAACTTGATGTGAACTTGTGTACAGAATTTGGTAAAGATATCATCAGGCATTCAAATTCCACATTAGTTTTCCAAAAGAAGTGTCCCCAGATCTCTCCAAATATATTTTGTCCAGACACATGAATGATCAGAAAAGCTTATTTTTCTATTAAAGACCCTGTGCACTCAAAGCCATGATTTTAAAATGCTTATATTATGTCCAAAGAGATTACTTATACATTGATTTTGGTATTGGTGGTTTTGAGGCCGCAATTGTGATGTCCGAAATGTTTCCAATTAGTAGTGTGCATGAAACCCAATGTAGCTAACTTGCCCAACCAGGGAATCCTAGATAGCTTTGATGCTATTAATAATCCAATTAAGCCTTTGCTTAATGCGATCAGTTAACATTAAAGGTACTTAACGTCGATATGGATTATATTACAAATCACAATGTTAGCCTTCCTAACCTCACCTCAGTCACACCCCCCACCACCACCACAGGTACAGGAATCCATCCACCATGAATAACCAGGTCACAGGAATAAGGTAAGAGTTTTTTTTCCAATTACCAATAAAAACAGTTAATGAATCGGCAGCCGCTTGTGATTACCGCAGCCATAACCACTGTCCCTCTCCTCAATTGGCTGCCCACACAGTCCTAGGTCTGCAGTCCCCACTGCCACTCACAGTCGCACACTCCTAATGGAAATCCCCCTGTGGGATTTATCCCAAAGCAAAAAGCAAACAAAGCGAAAGTAGAAAAAAACAAAAGTCAAACACATCCGAAATAAAGTAAAACTAAACTTCAAAATCCTGATTAAGATTACGTGGATCTAAGCCTGTTTTCCTCTGGCTGCCCAAACCCAGACTGCTATAAACTCTGCTCTTTTATTCCCAGCTGTGCAAGATCATCAACCGGGCGGAGCTGAGGAGACCAATTACCCCAGTCCAAATACACACGCGTGCTCCCAATTACCGATAAAGAAAAGTACTCTTACCAAGCCAGCGGTTCATCAGGCTCACCTCCTGACACGAACGCAACAATAATTTTAGACGTCGACAAGTTCATCAATGACAAAGGATAACGGTTCTGTACAATTATTTTTTAGGCCCCCATAATCAATGCACAGGTGAAGCATCGCATCTTCCTTCTTGACAAAAAAGAACCTGTCACCAGCAGGGGAAGATAGACGGCCAGATAGGACCGGCATCCACTGCTTCCTTTATGTATATTCTCTATTGCTGGAGTGACACAGAGAAAATTTGCCCTCTGGGGAAAGGTGCCAGATAGGAAATCAATCGACCAGGTTACTCCTTCTCCTTACTGAATACCTCCCCAAGGTCCCAAAACTCAGGTGGAACCACGAACAGATCGGGGTCTCTCTCTTCTTCCATGGAGAGAAATGGCTCTTTTCCCACAAATACATCCCAAACTTCAACAAACAGGACCTTGTTGATTCCAGGTTGCAGTGTCCCAAGCGAGAGCTTTTCCAGGCAGCAGGGAGATAATGGAGGCAATTTTTTCCTGCTCTGTGTGGAAACACGAGAGATGAAGCTCAAACGCTAGGAAACATTTGGCTCAAAAGCCATTGCATTCCAGGCTTAACATCAAAGCATTCCAGTGGAGGAAGATGTGGTTCCTGCTAGAGGCATCCAACTTTGCTGATGACTGGGGAGGCTGCTGCTGCAGGCAAATCCCCACAGAGACAGGTGTTGCAGTAAGGGACTGGAGGTTTAATTTGGAGCCCATATTTGCTGATTGTGATGTCAATCCCTGGGTGGTAATCGTGGTTCAAAACTGCATTCGCCTCGCCGGCCTATATATAGCAGGAACCGTGACACATGGTTTGTAAAACCTTGACTTTTCCCCTGATGGATTTGTGAAAGTAACAAATTATTCTAGGTGCTGTAGCATCTCTGAAGCTTATGACGGAGCTTCTTTTTCATTGCTCTTTGTTAGAAATGAGCTCTCTGGAAACCAACGACTTTCCAAAGTCCATTGGGCCCAGGGGCTTAACCACTAGCTTCACTATGATCTTCTTTCATCATCACATTTATTCTCTTCAGCTAGCTGGAGAATGTTTTAGAGTCTGGTTCCTAGGGGTCAGAATGCCTTTGTGTCATGATGAAGTCTTTTTTTATATTTACATGACGCTTCCAATTCTGAATCTGGAAACACCCCTTTAAATGTGAGACGAGGAACTGTGTCAGTGCTAAAGACATTGGGGCTTATGCTAGATCCACACGTATGAAGAGATTTGTTCTTAGATGGCTTGTATGAGTGATTTAAGAGAACTTGGTGCATTCAACCAATTTTCTCATATTTTTTCTTAGGTACGAAGGTTGTTGTACAAGTCATATACACTCTGCTGTTTTCCTAACCTAAGTTTTTGACTAATGTCACTACTTCATTGACTAATGAATGATATTAGTGTCACTCCCCTCAGTCATCAAAGCCCTTATCAGACTCTCACTCGGGTACATCAGATTCCCATACAGTATTAAGAGTGCCTTTCCTGCCATCGCTGGATTGCCAAACATTATAGGAGCAATAGACTGTAGCCTACACATGTAGCTTACACATTAAAGTGCCTTTGCCTTTCCAATTCCCCTTCCGCAACCACAACAGTATGACTACATTAATGTTCAAATTATACCCGATGCAAAATACAACCTTCCAGTTGCTCAATGCCCTGGAAGATTGCACAACTAATTTTTGCTGCAAAATAGTGACATTGGGAGGCTTCATGGAGATGGGTGGCTTATTGGTAATGACTTGTCAACTATTCATTTTAGCCATGTAAAATATTTTCAGTGAACTGATGATGAAGACATTTTCATATTGAATAATTTCTTCTTAATTACAGTGACGGTATGAACATCAGGTGGAACTGCATTAATAGCATTTTTTACCATACAGTGGCTTTTGTAGGTCCCTTCATTCCACTGCTAAATAACACTGATGACACTGCAAAATAAAAAAAAAGTTTTTTTTTCTTCTTTTTTACCAATCTGTTATTTTTCTTAAAATAAGCCTTATATGGCATTTTTGGGGCATCAATTATGCTATTTCTCAATTTTCATGAATGCGCACTCATTTACTGGTGGGATTCAAAATGTTTCCACAGTGATTTAGGACAGTTTTCTGAAGTTACAAGCTTTTGTTGAATCTGATGTGGCACACTCATATGAAAAAAAAGTGTGATTAAGTTGATCCATGTCTTCTTAAATGTATGCTCAAAAAAAAATAATTGAAACATGATAGATTATTGTGACATGGTACCTAGTTATAGTTTAGATTTGGATCTGTGTGATTTGGGGTAGAGGTATGTCTGAGTTATTCTTTGTCTTGGATTATAGGAAAATAACTAAAGGTGACCTCCTACATCCATTAATATGTGAAGAACAGTAAATTGTAAAACAAATTGAAAAATCTAAATCACTTCAAACAGCAATGTTAAACTGACCCACCAGAAAGACTGGAAATGGCTATTGTAAAATCACTGGAAAGTATAATGAGGCCTGAATACTTACATCCTTCTAAAATGCATTTTTACAATAAATTCAGGTTTATCCTAATGTTTTCAATGTCATTTCAACTATCAAATTGGGGTGCAGTTGTAATTGTGAACTTGTGGCTACTGCTTTGGTAATTATTAACGTTGTATATATGAACAAAATAAACCTTAAACCTTAAGAGAATACACATAGGAATCCTTCTTGCACTTTTCATCTGAAATATTGCGATAAAGGGATTTTATTTTCTTATATTGTAATTTGCACCGCGTGTGCCTTTTAAAGTCTGTATATTCCATGGACAAAACTGATTTACTGACTGTGACCCACACACAGGCTCTCTAAAAAGCAATAAACAGTAATTGTCTTGTATTTTTCCTGATTTACTGGAATACATCCTGCATTGATGTTGGAGGCGGCTTCATAAGGGGCCTATATCTGCCTGGTCCAGTCCCATTAATGTGAAGGCGATGGTGATACATTTAGTTGATCTCTGCAGCACAGCATGGCTGCCAGCATAAAACATGGGTGTACTGACTGCTGTTTTTTGCAGGCACATGGATCTGCTTCATTGGTCCATGCACAAATCAGACAACCCAGACAGTTCCACGATGGATACAACTCTTATCACCCAAGAAATACCAGACATCACATTATCATCTAGATAGAAAGGCCACACTCCTGGTTGTACAATCATGGCTGTGAAATTCTTCATGTAGTGGCAGGCTAGTCACATCAGGGATTGAAGGAGAGCATCAAGACAGTCAACCATTGTTTGTAATTAACATCATCATTTCATATCAAGTTAAATATTATTGGACTTTCAGCTCCTAGGGTGTACAGTGCCCTCCAAAATTATAGGTAGAATTACATTTGCTTCATATGTTCAATACTTAAGGCATTTGACTAAAGATCAACAGATGACTATGAGACAGAAGTGCAGTCTTTAAATATTTTGGCAGTAGTAGAACATGTGTATACATCTTACTGCATCTAGTCTAGATTCTTGGCTTTTGAATGCCTTTGGTGTCTGTTTTTGCCATTTATGAACATGAAGACCACTAATGTGCCAATCACGGCAGCCATTATGAGGCTGAAAAATAATATCACATAAAGTTTATCAAAATCAATTGTTTGGAACAACCCGCAAGTAGCCTAACCTATATGCCTTTGGATTGCAGGAGGAAACTGGAGTACCCAGAGGAAACCCACATGGGCATACAGACAACATGCAAGCTTCAGACAGAAAGAGCTCAAAGAGACAAAATAGAGTTTTATTAATAACCGACCATTTTTTATTTTAACATTATCATTTAACAATAGATTGCTCATGAGTCGAATTACAATTGCAAGTTTCTTGCAACAAAAAACTGGTTCTCTACAGCATGTGTACATGGCCCAAGAATTGAGAATGATCAATCAAAGTTATATTGTTATTAACAGCTATTCATTCACGTTTATTAACTGGTTACTTAATGTCCACTTATATGTGAATTGGTGTAATTGATACTGGTTTATTTTGACCACAGATAATTATCCCATAATGCACATTAGATTCTATTACCATTCTAATGGAAACCGAGAAGCAATAATTGTGGTAATCACATTTAAGCAAGTCACGATGAGTCAGACCACATTTGGGAAATAGGACCAGCAGCTGCTTGAATAAAGACACTCACAGTGAAAATGCATTCTGTGTGGAAATTTTTCAATTTGTGGAACTATACTCCTACTACTCAAAGTAAAAATGAGAGACAAGTATAAATATTCTTCAGCCTTAAAAAAATAACCTGCCAAGAATGTTAGAGAATTCAGGAGGTCTCTTAACCTTTATAGAGAAGGCAGAATGCATTCCCAAGACAGAAATAGTGGGTGGGGGAGGGGGACTTTTCTGAAAGAAGAGATATATTATTGTTATTATAAAATGAAGCTGTGATTTAATAAAGAAATAATAATAATAATAATAATAATAATAATAATAATACTTGTTAAATCTAATTTAATGGAAAGATGGTGTGCATGGAACCCTCGTAAACCATCATTCGTAGAGCCATAATACAGACAGTTATTGTCCTTGCAGTGTGGTGAAATGGTGAAAAGATTTTTTTTAAAGTCTCACACACTAAAACCAATCCATCAGATGCCAAAAGGAAATTTCTCAAGATTATAAACACAATTCCCCATTTTGCAAAACTCTACATACAAAGTTCTTGCTGTTACATTATGTGCTCATTTAGGAAGCACAAGTGTCAATATAATGAGCTCAAGTCTTTATGACCAGAACTCAATTTGCACACCATTCACTAGGTATAAACACAAAACATACAAACTGTTAACACACCATTCATAACCTCAGGGTAAATAAAATTGAGTTAATTTGCTTGGAACAATTGATCCAAACAATGCAGAAAGAGCTGAAGGTGGAGGTGAGCTGAAGGTGAGACGAGGTGGAAGAGGAAGAAGAAAGAGAAGAATAAGAAAGGCAAGAAGAACATTTGTATACGTGCTGCTGTAGATGACCATAAAATTGCCCAATGACTGACAAAGAGGGAAGCTGGGTAAAGAGGACAGTCAAATTTGAGCTGCTTCACAGCATCTGTAATATAATCCAAGCCTTCAGAGAAGAAAACAGGGAATTTCTATGACCTAGGCTACTGCCATATTGGAGGGCTGTACGCTCTCATACCTGTTTGCTCTAAATGTAATACTGTATGATGCTGAGTGAGGAAATACAGTGCAGTACATAATTATGTGGACAGTGGTACAATGTCTGTTCTTCTGCCTCTATACTCCAGCATATTGGGTTTTAAATGAAACAATGAATATGAGGTTAAAGTGACTGTAGCCTTTGAGGGTGTATACAGTGCCCCCCCAAAAACAGCTTCTGTTCCCTACCCCGGTTCTAGTTTCCTCTTCCCTGCACCCCTGTATATTCTGTCTGGTTTGCTCTGTTTCTGGTCTTGATCTCTGCCTGGTTTTTGGACTCTGTTTTGGTTTTTGTACTTGTACCTTTGCTTTTTGGGACTTCCTGTTTTTTTTTAACTCTGCCTGTTTCCTGATTACACTGTCTACCCCATATGTACCTGTCTGCTTGGATCATGACCATTGCCTGTGTTTTGGATCGTGTTATTGGATCTTCCCTTTGGTAATAATTCCTGCCTTTTACTATATACCTGAGTCTGCTATTGGTTCCCTCTGTCCCATATTCCTGACACTGCCAACACAACAAAGGACTTCATTATGGAGAAAATGTGGAAGGTTTTAGACTGGCCTTGTCAATCACCAGACCTTAATTCAATTGAGCATGCATTTCACCTTCTGAAAAGGAGATTGAAGGGAAAAACCCGCCAAAGCAAACAACTGAAAAATGATGCAGTAAAAGCCTGGGAAAGCATCACAATAGCATAGCCAGGTTTGCTCCAAAAGAACCTGCAGAGTTCTGGAAAACGACAGAGGAGACCAGGATTGACTTATCAGAGTGCAACAGCAAAGTGTGGAGGCTAAAAGAACAGCCCCAGAATCTGTGAAACATGATGGTGGGGTGTTGTAGTTTGGGCATACAGGTGCTGACTCACTTGCCTTCTTGGATAATATAACTTCTGCAAGCAGCAGCAGAATTAATTTTGAAGTGTACACAAGCATCTTATCTGCTCAAGTTGATTCCAATGCTTCAAAGCTCAATGGATGGTGCTTTATCCCACAAAAAAGCAATGATCCCAAACATGATCACAAGTGCTCTCTTTCTTTTTGATGATGTTGCAAACAGATTGTTTCATAAGGCCTATTTTTTGGCCTATGTCTCTGACTGTTACTCAGCCTCATAATGGCTTCCTTGACTTTCATTGGCACAACGCTGGCCCTCATGTTGACAAACACCAATAACAGGCTCCAAAGGCAACTAAAAGGCTAGAATCATGACAAGATACTGAAAGCTTGTGTATACCTGCACTAAGGACACAATTGAATACACCAGACTAATCAGAAACAGCTGATAAGCCAACTGTTCAATTACCTTTTGTCCCCTTAAAGCTGACAGTCTGCACCTTAACCTCATATTCATTGGTTCATTTCAAATCCAATGAGCCAAAAGAACGGAAATTGTACTACTGTCCAAATACTCACGTACGACACTGTATGTGTATGTGTGTGCAACTGTGTCTGTGTGTTAAAATATTGGTAACAAAACAATGCAGGCCAAATTCATCTTGGTGATGTGTTTGTATTTGGGATGATCAGGTGGGAAGGAAGCGAGAGACAGACATTCTACTATAGGTTACTCCTTATAGGTAGATTGTGGGTGTTTTTGTATTTGTAGCTGTGGCAAGCAAATAAGCAAGCTAGTGTTAGGCTGTTTGTTGTAGTGCATTATGTTAATATCTTACTATTAAACACAAACTATTTTTACAAGTACAGACATTATTTCAAATGTACTGATACTGAAGTATGAATATGAGAGCTTCTGAAACTAAATTAACTCCATAGATTCTGAGAATTCTGCAAATTACATGGGAACAATTGTGAATAAAAGGTCCATAGACACAGATCTGAAAATAAAAATATAAAAAACCTTGTGATTGGTAGGTCTTTCCGAACTCAAAAAGTAAAGAGCAGATATGATGGATCTATAATTTAATGACTGCAGCTCTTGAGCAGATCTTAAGCAATAGAAATGTGAGCTTCAGCAGATTGAAATAGTATGCGTTTGATGAGGAGTGAATCCCATGCTTGCCACTCAATATCACACAGTACACTTGAAGGACAAATAACTGCAGTAAAAACAGCATGAACAGGAATACTTAAAAATATATATATGTTGGATCATTCATTTAATATACCATTTAATATTTTCTTTTGAAAGCAGAGAAAATCTTTGAAAATATGACCTCACTCTAAATGCCCGGAGATTTCAAAATTCCAATTTGTTCAAAGCTGCTTTTATGGAAGGAAGCAGATGCATCCCTAAAATCTAAAACCAATCAAACGTCTCAGGCCTGCGCTTTAAGTTGAGGGGGTTATTGAAACTGAAAAATTCACTGACCAACTTTCTGACCCACATAAATTATTTTCTGACCAGCAGGTATTATTTCAGTCCACTGAGCAATTATATTACTTGAAAGCTTGTGTGTTCATTTGATTCGTACTTCAGGCATTTCAAAGAGAGATTGAGTACAAAATATCTTGTGTGCCTTAGGGTAGTGTGTGAAGCAGACCCATGGAGTCTGAACTTTTGAACAGTGAATTCAGCTGAATGTTTAATGATGCTTCTTTCTCTTCTTCCTTTTTTAAAAACTTGCAACCAGAGGGATTTGTCTCTTCATTTTTAGTATGTTAGAGTAATATAGGTATAGTCCTCTTGTAACAAATGTTACCTCACTCCTTCCCATGTTTCCTAACAATGTGCAAGGAAATTTGTAGCTTTCTTTATTGTAGGTTTTGTGATTGCTTGACACTGACAATGAAATCCCAAAGCCATGTAGCCTCTAATTATTCTCTGCTATTCTGCTGGTTAGATGCATGGCTGGTGGGGGTCATTACATGTAGGGTATTGCATGGTCAGGCGACCTACATTAGCAAGCTGCTTTGCCCTTACATCACCAATAGATTCCGTTGTCCTGGCAAACCCCCAGCAGGAGCTGAATATAGTTGCTGTCCAGACCTGACAAAGCATCAGCAGAAAAGACTCACCTGGTTATGTCTCAGGGTCACACACTTCAAGCAGGCATTGCATGCAAATGATATGTGGCAAAGTACTAAACTTCATGGTGCAACCAAAGTATATAAAAATAAAGCTACGAATGTGCCAATTTTAGCTTTTAGTTAGGAAATATGAAAGAATAATTTCTGTTTTTATATGTTGTCAATGGAAAATGAAACACTTTAAATTATTTATTATTATTTGTGCTGATGCAGAATTGATGGTGCAGCATTTCTTTCCCACAAAATTCCATTCATAAACTTGCTAAAATTCATTGTTGGTAGTTTGGGTCAGGTATTGTTTCCAGTGCTGTTATCTCAACCATGCACACACAGTTATTATTCTTTATCTTTTGTAATGCTATTATAATCCATAATTCTGCAATATGCTGTGTTGATTCCCTCAAAACCTGTGGCATCTTTGTTGTTATTCTATTCAGGTATTTTTATTTACCAGGCTCTATAGTTTCTTCTGTTTTCACTGACTCTGTGTTTGCTTTAAGACTGTTTTATTCTATTATTATTACATTTTATCCTATCTGTCTTTGTTTAGTCTCCATCACTATGCAGATCCATGGCTGTCCTCTCGTTCTGTACTTATTCTACTTTTTATGTATCTTTGTACAGTTCGTTGCTTAACACCTTGTCATAGGGGTGCTATGGGTAGAGTTTCTGTAAACCTCTTCCACCAACATTAGACATTAGGAGTGTGCAGATGCCCCTATTTGTATCTTTATTAGTTCAACTGATAAAGAAATTTGCAGGTGTACTCAGATATTGACCAGAGGTTGGTATGGTTTAAACACATTTCTTGCTTTATATCCACGACATGTAATTCCTTACTAGTTTTTACTGCCTATGTGCCTTTGCTCTGTGAAAATACTGTCCTATTGGTCGGCGCATTTATTTTGGTTGGATTTTATTTAAAAGAATAATTAGGGGTGTGAATAATTGTGACTTTTTTTGGGAAAATAGATCTGTTACTTATGTGAAATTGTTGTATTGTTTGATGTAATTTTAACTTTGAAATGTGCGAAACATTTACTGTTTGTGTTTATGGGTATTTTACTGCTGTGAAGCCTTATGTAGCAGACCATGTGGTAGAAATACACTATGACTAAGAGGCTGGTGAAAACCAGCCTAACTATCGCGGGGTTGCCAATCCTGGTTCTGAACTACTGTTTCAAGTCATCAAGAAAAACTGCAAGAACGTCTGCTAGTCTGCCCTCTCCTGAATTGTTGGAAGATTCGACAGCAGTGGGATAGGACTATAAATATGACTGAGCATTCCGAGTTGGGAAAAGAGACATGAGTCAGAGCATACTTCATGTGAGGCTTATGGGTGCCCAGCTGGTCGGCAAGGGTTGCCGGCGCACAATGAACCACTCATCCCAGCTGAAACCCTCAACTGCATACCTGGATGATGATAGAGCCAAATTTGTGACACTCTGTGGGGCTGCTGGCAGCAGTCAACACTGGCAGATACTGGTCCAGATTCAATCCCGGACCATGTGGCCCATCCAGATGACCCGCCCAATAAGCCCCAAAGGAATTCTTTTAAGCAGTCTCATTATCTTCACAAAATAAAAATGAATTGATACCTCTATGTCAAAGCAATACATTCCCCAATTTATTGCAGTATGTGATTATGATATTCCTACCTTCGGGGTCTTCCAGAGTCATTGTGGTGTTCTGGGCAATGATTGGCGCCTGTCTCATTCACAGGAATTTGCCATTTAGCCGACTAATTGACTGCATTCACTCTTTGCCTGACAGACTTTCTTTCCCCTTTCATTACAGCTCTTGTAAGGTGATTAAATAGTGACAGAACTCATTCAGCAGTCACTTCCAATTTTGGTTACAAAAGCAAACAATAAAAACACATACAAAACAAGAGATTTTGCTGCCCTAAATCTGCAGTAATAGTATAGTAGATACTATAATAATAGATGTTGCAGAAGAGATTAAATAGGGAGATTCAATTTATGCTTTACCAATTGTATTAACCAAAATGATGTTTAAGATGTATGCTGTGGACATCAATTTTTAAATCTGCTTCAGGCCCATAAAATATTTGATTCATTTTATCTTTCTACCAATATTAACAACATGTACAAAAGGCAGACACGTGAAGGCATTTCATTTGAAGGTGTTGTCAAGATCATGCTTGACCATTTAAAAAAAGAACGCATATATTTTTCATCTAAGCACGGCATTACTTTGTATTATTATCATTTTATGCCCCGATGTGTGCGATAGCTGGGTATGAAAGGGAGGCAGGGTATGGTATAGTGGAAACACATTCTTCCTCTGCCTCATGTTCCCACAGTCATTGATGGTGATGTCCCTGTAGCATCATTGTGTGTGCAACAATGAGCTGTTTCATGCTTGGAGTATTGCTGCCACCTGGCTGAGAGATACTGTCATTAAAAAAGAAAAGAAAAACTAGAAGCAACTGGTATGATGGTGTTTCCATTTCTAGGAATTGCGTCACACAGTTTTCCTTTTGGCGCAGTCGTTCAGGTCAGGATGAATATTGCCGGTCAATGCAGAAAATGTTGCTATGGTGATATCCGTACAGACAAACTGGAGAAGTTTGCTCTGGCGTTCTGAAACGCTTTCAGCTTTATTAGGCATTGAGAGCATTTTCTTGAAATGCAGATTTCAATGTCTAAAGGAGTAATCTGTGTAAAGATAAGGAAGAGAATTAAAGTGTGCCAAATCCGACACAACAGGTAAAGTCAAATTTGGCAAACTGTGACTCTGGCTATGCATAATGTCTCTCATTACATATAATTATGTTACATATACTCTATTTCAGCCTATTATAGACAATACAATGCAACACGCTATATTATAAATGTAAGCTTATTCATTGTTACTGAATCTCTTTAAGGGGTGCTGTGGTGATATTTATAGTACAGTTTGCACCATGAGGACAGAATGTTCTGAGATCAGGTATCCGGCATATTCCTATGAAAAAGCATGTTTGAACATGGTGATTTTTGATAACATTGGCTCAGCTATCCATCCTGATCCCTTCATTCTTACATTGCTGAAGAATTGCTATATTGTGGCTTTCTTGTTTTGTTTTTTTATATGTGTAATTAAACTAAGTCAGAGGCAGATACATCAATCAAGTCACAGAAGCTCTATGCAGCCACCTAATGTGCCATGGTTATTGCGATTTTATTCTGTTATTGCTCATATGTAGAGTAATGAATTTGTTTTTTAAACCATTCTTGGATTGATTACGAAGCAAGGGAAAATCGATCTTGTTGCTTTCTAAATTTAAGACATTGTTTCAAATGTACAGGTCACAACTGTTATTTATATCCTGCAAAAATAATCTATATTACTGTGTGCTCATGTAATACAATGTAATTTTATATATATGTACATATATATATATATATATATATAAATTGCTGTGAGCTTATGCAAAAACAAATACAAATCAGAAGCTAGGCTAGCAAATGTAAACTTGATTATTGTAAAACACAAGCTATGCTTTCTGAATGAAGACAACAGGCCAATGAAATACATAGGACATTAACAATTAAGTCTTAATAGTTAAATACCTTTAAATATGCCTTATAAATTTTCTCATCTATATCAGTGTATCAGTGTATTATTGTTTTTCACATTTGTCACATCCCTAAAGCTCCTTACTGTTAGGTGTGAGGTGCTTGGGTGTATGTGACAAATGTGAAAAACAATAATACACTGATTTCACTTTTTCTCCACTTGTCAAGCTAATGACTCTGCTCATCAACCATGCCAGTACATGCAGTCAGGTCCAGGACTATTGGCACCCTCGATAAAAAAATTAACAAACTTGGCTACAGATAATTAACAACACATATAATAATATGTTATGTCCAAACAGGTGAAAACTACACTGCTCAAAAAAATAAAGGGAACGCTTAAACAACACATCCTAGATCTCGATGAATTAAATATTCCTGTTAAAAATCTTTATTCATTACATAGTGGAATGTGTTGAGAACAAAATAACATAAGAATGATCAATGGAACTCAAAAACATTAACCCATGGAAGTCTGGATTCAGAATCATACTCAAAATAAAAGTGGAAAAATCTGATCCAACTTCTGTGGAAATTCCTCAAGACAATTCAAAATGAGGCTCACTAGTGTGTGTGGCCTCCACGTGCCTGTATGCGCTCCCTACAACGTGTGGGCATGCTCCTGATGAGACGACCAATGTTCTCCTGAAGGATCTCCTCCTGGACCTGGATCAGGTCATCAGTCAACTCCTGGACAGTCTGTGGTGCGACGTGGCGTCGGTGGATGGAGCGAGACATGATGTCCCAGAGGTGCTCAATTGGATTCAGGTCTGGGGAACGGGCAGGCCGGTCCATAGCATCAATGCCTTCGTCATGCGTCTCCAGACTCTGTCACGTCTGTCACATGTGCTCAGTGTGAACCTGCTCTCATCCGTGAAGAGCACAGGGTGCCAATGGCGAATCTGCCAATCCTGGTGTTCTCTGGCAAATGCCAATCGGGCTACACGGTGTTGGGCTGTGAGCACAGGCCCCACTTGTGGACGTCAGGCCCTCATACCACCCTCATGGAGTCTGTTTCTCACAGTTTGAGCAGAAACATGCACATTAGTGGCCTGCTGGAGGTCATTTTGTAGGGCTCTGGCAGTGCTCCTCCTGTTCCTCCTTGCACAAAGGAGCAGATAGCGGTCCTGCTGCTGGGTTGTTGTCCTCCTACGGCCCCCTCCACATCTCCTGGTGTAATGGTCTGTGGCCACCACCTGCAGAACCATTCCTTTATAGGGGTTGTCTTGCTAATTGCCTCTCATTTCCACCTGTTGTCTGTGACATTTGCACAACAACAGGTGAAATTGATTTGACAATCAGTGTTGCTTCCTAATTGCAGAGATAGGTCGCAAGTTTTTTTTTAAATCATAAGATGCCACCGCCACACCAACAAACTCTTTGGAAGGGTGGTGGAAAGAAAGCCCTTACTGAGCACAATAAACAAAACCAAGCTTCTGGAGTTTGCCAAACATAACTGGAATTAAGGCTGGAAGAGTGATATGGTTGGATGAGACCAAATTAAACTTTTTGGCCATATACTTTGACGAAAAAGAGTCAAATCACCTGATACCTACTGTAAAATATAGAGGTGGGTTAGTGAAGTTTTGCTGCCAGTGGTCCAGGGGCACCATTTAAGATTGATGGCCTAATGAATTCCACAAAGTACCAGGACATTTTGACAGATAATTTGGGTGTCTCTGCTGATGGATTTTCCAGCAGGACAATGACAATTTTCAAATATATATATCAAATATATCAAAATCCACACAGAAATGGTGAACTGAAAACAACATCCACATCCTGCAATAGCCATTTCAGTTTCAAGACATAAATCCCATCAAACATCTGTTGTTTGAAATTAAGAGGGTCCATAAGTACAAACCAAAGGATATCAATGATCTTGAAAATGGTCAAATGGCCAAATGCTCAAAAATGCTAAAAAATCCATCCAGATGTGTTCTCTAACCTTATTATAGGAAAAGACTCATGGCTGTCATCTTACCCCGGGCAGTACCATAAAGTATTAAACCAGGGTAGCAATAAATTCTGGATCTGAAAGGTATATGTGGGAGGAACTAGATAATATTCTAGCTACCAACCGTGGTATGCTAGTTTGTAAGTTGATGTATTCTTCAAGGGTTCCGATTGTATCTGTATGGTCATGCTAGGACTCAGAACTGTACTGTCCTCTTGGGTCCTCTTGACACTTGTTCCTGTGTTTGATCAGCACTTCACTGTACGTTGGTCTGGATAAGAGCGTCTGCTAAATGCCTTGTAGTGTAATGTAATGTAATTATGAAAATACAATTTTGGTTACGGTGATAGAAAGTGCATTATATTGGCAAAGCACTTGCTGCCATTAACCAGGGATAGCTAGTTGTGGCAGAGATGAAATATTAAAACTTGTATGTACAGTGTTCCTACAAATTAGATCTTTGGAGAAGGCAATCCCATTATACAGTATATACAGTAGTGTGCAGTGATGATTATACACCACCACGTTTGTCTAAAAGGGGTCCTAATATATTACTTCTTTTTTTTAAATTGGTGAAAATGTATTGAACAATACTTTTGTAGGCAAAGAGAACAAAAAAATAATTTCCACAATTACACTGGGGTAAAAGTATGGCTAATAAACAGAAACACTGAAAACATTGTTTTAGAAAAATTTTAAATTTTCTTTTTTGACTTTTGCATAGCATGATTGCATGTTTGAAGGCTCATTCCATGATTGTTGATGCTAAACAATTTGTTTAAACTGGTTTGAAGCAACATTATTCTGCAAAATTACTTCTGATGGTCAGTTGTTCCAGTATTTAAGGCAACACGAACTTTGAGCAGTGTCACAGTGTTAAACATGATGGCACGACGGAAGGAGCTCTCTGAGATTGTTTGTAGCCGCATTGTAGCCTTACATGATGCCGGTTGGTCACTTGATGAAAAGAATCATCAGGTAACATAAAAGTTATGACTTGGCCCGTTCAAAACCTTAATCCGATTCAGCAAATCTGGGATTTGCTGGATACCAAGATAAATAAATCTGTTGTTAACATTGAAAGAATCTCTTTGGACTGAACTTCAAACCATATGGAATGGTTTAACGGAGAAAAAAAAAATGTGAACGATTGAATGCTGTAATCAAAGCAAAGGGTGGCCACACTAGATACTTTTTTCTCCAAAAGAGACTATTATTTTTGTTTTCACAATATATTATCGGTTTACTTATTTTCATCTACATGAACCAATATTACATGAAATAAATTATTGAATAGCACTTGCTTTCTGATTTAGCTTCATTGTGTTAAGTGTATAATCATCACTGCACACTACTGTAGAACATGAGCCTTTAACAGCGGTGAAATATCTGACCAATTCAAGGTAAAAAAGAAGTACTGATACTCAGGCCTCGGACCTTTGGCTACATTCATCCCTATAATCTGTATACATCATGCTGTGTTGCATTTCAACCAGTGGCCAGGGTTTCAGCTTTCACACAACTGGAACATCACAAAACAGAACATCTCTGTTTACACTATTCTGTGCTTGATATACTGTGACATCAATACATTTACAATGGTGCCAACTAGTGGATGGAGTGTGATATGAGGTTCACTGCATTTGTACTGTACATGACATCCTGTTAGGACAAATTAATCTTTACAGCTTTCCATCTATATCAAGACACCTTAGACTGTAGAGCTGGTGAACAATGCATTAGTGAAAGCAGCTCCAGCATTATCGAAGAATATCCCAGTTAAAAATTTGAGGGGATGCTTAGACACATATTGAGGGTATCGTTTAAGCATTGATGGCATATTCGTATCCTGAAAGTATTCTGAAAAAACGCATGGATTTTTCAAACATTTTATGAGAAACAAAGTATAAAGCCAGCAAGTCCTAACTGCCTGGGTATTTTACATTTAAATGAACATAACGTTTTTATTGTCTGAAATATTCCATTACAGAGTGAACAAAATATTCATACATGGACAACTTGAGAATCCACTGTTGGGGAAGTATACGGATGTGATATTCCCTGCAATTGAAGAGATACTGAACCAGTTTCAAGTTGCTAGAAACATTGTACGCAAGTTGAACTTTGTGCATTACAAAACTCAAGTCTTAGAAGTTAGGCGGAATATTTGTGTTGCGACAATTACATTTCTTTAATAAATTCCCTTTTGTCAGAAGTCATGACTGTCGGAATTAATTGGCAGCAGTTATATAGACCATATCTGACTGCAGTGTTGGAGTTATCTTTTAGGACTGCCTAGGACTGATTTTAGGACAGATCGATGGTGAATAAATCCAAAAACAAAATTATACCAAAATGTTAATATATGTGCGGATAGGGGTCAAGCTATGAAAAGTCTTCCAACTTCAATAACACTTTAATTTCACTTTTAGGAGAAAAAAAAAGACCATGGCCAATTTCATTATCCCATGTGCATCCCAGCCCAGATTTGGATGTGCACAATGTCAAAGACTAACACAGAAATGCTCAGGTGTCAGCAGCAGAAGATACTGCATCAGTATAAAAAGAAAGCACTGCTTTCCAGGCATTGAACCGCAATCAGAGCAACACACCACCATCGACCATACACCCTTTAGATCAGGCAAATCTTGCATTGCATATTGTGAAGCCTCAGTAGCAAATGTGCAAGATCAATGATAGGACACTGATAACCAAGTTTAAAGGATACCTGAAGTCTCCCAAAGTTAAAAGCCTGGTTTCTTTAATGTAATAATCATTATACAATAACTATTTCATGGCTTGCACTTTTCTTTTTACAATATGTACCACATGTATCATACCAGCACCTAAATGTATATACATTAGATAACGTTAAAAAAAGACAAAAAGTGTTAATCATGAGGGGAAACGCATGACAACATTGTCACATTGTAGCATTAAAAAGTGAATCCAATAAAGATTGTACTCATTAGGCATTGAGGGCATGACCATTTCAGCCCCTCTTCCACTGTCACACAATCACCAGACGTAGCAGCTGCTTTTGAGTAGTTAAAATCCAATAGTCTTACAATTCAAAATTGCCATTTTATTGGAGTTGGAACTAATGTGTGAAACAAAAAAACCCCCCAAAAAAAAAAATCAGGTTGCAGACTGCATATAGACGTGCTGAAAATATACACCGAGTCATTATCTGGTATTATGCTCAAGTATGCTTAAGTATATAGTTAAGAGGGAATATTGCAATGATGCAATACTGATCAGCTCTAACATCCCTTCAATCGACACGAACATGTAAGGTCACTTCAGCCTTCAAGCTTGGAAATGTTTACCTATGATGATCTTGCTCAGTACAAAGACAAATCTCAGAGTTGAGAGGAATGCAGAAAGGCATTAGCAAGAAATACCTTTTGCAGCAGTTTGAATCAGGGAATCATGAATTCAACTCATCTGAATAAATGGTTGCTTTTTACCATGGCAATGGTTCCTTTTACAAAAAAAAAAAGTTTTGAAGATTACGTGGCTTTTTTTTTTTTTTCCTTACTTGAAGCAGCACGGTACATTATTGAAAAATCAGTTCAGATCATTCGATTGCGTTTATGAGTTGGCGAGTCCGTGATGACATCGCCACACTGGGCAGAGGTCCGCTTCCTAGTGCCACCATTGTCTAAATGGAGTGCCATTTCTTCCGATATGAAAGTGTTCAAGTCGACATCGTGGAGTCCGTTTCTCCTGCGACTCGGGTTGGAGCTGCTGCTCACATGAGTAGGAGACCCAGGAGTACTGGAACGGACACTTATGCCGGCCATTGCTCCACTCAGACCTAAAAAATATATTTAAAAGGGAACCATTTAAATGATTACGTTTAGAGTCAGCAACAGATTTCAATGTACAAGCTTGAATATTCTTTTGCTTGAATGTACATGCTCTATTCGTTGTCTATTCAAAATCATGGCTTTAAAACACACATCTTAGTCTTTTTATAGGTGCTGGAGTTCAAATGTAAAAAGAAGAAACCCCACACTACTTTTAAATGCAGCCATTTATATATAATCAACATTTAGTCATGAGGTCAGGTATACATGTATACAAGTCCATGTATACCTGACCTGATAAGGACCTGAGGGTTGAAATGTGTGAGTATACATTTCAATAAATGGATTAATTGAAGAATAGTGTGCAGGTTTTTTTTTTTCTTTTTTCCCATTACACACACATCACCAAGTGCTAGAAAAATAAACTCATCAAATTTTCAGCTAAATACTGAGGCCCACTTCCCACACAAAGCTAAGCCTCACCTACTAAAACTGCTAAAGCGACTACAACTATGGAAGTCAAGCAAATATAATGCTGAGAATGAAATCGATTGAAAATGGCAATCTTCTCATGCTTCTTTTTCTTGGGACTTCAACATTTTTGCCAAGCCCCACATTTGGTACCAGCCTTGCCAGAAGGCAGATATGGCACACAACTGGTCAACAAAAGTTGATCTTGTTACAGCTGTACATGTGAAACTCAAAAGAAATTCAAATAATCAAATGCCATTTAATTTCATAGCAAGGCAAACAAAGTTCAACTTGTTACACAAGGTAAAGGCGGGAAAAAAGGCGCAGGTTTACCATGCAATGCTATGGCTTCTCGGAAGGGCTGCAAATCAGTCTCTACAGATGAGCTAGTTTCAGTGGAAGGTGCCCGGTTGGGAGACATAACAGTCAGTTTTGGTGGTGCTTTAGAAGTCCTTGGTGGAGGTGCTTTGCCACACAAGAAACTGATCAAGTCCTCTCTTCGAATTGTTCTCCGTCTCTTTTTAAGCCAAGCCAAAACATCCTTATTGCGACGTTGACAGCCGATCTGAATCCCTAGGTCATAACTTCTTTGATGTGCTTCTATGCTTTCTGTTGAACAAGAAAACAGTCATTTTATTTATTTGGATCATTATATGGGCACCAGATATTTCATGCAACACTCAGTGTCATAGCAATCAAGGCTGCATTTGTAACAGAGGGATAATATTCAAATTCCATAATGGAAAAAGATGAAAGAAAAAAGGACACTGCCTTGGCTTGCTTGAAGTGAATCAGACAGTTTGTAACACGGGGTGGCAGTCCATAAGGAGGGGGAGGGGGGGAAGAAAAGTTCAGCTGTGCTTTCATTTTACACAACGACCAAATATGTTAACTCACACTCAGATCTAACATCTGAGTTAGTTGCAATACAGGACTACAGTTTACAATATAATAATTTCCATATTAGCTATAACTGGTCTAAGCAAATGACAAAAAAATGACTATTGCAGGAGAGCACCCATTTGGATCAGTGTGCGTTAGCTACAACGAAAAGAACGTAGCTAACGTAGACTCACCCTGTTCTGAACACCAAGTTAGCTCACGACGTTCTGAAAAGCGCAACTCAAGACGAATAAATAAGAAATTACTTCCAGATCAGGCTTGGTTCGTGAAGCGTAATTCCTTCAATTTTCATAACTTTGTACGAGTCACGCACGCGATCCGTTTCAGCATACAGTAACAAGGTAATGATGTGAGGAAGCTGTTGCTAACGAAGGACTACGACATACACGGCTCAACCAAGTGTTCCGCGTAAACTTGTTCACTCACGTACACACGGTTTTATATAGACGGTATCAGTTCAATATTACTGTTAAGATTAACTAAATAGTGTAATCGAGATTTGCCTGCATAACACTGCAAATTGAGTTACTGTTCGGAATATCGTGAGGTAACACTCTTGAACACAGGGAAGTTCAGTAGTTATTTGTCGTTTTATCTATAATTATTGCTCCAATTCACATGAAGGTATTTCAATGTCTGGGGTAGTCAAGAAGCAACCATAATTATAAACCACATTCTCCAGGACGAAAACTACAACTGAACGGACGTTAACTTCTGGTGGAAGCGGCTGATTCCCCATGTTTTGTTCGGGACAGCATGAGTCTAACTTACGTTAGCAGCCAGTAGTTAAGATGGCGTATGTTACCAATGCACGAAAGAGTATCTTAAAATAGCTACACGTCAGGTTTAGGCCGAAAACGTACCTTTATACATATTGGTGACAGCTGTTGCAGCATTCTGAAACGGTACCCATAGCGAGAGTCCCTGTTGTTGACATACACGGTCTATAGGAGGGGAAAGAGAAATTCTGAATGCTGACGAAAGGGATTCACATTATGATCAAACAAAAAAAGTGTGACAATTGTTGAAAGTTTCTAGACAATCGTTTATGAATGTTAATTAGCTGCATGCAAAGATATCGACACGAACTTTTTTATAGACAATCCAGTACCAATACCTAGATTTCCAGCTATATTAGCTGGACAGCCATTTTGTTTGGTCACAGTTCTGCATTTTACATGTAGCTATATTAACTATATTAGCTAATCTTCTAGCGTTTTGTCTCACAGCAACTCTTGGCGTTACCGCTGTATGACATGGCCAAATCAATCGATTATCTAGTTTATGATAACTAATTTTTAGATTTTGTCTACGCCATTTTGTTTTGTCAGGTCACTTTTTCAATTCGACTTGCTTGCTAGCTAAATAACTGCATTTCGTCCAGGATATGTAGCAACCAAGTTTTCACTTGAGCAAATTAGTTAAGGTAGGCCAATGGATAACCACATAACTGGGGTAACTGTTAGCTCACTTGCAGGGAACAATCGGTGGTTTAGCTAACGGTGGAATTATAGCGAGATATTTTTAGCTAGCCATGGAACTCCTCCCAGGATTTCGCCATTTTGTTCCTTTTAAGCTAACTTGCCTAGCTATGCATCTTACTAGCAAACAATTATCGCAAGATTTGTAATAGTCACGGCTAGCTAGATCGCATATAAACATATCTAGCCAGTTAGCCCTTAGTCAGATCTACAGGCAACGTTATGAAGAAAATGGCCAGCGGTCCAAGTCATATTTTTGGCCAACGCAACCATACGAAGATACGACGCCTGGCTACCTAACCAGATAGCTACTTCAAGTTTCCCATGCAAGTTAATGTTCTCTCAAACTCGCTTACTAACGTTAACTTCATGTCGCTTTGTCTCTTTTGACATGCCAAGTTAAAACCGCTAACGTTAAGTTAGCTAGGTAGCCGGCTAATCTTAATATCGTAACGGTATGGTAGTGAGCAAAAAAAGAATGGCTTCGGCATATATTCGGACCTTTGTAGAGCTGTGCAACCGCAGTAGCGGAGTTCTGAAAGAGGTGCCACATTTTCTGTTGGCTTTCATCAGCCTCCTCCTCATTCGGCTCCTCCTGTTCGGCCTCGGCCAAGCACTGCCGCTCCCATTTCGAGAACCAGTGTTCGGGGCCATGTTCCTGGATCTCTGCCTCTCCCTCCTCCTTCTTATCCTCCATTACAACACTTAATCCTCCACCTTTAAATATAAAAAGACTTCTAGACTGGTGAAACTAATCTCGTTTCGGAAGATAAATCTCCGTCATGGGCACATTAAATCAACTCGTTCCTAGCTACTTTTCACTTGTACATAGCTAGGTAAATTACTTCATAACCGCTAGCACTCCCAAACAAACTGAACCGAATACGCCACTGACCCGTTGTATGCTGAAAACAGATTACCCTGCTGGCCACAAAACTCCGCCCGCTTAAATTAAATACAATAGCAATTGGCTACAGAGGTCCCTAGTGTGCGTTTCTAATTTATTCTAGAAATTTCATTGGCTAAATGAAGGTCATGTCACAACGTTAAAAACCCTCGCAGCTTGGTAGAGAAGTTTGAGGAGGTTCTGTGGATACGTCCCCTAGCAATTGGATGAACAGCTGTGAGTTGCTGACGTTGCGGTCTGGTGCACGCCCCGAAACAAACCAAAAACAAACGTGTCACGTGTAGATGGAAGGGAAAGATATTATAAGGTTGAATCATGGGTTACATTGACTGTGCGTTCACAAATGTTCCAACTTGTTGACACAATTCCGAAGAATGAGAGAACGTCAAACGTTGATGAATATCACAGTATATCGAAACTCGAGAGTTCACTGTCTGCATCGGGTCAGTGCCCCATTATTGCGCTTACTGTATCTGAGGAGAGTTTTGCGTTTCCACTTATCCGTGTACGGTGCAGCCAACAATTTATACTTTCCCCCCGCAATTTATAAAACTCCGTGTGAAACGAAAATAGTCTGATGGTATGGGTGCCGTTGACTCACTGCGGTCACGACGTCCGCATTTCGAAAAACGTCGGTCAAACTATCCGCACTTAGAGTTTTAGTGCTCATCTATATTGCCCTTTACGGTAAATCGTGTTTTGTTTTGACAATATAGGCCTACAGCTGAAAACTCAGTTCAATACTCCAAATGATACAGTTTGGTTATTTTGTTCGTCTTTAAACATTCAATAATAAAAATAATAACCTTGAATACTCCGAAATGGTCATTCTGTTTAATGCATGGCGATTTTCAAAATTTTTCAACATGCCAATATTCATGAAGACCACCTTCGCAGATATCCGTGCCATCGATTCCTTCCGTTTTTACTGTGGGTATTTAAAATTATAGCAAACTCAAAAATATTCACTATTCAATACATATTTATATATTTACACAATTTAAAAATTGAAGCAAACTGTATTCATGAAACTTAATTTCCTGAAAACATTTGAATGATTTTTTGTTATAGATTTTTAAATTGTGCCATGTATTGAATAGTGAAAATTTCTCACAACACAGTGAGAAACAATCAGCTATTCCTATTTATAGTCTCAGGAATCAAACAACACAAGTAGCATATGTTGTAAGTGCCATCTGGTTTACACTTCTCAGGATCACAACATACTATAGCAAATTAATGTATTGTTTAAGAAATAAATACTTTGGGCCCTCAGTGGCACACTGGCATGTTGGAACTCAAGGAAACTTATTGAAGTTCATCTCACTAGCTATGGAAATGTGTTATGCTCCAAGTCGGTTTGAAGAGATATAAAAGTAGCAATTTCCAACAAGGTTGAAGGATGGGTAAAGGATGTATGGGTGAAAAATGGTTGAATCACTACAGTCGCTGCAAGGTTAATGCTAATTTGAATCTCAGTCTCTAGATCATTCTTGCAGCATGCACTGGGAGCCACATTCAGTCTGAGAAAACCGAGAGAAAATGCAGGCCGACCTATAATTTCTGCCCAAGATGTTACAAGGGCATGTGTGGAGTGACAATGAAGAGACACGGATTGTTTGCCCTGTGGACTCATAAGCCTGTGAAATGGCCTCCACCACCCAATGTACTGCATGTTGCTAAGAGAAGTGCATCTCTGCATGCATCACTGAAACAAACTGGTCAGTATTGCGCCAAGCTGCTGTTCTGTCAATATAACATGTAAGTGACTGGACCAGGCACAGTTCCAACCGGCTACCAACTAGGTCTGCCAGAGTAGCCAACACAATGTGCTGATTTATAAAGTGAGGGGAGAAGACTTTAGGCAAGAATGCTGGATTGGGCCACAATAATATAGAGGCAGAATCGATGTCATAAGTACTGTGTAAGCCTTCTTGCGCATGTGCGTTTCAACAAATTAGTCAGGCAGTAAGGGACAAAGTCAATTCTAGGTTGACTCCACTGGGTCCGGCAAAAATTGGCTACTTATATTTCGAAACAAATCCACAAATCCACAGTCACTAGAAAGAGGGTAGTCAGTCAAATTTTATTTCAGCCCTTGATTACGGGTCTGTAATTTATCGACATGCAGCTGCAACCACCCTCAAGCCTTTAGATGCTGTATACCATACAGCTCTTAGATGTATTACTGGTGATAATTACAATAATTATCACTGCATATCATCTGCAAAAGTACATGCTGGCCCTCTCTTTCCACAAGGAAAGATCAGCATTCTTTTTTGTTGATCTTTTTTGTTTGTTGAATATACTTCTGGATGCTCTTGTCTGGAATCCCAATGAAGAGAGCATTGCAGTAGTCCAGCCTTCAGGAGACAAATGCGTGGACAAGCTTTTTTGCATCAGGCAGGGAGAGAATGGGGTGGAGTTTTGCAATGTTTTTGAGGTGGTAAAAGTTAGTTTTGCACAGCTGTTTAATGTGGTTGTCGAAGGTCAAAGAGGGGTCAAATGTGACGCCTAAGTTGGAGACTGAGGAGGAGAATCTCCTGGCCAGCAATACTGAGATGGGTTAAGGGAGAGTGGCAGAGCTGGTGGGGGATGCCAACAAGGAGGGCCTCGTTTTTCTTCATCTAGGCTCTTGTCCCCTCAAGGCAGGTGTTAAGCAGCGTGCATGCAGCCAATGGACTTGGTGCAGTTTTAATGTAAAGCTGTGTGTCATCAGTGTAGCAGTGAAATTAAATTCCATGCCGGTTGATGACACAGCCAAGGAGAAACAAGTATAAAATGAACAGGATGGGTCCAAGGACAGACCCTTGTGGGACACCACAGGTTACGTTGTGAGTCTGGGACCTGGACCCTCCAAGACTGACATACTCTGGTCTGTCATACCATGTGATATTGTAATATTGCTTTCTCAGTTTTAATACAACTGAGAAAGCTATCAATCAATGAATGGTAATTTCAGACAATAATTTGAGACAATAGATTGATTTAATCATTTATTTGGCTTGGCCAAAAAAAGTAGTTCCAGTGACTAATATAAATCCAAAGTAACAAAATAGAAACTGCATTCTTGTTGGATACTTTGTATCTGTATATACGTTTCCATGTATTGTGCAGTCAGTGAAATAGGACTCTTTTGACTGTCGATTTGTTGTCTGTTTCCGAGTTTGTTTGATCGCATAGTATGTTGCTCCTTCCTTTCACGAGAGAGGCTCCTGTATTGTGTCTGCTATCTGGAGCAGCAGCAGGGGAGTATTTTCTTGTAAATTATCCTAGTAATGACATTGTTAATAAAACACCCTTTTAGCTAATTTGATTGTCTATAGCTAATATCTATGTCTTCATATTTGGTCATCGTTGGACGTGGTATATTGTTATTTTATGAAATTGTGAGTTTTTGAGTTAGTCTATTGACTAATCGATTGAGTAATCGCACTTCTTCAGTGAGCGCAAGAGCTAAAAGCTAGCTTTAGGTAGCGCCATCTCCATGCGGATGTGACATTTCAACGAAGAGCGCGGTCGCCATTTTGAATAGAGACTCACTGGATAGCTAACTTAGCTGGCTATAGAGGAAGAGTCGTATTAGCTTCAAGATCATTTAAAGCAAAGACGTTTTTGAATATGTACAATACTGCCACAAATTTATGTTAACGAAATGAATACGGGGGTTGTTTACAAGACAATTAAAACAGGCTCGGCAATTTATTAGCTACATAAACTTCCAAATTAACGTTAATAGAAGCGGGTTTGAATGGATACATTTTAATTTGCTGTCCTCCAGAAGAGGGACTACCGGAGAACCAAACAGACTGGAAATTCTACATTGGAAATGGTTTACATTTCTGACATTACCAATGATATAGAAATTAAATGAACACTTGACTTAGTACAAGTTGTATGGTTAGCTAACAAGACATTCCTCTGGTCGCAGGTTTTGGTGAAAGTGGCAAGGCTAGCCAGTTCTCTCACTTCACCTCCTTCCCCATTTTCGTGGGGGGGGGGAGAGTCAGACTGGGTTGCTTAAAGGGCTTCTCTTTATGAGTCCTTTTCATCCATCAACGTCAGCTACTAATACCCCATCAAAAAGTAGCCGAGATTGGGCGAATAGCGAGCAAATACGTCCGCGTTTCTCTGCCTGCTCCCCCACCGATATCCCTTCCACAACCACCAGCACTGAGAGCTGGAAAGGTCGAGGTTGCTGCAGAACAGGCCCAGCCGCCAGGGCTCGACCTGTCTTCCCCTCCGCCTTCACAAATACCCCAACACCTTTCTCTGGCCGGGTTTCTTCCCGAGCTAGCATCAGGAAAGGGTGAGGGGAACGAAGACGACAGGCATCACACCACAACAATCGTCAAAATGAACCACCACCAGCACACTCCGCAACAGCAGCAAAAAGCCGGCGAGCAACAGCTTAGCGAGCCAGAGGATATGGATATGGAAGGTAACGTTAAAGTTAATGGAAGGCCTCGTATAAATGGATCCAAATAGAATCTGCCATTTAATCAGACGCCCTTAGCGGATTTTAGGTAATCACGAAGATCCAAATGATGGCGAACGTTAAATGGCTAAGTTGTACCTAGCTAGCACAGTTGCATACATTGATGTTGGCCAGCGAACACTTTCATTGGGAGGTCGTGTCTAATTATTAATCTCGGCAGCCAAATTAGCTAGTCAGAAATATTGCTAGCTACGTACGTACGTTTTTGTTTGTCTTTGCTTATCTCACAGGTTAGCTACGACAGGCTAGCCTACTTACCCAGTTAGCTAGCTGGGTACAATAGCCCGTTAACTTGCGCCTAAAATATTTTTTCGACCATCAGTTGTTACGCAGAGTACCTACTTCCCTAGCTTAACTGTTAGCGATACAACAGCGTAGGTACTGAATTGATAATTTAGGTCCTGGTGGTAATAAGATAACGTTAGCTCAAGATACCTCACATAATTTCAAAGTGATGGGTCAGTGTCTTTCAGGATGGACCGTTTAGTTTGTCTCGATTTCACACAGTCGACTATACTATACTTGCTAACTTGGCTAATCAACATTGTGTACGTTAGCTAGCTAACTAGCATGCTTGTCTTCAAAGCTAGCTAACGGTAGGTACCCTTTACCTAATAAAGTAGTTGGCAAGTAATTTAATTTTGGTAATTGTTTGTCAGAAGTTAATTTGCAATAGAAAGTGTATAAAAATTTGCCGTAATCCCTTTCAAACGATTGTCAAGAAGTTACGTTATATTTTTGGAAATTCGCACTTTAGTTCAGAATTGGCAGCATTCAGCTTTTAGTTTGACTCTACTTGGTAAATAAACATTAATCCAGACTAAATGGAACACGTGGTTTATTTAATGATTTTGAATATTTCTAAGGCGTAAGTTTGCTGTTATTTCATTTCGTAAGATTTGTGAAGAATCTCCCCCTCTCCAAGCATCATGGAATACGTCATGGACTCGTCATGTTTCCAGAAATGTTCTACATTTGGATACTTTTCTATTTAACTTATTCTATATATATATATATGTTTTGCGACGGTTTCCGGGTAGAACGATATGTTTTCTTCCAACTGTGTACAACGTTTTGCAACAGGCTTTGAGATATATTTGCTCCCATTTGATGAGTATGTGGGGGTGTAGCCCGAATAATAAATACTTTAAATGCCCTCTCAGACGCCATAACAGCAAACCGTACCGACCTATGTCGGTTATGTTATTTGATCATCATGCACTTATTGTGGCATACATAAGGGTGCGTTGTTGTAAAAAGGGAATTATAATTAATGTCACATGCTGTGCTTGACGTTTAATTCACTTGGGAAATTGAGACTACCATGCAAGTGCTTGAGTACTAGCAGCCCAGATAATTTCAAAGAGCTGTTTTGACATTTAGAATGGCACTTTAACATTGTTTGAATAGCTGAGCTGTGAATGTTTTTACTCATAAAACATTATGATGTACGTGTACATACACAAGATAAAGCGAATTGGCTGCATCTTCATTGAGTGTTGTAATCTTGGCTATGATAGTTTTGTTTTGATGTGACATATGACATATTAGAAAAATAAATAAATAAAATTATGCTTTTATTGAAGCTGCCGTAGAAAACAGACCTATCAAGACACCATGACATTTTTTTTTTGTTCATGACGGATAATCTTGAGTGAATCTGAACATATCCAAAGTCAATGATTGTGGCACGTTTCCAACGCCCTTTTCTTATTGACTTCTTGTGTCCCAAAGTGAAATTAATTTGGATTGGTCTATTCTGGCTTGTCCAGTGCTAATGGGTTGTTGTATGGTGGTTTTCAGAGAGATGAAAGTGGTTAAGCAGATTTGGTGTCAAAGCCTATTGTGTAGTCTGAGTGCACAGACATTCTAACAATAATAGTCACATGTCACAGTTTGCAGCTAGAACATCCCTAATAGTAAAATAATTAAATGCAAATTAAATTATTACATATAGAATATGCGGCTAATTATTACAGTGAGGTAGGGAGGGAAAGGTGCAGCCTGAAAAGTTTTCATTCTGCACTTGAAAGTGGTCAAAGACTCTGCTGTTCTGACGTCCACAGGAAGGTAATTCCACCACATTACATTACATTATCGGCATTTGGCAGACGCTCTTATCCAGAGCGACGTACAGTTGATTAGACTAAGCAGGAGACAATCCTCCCCTGGATGCCTTGCTCAAGGGCTCAACGGCTGTGCGGATTTTATTGTGGCTACACCAGGATTAGAACCACCGACCTTGTGTGTCCCAGTCATTTACCTTAACCACTATGCTACAGGCACTGTGGGGCCAGAACAGACCGCAGTCGTGACCGGTAAGGTGCGACGAGGGGGAGGCACCAGGCATCCGGCAAGCGTGTGGGGTCTTGAGCTTTTGGATATATGCTGGGGCTGATCCCTTAACTGCCTGGTATGCGAGAACCAATGTTTTAAGTTTAATGCGAGCTATAACAGGCAGCCAGTGGCGGTCGGTGGGCAGGGGGGTGACGTGAGAGAGTCTGGAGACGTTGAATACCGGATGAGCTGCGGTGTTCTGGACCAGAGTACGGGTCTGACGGCAGATGCTGGAAGACAAGCCAACAGAGAGTTACAGTGGTCCAGGCAGGACAGTACCATTGCTTGGACAAGGAGCTGGGTTGAGTAGGTGGTGAGGAAGGGACGGATTCTTCTGATGTTGTACAGGAAGAAGCTGCAGGCCCGGGTCACCGCTGCAATGTTCTTGGAGAGGGACTTCCAGTTGTCCATAAACACTCCAAGGTCCTTTGCACTGGGGGATGAGGTCACTGTGGTGTGTCCCCTAGTGAAATGGAACAGATAAGGGAGAGGTTAGCGCAGGGATGAAGATTAGCTCCCTCTTACCTGGATTGAGCTTTAGATGGTGGTTGTCCATCCGGGGGGGGGAAGAAAAAAAGAGTTGGGTGTCATCAGCATAACAGTGGTATGATATTCTGTGAGCTGAGATAACAGGGCCAAGGGATCTAGTTTAGATGGACAAGAGGAGGGGACTGAGGACTGAGCCCTAGGGAACTCCTGTGAATGTATTGATCAGGAATTGATGTATTGTTAAAAAATCCACATGATTTCCAAAGCACTGTGGTGATGGATTTTTTTTTCATAGCTGGAGATGCAGATGAACCCCCAAGGATCACCCAGAATTCTGTCATCAATGGGAACGTAGCCATGGCCGATGGACAAAACAACACAGAGGAAGACATGGAGGATGGTAAGATTTGATGTCAGACTCCTAGATGCTGTATCCAGTTGCCACACTTATCACTGATCATGCATTTTTTAAACTGTTAAGCAATAAGAGCTTATGTTCTCTTTTATTGTAACAGCTTGCTTGATGTAGATAAGTGTCTGCTAGCGAACACAATGTTTTATGTTATTAACTGAAATAATGGTTGTAAACTTCACCTTTAATAAACTGTCATTAGTAGCTTCTAGCTTGCTGTCAGTGTTTGCTGTAAATTATCAATAAGCTAGCCAGCCTGCAGACTGTTGAAGCTAGCACAGCTGGCATTGGAAAGCTAGCAAACAAGCTATTTTGGATAAAATATTTGGATAAGCCTGGGTCTTGAGGTATAGGTTTATATTGACAGTTTTTTCATAAATAGCATTTTCTTGTTAACTAATCAGCTGTGGAATTCAATGAGCACAACTGATTTCAACTGGATCTTTTGTATTTCTGGAGACCTAACTGCTAATATCATTGGGGTGGTCTCAAGGACAAATTAATCCATTCTTGAAAACCAAAATAATCGGTTAGTGTGGTCACAGCAGAACTTGCAAACTATATTGTCGTCTTGTTTTTTCTTCAGACACCAGTTGGCGTTCAGAAGCTACTTTTCGATTCGTAGTAGAGCATTTCAGCAGACTGAGTGAATCTGTTCTTGGCCCACCTTGTTTTGTGAGGAACTTGCCCTGGAAGATCATGGTGATGCCTCGCTTCTACCCAGACAGGCCACACCAGAAGAGTGTGGGTTTTTTCCTTCAATGCAATGCAGAGTCTGAATCCACGTGAGTCAAACCTTTGTGATGGTTTTGGAAGCGAAAGCCGTCTAGCCAAATGAGTGAGTTAATTGTGACTTCACACTTGCCAGCTGCATGTAGAGATGGCGGCTGTAATCACAATTTGTTCTGCCTTCACAGTATTCTGTCTGGTATAGGCATGAAAAAAACTGTATGAATATTTGTGTTGCACAGTGGATTTCTATCATTTGTAACTGCAGTGGCGGCATTACTCCGATGTGCTTTATCGTAATCGGCATAATCCACCGGGAAAGAGCAAGAACACAAAGCTACAGCAGTTGGATGAATGCAGTGCGTGATCAAGGCTGTGGTCCAATCTGTTAAATGTACTGCCCTCTAGCACTTCCACAGAAATCGGAAGTGCATTGCCCGAGTGTGGTACAAGCCGTTATATATGCAAGTGAGGAATGTGATCAGTCCCTCAACCCTCGATTTTGCTTGAGGGAACAAGTTGTCAAAGATCTGTGCTGAGACACCTTGATGGAAAGCTGGCTGATGTTAGCATTAGGGCCGATGAATGTAATTTCCTGTCTTTTGAAGCAAAGGCAAACATTTCACTTAAAACATAGTTTTCTGTGATTCATTTCCTTAGTTTTTAGGAGGTGAAATTTGGGGGTGTTAATGTTCAAACAGTTAAGCAGTTAACCAAAACTTAGTTGTAAACGTTTACAAAAAATTGGGAACGGATAATTTATTTCTGAATCTGAAATGGTGAGCTCATTTTAAAATAAATGCGCGTTCACCATCAGGTGTATTATTGCGTTACATTCCAAACTAGCAATCGACAAGCTACAGTAGTTATAGCAAATAATCTTTTGCCATTTTGTGGGGTTTAAAATGCAAACACCACAGGAAATTGAATGCTACAGTATTATATATAGTTATAAAGTAATTTCTGTAGCTGTTGGTTGACTTATGGCTTATTGTAATGTTATGTCGTTTCTTAAGGTTCACAGTGGATCCGTGTTTATTCGTTGACAAGGGAATTCAAACTAGCTACTGGCGTACTTAACGTAGCTTACCACTATGCCAGATAAGCAATACATCATTGTACAAATATTACAATACACGGTTTACATTCTAAACTAGCAATCAATCTGTGGCCCTTTCTGGGGTTTAAGAAGGCAAACACCGCAAGGAATTGAATGCTACAGTGGACTACTATTGTTATCAAATAATTTCTGTAGCTGTTAGTTCACTTACTGTCTTATTTTATGGTGTTTCTTTATCCATGTTTATTTGTTAATACACAAATTAAAATTACCGGCAAACTGAACATAGCTTTCCACTATGCGCTATGTACATAAAAATAAAGCAGTACACAATCATTAGGCTATTTATCCATCAGATTTTGAAAGTGAAAAACTACTTTCAGCGAAAAATGGGCCATGTTAATCTCACCGGCACGATTGTCCTGTGCCATATAAAGTTTACATTAAATAAAAAAAATAAAAGATCTGACTTACAATGTTGACATTTAACTTTCAAAATAAAGTTTGAAAATGCAATTAAATGTCCGTACTCCATTTAAAATATGCTGCGAAATGCACAGATGTTGCGTAATTGGATATATTATGCTTGTAAATAATAAATAAGGTATCTCTCGTTAGCATGCCTCTCATTTTCCCTGCATACGAAAAGGGCTTTCTTTTTTCAGGAAGCGCTTCTCTACTCTACTTCTAATGTGTATTTACTTTACTTTCAGGTCATGGTCGTGTCATGCTCAAGCAATGCTGAAGATCATTAACTATAAAGATGATGAAAAATCTTTCAGTCGCAGGATCAGCCACCTTTTCTTTCACAAGGAAAATGACTGGGGCTTTTCCAACTTCATGTCTTGGAGTGTAAGTTTTGCTGTCATTGTTATATTGTAAGTTTGCATCACAATCATGAACATCTCATAAGAACATGACTCAATGGAAGTCAATGTACTCAATCTTTAAAATTTGGCATGGTTTCTAAATTATTAGTTGATACCTGCTTGTGGTATAAGTGTGCTTAAGTTACAGGCAATGGTCCTTGAGGTGCTTTGCATCTAAAAATTGTGTTGCACATTTTCAGGATGTGACTGATCCAGAGAGGGGCTTTATTGAAGATGACAAGGTATCCTTTGAAGTGTACGTTCAGGCTGATGCACCACATGGAGTGGCGTGAGTATTCAGAATTTCAAAATCTAACGGTCACTAGCCTTACTAACTTGGTTTTTCCTGTCAACCATTAATTCATCTAGTAACAGCATGCGTATATAGACATACATTACAGGTCTATGGAAGACAGCCTTTTATTGTCCCAAGCACTCATTATTCATTTCAACTTCTTGTTTTAGTGTTTGTGGAATGCCTAATGAAGCCAGAAAGGCAGATCATTAGTGTCCAGTTTCTCAAAGGGTATTGCTGAGGATATTTGTCAGTGAAGGGGAAAACAGAGATGAAGTCATCTTCATGCATCTTCAAATGCACGCTAGAGGGAGGGTATGCATATGTCTGTGTGTATGCGCATGCCTGCGTTTACTTGGTGCAAACACATGATTGTAAGTGTCCGGTTTTTAAATTTGTCTGCGTTGCAGTGTTTGATCTAGACCGTGCCAATATTTCGCTAAAAATCATAAATGACGCATTAGAAATTGATGGCATGGGTCCAGTTGACCCCTCCCAGATTGACGGGGGGAGAACGGTATTGTTTGCATTGTAAAGGAACTTAACGGTAGAACTCATTACATCACCTCTCAAAGTAGAATGTTGGAAGTTAGTCAGTGTAGCTAATGTTATCCAATTTGACATCCAATTTAAGTATTCATATGGTAATTCATAATGTTGACGTTAGTTATTTCTTGTATTAATATAACTTTGGTAGTTGGTGATGTGAGCTAGCTAGATACAAAGCTAGCTTCATAGAAGCATACCACTCTATATTACCTTGTTAGCTTGCTATTTAGTTGCCCATCTAGCCATTAGCTGCAAGTCTGTTTTGCAAATGTTGTATTGATAATGTTAGCTAGCTTACTAGCTGGCTAAACTGCCTAGCTAGTTACCAAAGCATATTGGTAAAAAAACAAACAAACACATTTGCACTTATGATGACTATATGTTTAGAACAGCATTTCATGTGTATTGTCCTAGTTATGGATGTGATGCTTTGACTTGTGGAAGAACCTATGCACTTGTAAATCGCTTTGGATTAAAAGCGTCTGCCAAATGACTAAAATGTAAAAATATTAGCTATTGTAGCAAATCTTTTACGGCAAAATTCAGTAACATCAATGTTAGTTAAGAAACTTCATTCTTACATTAATTTCATTATTCTTACAATCTTGTAATAACTACGGTTATTCAAAGTCTGTAAATGTACTTCATTCGCATTGAATTCAGATTAGCCAAGGACACTGATAGAACTATCCCAGCTTTCAACTGGCATTCTACCTTATGGACTGGCATTCTGCTATATTTTAATGTTAAGTGAGTGGGGGGGGATTTTTAAAAGGTTTATAATTTAAAAAGTAGAAATCATTTCACTTGAAGTGGAAGCAACTTATGATAGTGAATACCTTCAGACTCCGCTATCTACACAGATGAAAACAAAG
This sequence comes from Conger conger, assembly GCF_963514075.1. Lineage (NCBI taxonomy): Eukaryota > Metazoa > Chordata > Actinopteri > Anguilliformes > Congridae > Conger > Conger conger. Next base: position 59,337,283 of record NC_083761.1, read on the forward strand.
GCTGAAACCAGGACTAGATACTCACTGCGCTTTTATGTGTGAATAATCCATGCTATACAAAACACCTGAACAAGAGCCTTTGCACAGCGGGAAATGGGGGGGGGGAGGAGGAGGGTCAACTCAAAAACAATAGTTATGGTAATACCTACAGCCAAGCAAATATGATTAAATAGAAGCTGGTTGTCTGTACGTTTGTCTCATGTCCATCTTTTAATCTCAAATCCAATGCCTTGAAGTATAGCAGAAATAATGCATTTTACTCAACTGTTCCCATACTTTTAGAGGGAACTGCACGTCTGACTATTCTGTCTATACTGACTGACTAAAAGTTTATTGTACTGAAGATAATTTCTTATTTGAAGATGGTTGATCCAAATAATATTTACATTGTAATTGTAAGAATTATTTTTTGCAGATGGGATTCAAAGAAACACACTGGCTATGTTGGGTTGAAGAACCAAGGAGCGACATGCTACATGAACAGTTTATTACAGACACTGTTCTTCACAAATCAGCTTCGGCGGGTGAGTGTGCATTGTATAGCCTGATGAAAAGTGTTCGTAAAATTTCGTATGAAGGCTGGAAAATGTAGTTATAGTTGCTACCTTTGTTTTTCATACTTTTCATAGCATAATTGCCATTAATACTTATTCCATTTATAATTATTGGTATTCTCCCATGGTCTACTTATTTTATTCATTATTTTAAGTAATTTAGTTTATTCTGCTGTTTCAGGCAGTGTATATGATGCCTACAGAAGGAGATGATTCCTCCAAAAGTGTGCCCCTTGCCCTACAGAGGGTTTCCTATGAGCTGCAACATAGTGATAAACCCGTGGGGACAAAAAAGTTGACAAAGTCATTTGGGTGAGTATTTCGTTGTGCGTTTGAACTTGTTGTGTTTTTCTTAGGGCTAGGCAATGTTGTCACTATTATAGTGAGTGCAGTTGCGTTGGTTGGCACTTCCATTCAAAATAGCTATATTTTGAACCTCAATATCTCACCTGTTTCAAAACCTTGATTGAGAGCAGGCATTCAGGCTGATCAATTTTATTTCCTGTCTTTTGAGGCAACAAATGCAAACATTTCACTTAAAAATATTTTTTTGTTATTAATTATATCATTCAATATTCCAAAATCTGTCATATTAGCCTATCATATATCATATATGTATATTTTTCATACTATTGACGTATAATATTTGACTATATTTGTTTTTCTGATACAAGTTACACAAGATGTAAACAAAACAGTTGAAGCCTTGTGGCCTATTTTCATTTCTCATGTGATTAACAAAAACCCATCACATGATCGCCGAATGAATGATGATTATTACACAAAAAAATGTGGTCATCGTCAATATTGTTGAAGTGCAAGTTTAATTCAGAACAGACAATTAACTTTTTGTCTACATTGCAAGTTCTGTACAATTTTTTAATTGGATGAACAATAAAATATAATTGATGACCATATTGCAAAACCACATGCCATTGCGAGAATTCATAGTGTTATATTGAAAAAGACGTGAGGTTTTTTCCAATTGATTTTCCTTAAAGGTGGGAAACTGTGGACAGCTTTATGCAACACGATGTGCAGGAGCTCTGTCGGGTTGTAAGTATTCTTTTTATGTTTATGCAAAAACAGAGTGCTGTAATAATTATTGACATTTTGTAACGACTAATTAAATGTGTGTACATTGTGTAATGGTGAATGTACGTGGCAGCCTGGCTAATGACTAATTTTCTAAATGATTTTTATATATTTTAGCTTCTTGACAATGTTGAGAACAAGATGAAAGGCACTTGTGTGGAAGGCACGATTCCCAAACTTTTCAGGGGGAAGATGGTGGTAAGATGACGTTTGCTTAAGCATATCTGTTTTTGTTATGATTTGTAAATCTAGTACATTTATTTTTAAATGCTATTTTATTGCAGTCCTATATCCAGTGTAAGCATGTGGACTACATATCTGAGCGAATAGAAGATTACTATGATATCCAGCTCAGTATAAAGGGAAAGAAAACCAGTAAGTAGCCCATCTGTTTTTCTTTCATATCATTTTGAGATTTCTTCCTTCATTGGTAAACTACTTTCATTGTAAAACAAGAAATTGTCTGTTCTGTTTCCATTTTGATACAGTGTTTGTTGACTTGCATAATCCTAAGGACTATGGCCCTCATTTTTCTAATGTAGTATTTGTCATTTTAAAAAAATCAGCTTCACAAAGAACTTGATTATGTTTCTATTTAAATAATGGACTCAATAATGGGTCAGAAATGTTATTGTGAAGTTATTTTATTGGCAAAATCATGAGAAGATTTGTTTCCAAATTTATTTGTATTTATTTTTGAAGAAAAATTGCAACTAATGCTGGCAGCCATGCTAGCTACAACCAATCTTTAGCCTTTCATTTTAACGCAAGGAATTCACACTATTAGTTGAATAAAAAATTGTGCAGTTCATGAAAACCTGTGGAAAAATAGCAACAAGTTGTATCTTCTCTTGAGTCTTTGAGTCCTTCAATGATTACGTGGCAGTGGAACAGCTGGATGGGGACAACAAATATGACGCTGGAGAACATGGTCTGCAGGTGAGGTTTGGCCCCACTGTGCGTGGAGTACAGATTTCAGGACCATGAAAGCCTGAGTTTGTGGTTAAATCACTGTTTTCAGAGGAATGGCTGGAAGTTACATTGGCACATTTTGAAATTGCAAGTGTTAAGCTGATAATAATAATGTTGACATATTTTGTGTTAACAGGAAGCTGAGAAGGGGGTGAAGTTCCTAACGTTTCCCCCGGTCCTGCACTTGCAGCTCATGCGATTCATGTATGACCCTCAGACAGACCAAAACATAAAGATCAATGACCGGTAAACATTTCAGCGCTTTAATAATTTGCAAAGAATCTTCACCATTCAGCATTGTATATGCTATACTATATTTGTAAGGATAAAATCTGATTTGTTCATTGTGAGATATTTTAAACCTTAAGAATGCAAGTTTGTTACCATAATTGAAGAGCTCTGCAAAAGATACTGCATTATATTGCATTATGCATTATGCATTATATTGACAGTGATATCATAGAGAGAACTTTACTTTAAAGCATTTGTATATTTGGCACAAACATGACACGGGTTTTCTATGACACCAGCAGTATGCCAGTTTACAAGACATAATTGAGCATGGAGCAATGTGATGCACTGCATAATAAAATTGCTGGACACGTGGTTTTACCTCATTGTAGAATCAGGAGTGTTTCTGCGGCATCTCTAATTATATTGGGTTTTATTTGCCCAAAACTAGCCCAATCTGGATAAGTATTTGGACATTAACATTTTTAGTTTTGGCTCTGTACTTGTTTTAATGTGAACTCTTGAAAAGGGGCAGTTCAGCTCTATAGATGTTGACATCCTGCAAATGGAGGCTTGGCCTTTTCTTTCATGAGAAATAAAGGGCTGTTTTTTGTATTTATGACTAACCCCCACAAGCTAGTCCGATTATCTTCAAATTCATTTACATTTGTAAAAGTGTGCTGTTGTGTTTCTGAAAAAGTTTGCATATGGTTTACTTGTAAAAAGACTGTATTTTAATTCATAGGAAAGTACATTTAAATACAACTTAATTGGCTCTCATCTCTCTCAGATTTGAGTTCCCAGAACAGTTACCTCTAGATGAGTTTCTGCAGAAGCCAGATGTGAAGGACCCTGCCAATTACATTCTCCACGCAGTGCTGGTTCACAGTGGGGATAATCATGGTGGGCACTATGTTGTCTACCTCAACCCCAAAGGAGACGGCAAAGCGAGTTCCAAGGAGCCAATCGTGAGAAACCTTTCTTTTTGCCTTATATTTACCTATTTGTAATGTTCTGTGTGACTAATGGTGTAAATGTTTTAGTGCCATGTTGCAATTTGGGATTAGAAAATGTTTTCTATTCATTATGGCAAGTATTGCATTGTCATGAATGGGGATGTCACCAGAAGTGATACTTCGGTGCCAAGTCAGTGCCAAAATTCAGAAAATGTCTCAAAACAATTCGAGTACATAGACTGTTTTTGGGAATTTGAAACTCAAAATGACATCAATGATGAGAGTAGAATCCTGACAACACTGAAAACTGACAGATTTTATTGAGCATTCCGTTGTTTTTGTTTATCTGGTTTTGGAACACTGGTCCACATACCTCTGATGTAAATTACATAGCGACTGTACAATCGTCAGTTGCTATTCAGAAAATATTGAACTTTTGAAGATTACTTCCATCTTCTTCTGTGGCTTTTGCTGTTTATTGAGGGTGCAACAAATTGTTAGTTCTGCTGACCATGTTCGAATGCTTTCTCTTAACGTTTTTGTATGAACATGAACAATAGTAATCTATTTTTAGGCTATTGGTGCCATTGGCTTATGCTAGCTATGCCATGCTAGTTTTATACCATTATTAAAGGCTATCACCACTTCAGTGAAGTAAAAAGTAAACAAATCTATTGTCAAGCTCATTTGCTCTCACACTACTGTATGCATACTGAAAGCAAGCACAGTATTACCTGAATAATGGATAAATACTTGAAGATGTAAGGCTGCTGTCTGCTGCGAACTGTTAAATACTTGGGGCTACATGCCATGTTCTATTTCTTTGTTGTTGTTATAGCTTTTTAATAAAGGAGTGCAGGCTTGTTACATCCCCAGCCCTCTTCCATGTCCATTCTTCAACGCCTCTCATGACCTTCACCCAGAACAGGCTGTTTTATAGATAGGGTCTTTAAGGCTTGTTGATATCAATAAATCTCTGTTCTGATTGGCTGGCTAGCTACAACAAACTGAATGCTTTCCGCGCCCAGCGCTTGATTTGTTCCAGCTACAAGGTGGGCTGTGCTGAAGCAAACAAAGACTATTGTCGTGATGTCATACCATCACAGACTGCGTTTTGATACTTTTGTTGTTTTTATAACCATCTCATTCATAATACACATAGCTAGGGAAATGTTATTTTCCCCAATATGGGACCTTTAACTTTGATTGTAGGATTGGTGGCAGCTGTGGGGAACCCTATATGAAGGCCTCTTCGAGGGTTGAGGGAGGAACTCGCTCTACAGCCACCAATGGGGTTCCATGCTCCCCATGGCCGTTGTTTTGCTCCTTTGTTAATAAATTCATCTCTTTTTATAAACGTGTTGTTTTCCAAACTACACATAAGACAAAAAAAGCTAAAAAACTATTTGGTGTTTCTCTGTGGTATCGAGTTGACTATCAAGAATCGTGGAATTTCACTGGTATTGGTATCATGACCATAATTCTGTTTCATCCCTAATCATGAATACGTTTTTGAAAGTATGTTATTGAAATGTTTCGTTGCTACGTCCTGCTTGTGTTTTTGTGGCAGGTCCTCGATTATGCTTTAGAAATCCTGTCCAAGCCTCTGCTTAGGTTGTAGATATTTTCTCATTCTCACTGGCCTCATTCCAGTGTTTGGGGCAAATACTGCAAGTATACCTGAGTTTCAATCTAACGGTTATTAATATGATGCTCTAGTGTGTGTTATATATTGTTATTCAGTCTATTCATATCCAGTAAGTTTTGATTGTTTTAGTTATTATGGGTGTCAAACACATTGTAAATGGCCTCACAAGACAGAGGTGATGATAACAATGGTCACATTGAAAATTATTTGGATTATCATGAATATGGGCATAGCTGCAATGAAAGTGACCAGTGAAGTCCCAACATTTTTTGCCTCTCTTTTCAGTGGTGCAAATTTGATGACGATGTTGTGTCCAGATGTACAAAAGAAGAGGCAATTGAGCACAACTACGGAGGGCATGACGATGACTTATCTGTGCGTCACTGTACAAACGCATACATGTTGGTGTACGTTAGAGAATCCAAACTCGGTAAGCAGATGAAAATTATATTTATTATAGCATTAAACCATGACACACAGACGTATGTTATTCTGCTGGGGAAGGGAAGGGGGGCAACATAGCCACAATTACATTGTACCTTTTATTCAATTCCTTTTCTTTAAAAAAAACAAATTCTAAATATCAACCGAATACCAAATATTTAATAATACTGTAGTAAAAAATAATACTTTTCTTGTTTGTTTTAATATATCTTTCAAATCATGCTTTTGCTTGCATGTGTATTTAAGCTTGACAGCACACACAGTTTGACATTTTATTTTTGGAGTTAATTTACAAAGCTTATTTGACGAAACCTTTCTCTGAAGGCGAGGTGCTGCAGCCCGTTACGGACCTGGACATACCTCAGCAGCTGGTCGAGCGACTGCTGGAGGAGAAGAGGGTGGAGGCCCAGAAGAGGAAGGAGCGGCAGGAAGCTCACCTCTACATGCAAGTGCAGGTACACAGACTGCATGTACTCTTCAAGCACAGCTAATTTCTCATTTGCTTGATGCTGCTTCTGAGTTCAAGATCTGTCAGATGGAATGATTTATAGAACTATCTATAGAAACTATAACCTGTGGGATATTGAACCGCAAATCTAATGTTACCTTATTTTTCACATTTAAGAACTGAAATGAAGGGCAATAAATCAAATGAAGGGCAATAAATTGGTATAATTTTGAAATGGTGAGAATAAGCAGAGAAATGCACATTTATTTTAGAATGAAGTAACATTTTATTTGACTGCTGATGCATTGGTCAAGCCAGGCCAATGATTGTTGAACAATAGATCATATTGTGTCAACATAATGCAAGATGTAGTAACTGACATGGATACAGATCAATATTATTGAATATTATTGGTTTGTTTTGTATTTAAGGCAGTTGGGGTGCATTACGCAATTATAGGATGATTGTTATCTCATTTTTTGCTAGGTTTTTACATTACTGTTGTAATGAACAAGATGTCTAGCAATTGATAATGGGACCTTAACCTTAACCTAAAATTTGCATTGTTTTGTTTTAGATTGTAACAGAAGATCAGTTCTGTGGACATCAAGGCAATGACATGTACGATGAGGAAAAAGTGAAGTATACGGTGTTCAAGTTTCTGAAGAACTCTACACTTGCAGAGTTTGTCCAGAACCTCTCCCAGACAATGGTAAGCTTTGTAGGTCTTTCTCAATTGTCCAGTTATACAGTATCAACTGTCTCTAACATTAGCTCCAATATTTGTAGTAATTTCTGTTTAGCTTCTCCTTTTTCTTTGGTTTCAGTACTACTTATGCTGCTTCTGTGAATAATTTCATCTGAAGTTGCCATGTTAGAGTAGGACCTAAAAATATACCTTTTGGCTTGTGTTGTTTTGCTGCAGGGCTTCCCGCAGGATCAGATACGATTATGGCCAATGCAGGCAAGAAGCAATGGTACCAAGAGGCCGGCAATGCTGGATTATGACGCTGATTGCAGTAAGTCTGTAAGTATGTCATATGAATTATTATTTGTAAAATGTTGTCCTTATTTAGCATGTGTTTATTTTTTATTTTTATGAAGGTGTTTGAACCAATTTTTATGTAATCTCTAGCCTTCAGAAATGTTACGGTTTCAAAATGCTTAACAGGATCAATTACATTGCTGTAAATAAATAAGTAGGTTCTTAAAAACTCAGCTTCTGATTGTTGGGAGGCTGGAGATGCTGAATGTTGTCCCATCTGATTGTCTCCCACCCGATTAATGACTGAATGCATTAACCTGTCGTAACCAAGAGTTTTCAGTTAAGAATCATATCTAGATTCTTCACAAACTTGGCTTGATGGCTATGCAGGCCTTTGCTGGAATGTTGGTCTGATTCAGTGAACAATGTTAAGAACTGTTAAGTATGTCTGAAATGTTATATCTTGCCTTTTGTCGAAATAGATGATTGACTTGAGTGACAATGAAAACCCATGGACAATATTTTTGGAAACGGTCAATCCAGAGATGGCAGCCAGTGATGTGACGTTACCCAAGTTTGACAAAGACCGTGCGTGTTTGGTATTCGTTTGTAATGGTAGTGCTCTTTTAGAGCTTGAAAACTATTAATTACACAATTGATTAACTATTAATAATCTTAATAAATTATTTTTGATTTCAGATGATGTCATGTTGTTCTTGAAGATGTACGATCCAAAGTCAAGAAGCTTAAATTATTGCGGACATATCTACACTCCTATATCTTGTAAAATACGTAAGTAAATATTTTTATTTTTATTTTAAAATGTATGTTACAGATTCACATTAAAATAAGTTTCAGGGACTGCATGGTGCTTATTCTGTAAGCTGATAAATAATAAAAATACATTTCATTCTATTTTCCTGATATAGGAGACTTGCTGATCGTCATGTGCGAAAGAGCAGGATTCCAGCAAGGAACTAGCCTAATCCTCTATGAGGTAAGATTTCCTAAGGGCTGTTCCAAATTGCTTTTGATATCTAGGCAAAATAACCAGTAGTTTCTTTTAAATTAAAGGCATACTATGCTGGATTTGTTTCCATACTTCGCACCCGTGTTTACTGTCAAAAAAACGTTTCCTCCCCCATTCTCAACACTGTCTACAGGCCTAAGATGATGATCACCCAGCAGTAAAACAACTACATATTTTATTCTTCCTCGCTGTCAGTAGCTTTGTAACATCATATTGTATACTACTGGTATCATGTCTTTTTCAAAAATACAGCAAAGCCTCATTCATACCAGTCAAGTAGTTGCCAAAATGCTGGACTGACATTTCTGATGGCAAAAACTCCCATTTCATTGTCATCTGTCATGTGCAGCGAAGTTACAGGGTAGCTAGCTTTAGTTTAGTGGGAATGTTTGCCACAGCTAGGATGATACCAGTGGGTTTCAGTCTGCTGTAGCCTGCCGCAACAAAATTATGTAACCTAAGCAAGCATATACACAAACATAAATCGCTTTTATTTTTAATGTTTTTTTGTTTTTGTTTTTTTCCCAGCTTTACATAGTTAGGCTTTATGTATCGGAGTTAGGCTAACAACTTCCTGGCTCCTCCTTCTATTGGCCACATGCCTTTCAGATATAGTACACAAAGGAAAAAGGGTCACGCTCAGAAACGTCACTAACACTTTATGGAATAATAAATACAGGGAGATAAGCAAGGTATTTATTGGGCAGAAGTGAACACGGTCACAGATTGCCAGTGCATCACAGTAATGGCTGAGCATGGTTCATATAGAATACTGCATAGTATGCCTTTAAAGTAGAATTTCCATACTGAAAGTGGTTATCATAGAGCCTTGATATGTCTGTGAAACATTAGAATGAAGTATCACAATAAAAATCCAAGTATCAGAACATATGTAGCTTTTCAGATCAAATAAGGTTTATTTTTATTTTTTTTAGGAAGTTAAACCAAACCTAACAGAGCGAATTCAAGACCATGACGTCTCCCTAGACAAAGCGCTCGATGAACTCATGGATGGGGACATAATAGTGTTTCAGAAGTACGTTTTTCTAAAGGAATCCATTTAAAAATATTCTTAAAAAAGAAAAAAGTTTGTTTCATTCACATTCTTTCCCCATGTATCCCCATTGCACCATGTTAGGGATGACCCTGAAAATGACACAAGTGAATTACCAACTGCAAAAGACTACTTCAGAGACCTGTACCATAGTGTTGATGTAATCTTCTGTGACAAAACAATCCAGAATGACCCCGGTTTTGTGGTGACGCTCTCGAATAGGATGAACTACTTCCAGGTAAAATATATATATTTTTATAACATTTTCACAGTCATTATTTTATATACACTCAGTGAGCACTTTATTAGGTATTTATTTGACTTATTGGTCTTGTGCTGCTGTGGCCTGTCCACTTAGAGGTTGACGTGTTGTGTGTTCACTGATGCTTTTCTGCATACCACTGTTGTAATGTGTGGTCATTTGCATTACTGTCAGCTTCCTGCCCTTCTCCTCTGACCTCTCTGTCATTAACGTATTTTTGCCTGCAGAACTGCCGCTCAATGGATGTTTGTTTCTCCGCACCATTCTGAGTAAACACTAGAGACTGTTGTGTGTGAAAATGTTAAGAGATCAGCAGTTTCTGAGATACTCAAACCACCCTGTCTGGCACCAATAACCATTCCATGGTCAAAATCACACAGCTACATTTTTTCCCCCCATTCTGATGGTTGATTGATATTAACTGAAGATTCTGATCCATATCTGCATGATTTTATTCATTGCACTGCTGCCACATGATTGGCTGATTAGATAATCACGTGAATAAAGTGCTCATTGAGTGTATATATAGGGGGAGGTTTTCTTGCTTGGGCCAGGGTGAGCAGCTGGTTCAGCTCACATTATTAACGTTATTGATGTTATCACACAAAAATACATTGTGGAAACACTTTTATTTGTTTTCTATCGCAGTATTTTATTAGGAAGAAGTGTGACTCATCGGAGTGTAAAATATATAGGAATTAGAAAATTAAATAAGTCGCTTAACTGACTGGTATTTTTGATGCCAACTAGCAGGAGCAGCTAGTCCGCTAGTCAAATGCACATACCTATTGAAGACAGACAGACAATGCTAATTTGTGCAAATGTACTTTCTCTGCTGCAGATTTTCTATATACCTTGTACTTCCAAAAACATTCAAAACACTTTTATTTAGATTACTTCATTATCTGATTATTTATGAATTAAACTATATTGTGGGAGTGTCATCTGCAGCAGTAATTTCTCTTGAAGAGCCTGATATGTTCTCTTGGTAAGCGTGTTTTTGATGCTGAAATCTTTCCTGCAGGTGGCGAAAACTGTTGCTCAGAGGTTAAATACTGACCCAATGTTGCTGCAGTTCTTCAAGTCCCAAGGGTATGTGCTCACCAAGTACAAAAGAACACATGTACATCTGGCATCCTGAATAGATCTTAATTGTGACTTTCTTTGTAACATGATAGATACAGAGATGGACCAGGTAACCCTCTCAGGCACAATTACGAAGGCACTCTCAGAGACCTGCTGCAGTTCTTCAAGCCTAGGCAACCCAAGAAGCTGTACTATCAGCAGGTTTGAAATCCAGCTAATTGTTAGCATCAACATGCAAGACGTGCTGTACATTTTTACAGGACTGGATTCAGGTTATTGATAATTCATTGAGCATTTTCCCCTCAGTTGAAGATGAAGATCACAGATTTTGAAAACCGAAGGAGTTTCAAATCCACCTGGCTGAACAGTCAGTTTCGGGAAGAGGTAAACTAAAAAATAATATTGCATTGTTTTTGAGCACCTTTTAATTTACATGGAAATCAACAGCATTCCAGGGGCATAGTATCATTTGCAGTGGAGATGTGACTTTGGAACTGGTAAATGGATAAATAAGAACTTTATATGTGGGATTTGTTTCATCGTGTGCAGGAAATAACACTCTACCCTGACAAACATGGCTGTGTCCGAGACCTGCTGGAAGAGTGTAAAAAAGCTGTGGAACTCTCTGACAAAGGCTCCGAAAAGTTGAGGTAACTATTCACCTCTAGGAAAACACACTAATTAACAGGCTTAACATGTTCTCACTGTTCAAGATATGGGTGGTTATGCAACCTTAGCCCCTTTGTGTAGATGCAAAATCTGGCCATTTATGTAGTGTTCCATTTAAGGCTTTATAACTCCAGATGTGGGCATCACAGAGACTTCCTTAAATGAAGCAAAACACTTGTTCCATTTACAGTACTACTTAGATTATTTCTGCCTAAATTATGAATATGAGAGTATATGTGAGTGCCACAAATGCAATTTTCTCAGTTCTCCTTTAGTTTGAAAATATATATTTTTTGTGACTGAATGTTTTTTACTCATTTGTTTAGAACACAGAACATTACACACCCCCCCACCCAGAATAATTAAGAACTCAAATCAAACCCAAAATCTTTTTAAAAAACTCAATGGTAGCAGCTGCCAAATGCCAGGCATTCAATTTCTTCTTGCTAGCTCCATGCTTCCATGCGATTGACGTTTCCATGCAAATGATTTGGAAAAAGTTCATTGACCCAATGAGACCAGGTATAAATAAAATATAGAAATAAAATATTGCGAGCCACATGTGTAAAACAGGTAAATGTTTGTGGTCATAGATGATACACCGTGGTGTCCTTTAGCATCTCCAAATCTCTCCAAATATCTAAATACAGCTCCCAATATAGCTCCAGATATTACCACCATTTTAGCAGGAAAACTGTTCGGCAAAAGCTTGACTAATTACCAGTGACACTTATACCCCTTGGGTGCTTTTTCCAATGATCGAAACCGGAGGTCTGACCTGAAATTTCCCAATATTTTCAACTACCAGATAAACTTTTCCTTCTGCTACTCCAGTAACTCTTTACTGGGCTACAAGTGGACAAAGACTGGATTTGTCATCAATATTTAGCTGTGGCACATTCCTTCTGAAAACTGCTCCGCCATTATTTGAAGTGTCACTTGACATTAGCAACAGCAAGTGTCTTCTCTTCCCATTCCTAATAATTTTTATTTTTCCCCATAGGCTGCTAGAAATTGTAAGCTACAAAATAATTGGGGTCCACCAAGAAGATGAATTGTTGGAATGTTTATCTCCAGCAGCAAGTCGGACATTCAGAATAGAGGTTTGTCGCATCTAACAGATTATGTGACCGCTTCAATTAAAGCCAGTGTTGAATGTTGGTGCACATAAAACACCACTATTTATTTTTGTATTTCTTTTTTTGTGATAGGAAATTCATGTGGACCAGGTAGATCTTGACAAGGAAAATGAGATGCTGATTCCTGTTGCACATTTCCAAAAGGAAGTTTTTGGAACTTTTGGTATCCCATTTTTGCTGAAAATCCGACAGGTACTTGTCGTAATACAGGCACAGACATGAACTGAAAGATACCCGGTTACATTGATGATCCGTCAACATGACTCATTATCTGTTGCAGGGCGAGCCCTTCAGGGAAGCCATGAGGAGAATTCAGACCATGCTTAACATTCAGGAGAAGGAGTTTGAAAAGGTGATAGTTAAATGCCCAGCAATTCTTGTGTGACATTATTGATCCAATATCCAGTCCAGTGTCAAGTTTGACTGGGATTGTCATCATGCCGATCGACTTCTCCCCATTTTTCTTTTAGTTTAAGTTTGCAATCGTGATGATGGGACGGCATCAGTACATCAACGAAGATGAATATGAAGTAAATCTGAAAGACTTTGAGTCTCAGCCAGGTATATTAATTGTGAATTTTCTGATAGATTTTCAGTTTTTTTGCATTTGCCATTGTATGAAAACAAAATACTGCGTGAATAATGTATGTGTCATTATAATTGCAAATGTGGTTTTTAACTGGGGGGAAGGGGTGCTAAATCACATTTCAGGTGTCTTTTCAAGCACTTTGTCCAAGTGTTCTGTGTAAAGCAGTTTTGTAAAATAATAGTTATCATCCTCAGGGAATATGTCGCATCCTCGGCCGTGGTTAGGGCTTGACCATTTCAACAAGGCTCCAAAGAGAAGCCGCTACACATACCTGGAAAAAGCCATCAAGATTCACAACTGACAAGATTCACAACTTTGGCCTAACCAACCTGATTTAAGACTTCATCCAAACCCGTTTTGTTCAGAATTTGGGTACAAGTATTCTCAACACTTTTTTTCTTTTTTTTTTTTGGGAAGAGGTTGTTCAGGCCCCTGACTGTCTTGGTTTGGAATTATGATTTGGATTTTATCACAGCGTTGGGGGCTTTATGTACCAATTTTTTATTAGTTGATAATGGCAAGAAAGCTGCTGCACAAGGATCAGGAGGCAATTGGGAAAATAACTTGCCATTTCATCCCTTCAGTGTCCTTGTGGTTGATATTTCCTGACCCTTTAGCACCAAAAAGTGGAGTGTTTCTACAAATCTTGTACAAAGCAAATGGCAACGGTTTTAAGTCTGCTTCATCTTTGCAGATTTACACTTAAGTTTTTTTTTCCTGTTACTAGGAGGAGTTTTTGCTTTGGATTTGTTCTTTTCCCCTTATCCTCTTTGCCATGGGGTTATGTTGGGATTGTTTGATCGCTTTTGTGACTTCTGTTGTTTTGCTGTGTAATAGCAAGCAGCTGCAAATGCTTTTGACTGGTTGAGGATGTAAACTAATTGAAATGCAGCCCTTCCACACAGGACTGCACACTAATGTATAGTAGGGTATTGACTTTGTAATAAAGTGTAAAAAAACAACTTGTTGGATACAAATTAATTCTGTGTCCATATTCATTGTGTATTTTTGGTTCCTGACTTTCCATAATTTTATTCCTAATTCTTAGCAATTACTACACCATGTCTCGAGTGAAGTACAAAGAGGACCTTTGCATATCTGTCTGTTCCTCCATGTTGCAGCAGTGTACAACTTCCTGTATATTGCCTTTTTGCTGGAAAATGTTGAATAAAGTTTTCTATAAATATGCATCAGTGAAGTCTCTGAAATCCAAGTGACACTGGAAATGAATCCCCTTGATCCATCTCCAAAGGAGGGACTCCAATCACAAACTTATTTTAATATTTAATTGCACATAAAACAAATGTATGCTTGTTGGAAATAGCCATGTTTTAAAATGTTCTCTCTCACTCATCTCAATTTAAACTGGCCCTGGTACACTAAACATCAGCACATGTACAAATAATCTGCAGCATAACACCGATGCCATGGCAATGATGAAACATGATATTGAGGCAATAGAAACATTCATACACAAGTATAGAAGACATTTCATATTATGTACATCTAAAAGATGTACGCATTCTGCAGGCATAGGATTTTCACATATCAAGTGCGTTGTGTTAATTCGCACCGGTCAACAGCAGGACGGCTTATCAACGTGAAGAATCCCATTACACCTTGGGCAGGAGTGGTAGACCTCCTTAAAGTGTTTGACAAAGAATGGGATGAGACAGCAGCCAACAAACAATCTGGAAGACAAAAGTTTTCAACAGTGTTACCAGTCTGAAAATGATGGCTGAAGATGGTTGGTGAAACAAGTGCTCTCCTTACCCGCAGAAAATGAAGACGAAGCACATCAGCCAAGCAAAAGCACCAACTTTGTAGGTGACATTTGTCATGACCTGCTGTTGGCAGGAAGTGCAGGTCATCATCCCTGGGGATCGTCCCAGTACAGTCTCATAGCTGACGAACCTGTGCTTGGGTGGGGAGTTGCTATAGACTAGTGGGAAAGGCAAAGCAAATAAATCAAGCTCGAGCTAGTCAGTATGTTCATTGGGTTAAGGAATAATTCACTTAATTGAATTTAGATTAAAACAATATTTTTAATCCAGTTTCATAATGGATGAGCTTATACAAGTATTCTTTTCTTTTTTTTAGATTGTGTGTAAAAAATTTAATGAAATAAACAGCGTTTCACACATGCACATACCCTGGATGCCTAATATCACTGTGGATGTCACCCTTGATTTCCTTTAAATACATTTTCTTAAAATGAAAACTAATTAACCTTTGCTACATACCAGCCAGTGTAAATATGGTAGGTCATAAATAGTTGCATGCAAAACATCCATCACACATATGTAGGCCACCACTAAACTTCCAGAAACTTTTGGTGAATTTACATTTTATAAGCTTTAATACAAAAAAATAAAAAAAATAAAACATTTGACAAATTATCAATTACATGGAAGGAGGCCAATTTCACAGTCTGACTCAATTTTCACAAACATGATGGAGATGAGAATACATTTTTGTAAATCAGTGCAGAAATTAAGGACTCACCAGGTACAGATGACTGGGCTTTGGAAATATCTTCCACTGTTGTGGATGTGGGTGGATTGAACACAGTGTGTGAATGATAAACTTTCACTTTTTCTTCATTACCTTCCACTAAAACGACAGTTAAAAGGTAGGTTTAGAAACACTCCAAAATACAGTAGGCAAACCAAAATAAAGCAGTTTCCCCCTTTGTTTTTCAAAGGTTCTACATCCACATAAGTGAATTGGAGGCTTTGTCTTCAGTGTAGTTCACATGTTCTAAATAATCAATACAGACATGAAAATATGAATCTTACCTGTATTATTATAAGGTGCAGGGGATGCAGTGTCTGCTGTGGTCTCCTCAGTACTCATTCTCATCTGATTAGAGATTGTTTAATGGAAATTGCAATGAACTAAAATATGTTTGGGTTTTTTCAATTCCAGTTTACAAACTTTCAAGTATGTGCCTAATAAGTAGACTCACATTGTTGTAGGTTCAACATGATGTAATGAAATGTCAGATAAAACAACCTGATAAAACTTTTTACCGCTATTACCTGATACTTTTTTTTTTTGATGTAAACTAACCAAACACAAAAGAAATCAAAACCTCTTCATTTCATTCACCTTTAAAAAGCTTTTAAACAGGGGTGTGTCTGATCGAGGAAGAAAGGTGACTTATCAACTGCACATACCCCCAAATAACTCGTAAAAATATGACCCTAACAATTAACCAATTTAGGCATGATAGATACTCTTCACACAAAAGTAAAGACACAGTCCTGCATAATTACTAACAGCTGTGTTTTATTGGAGTCTATGTGTATGAGGTAAATCAGTTATCCTCCTGGATCAGCCATGTACTTTCTAGTTCTTTTACATTAAACCATAAAATGTTTCACAAAGCTGTTCATGGAGCCCAATTCTAAATTTTATACCTAAATATCTCCCGGAACACCTCCCTGTAAGTGAAATTGCAATATATAGCCCTTTTCTTTCTTTTGGAACTCACCACTGGGTGTATTGTGCATTGTGGGAATGACAACATAAATATTCACACTTTGAATCCCATTACTGATAGATCTCTGTATATCTAAAAATCCTGAAGGGCTGAGTACCAGCTGGTTTTTGGCATGTTTCAGCAATTAATTAATTGAAGTGATTAGTTAAAGATTCCACACACCTTGTCTCCAAGGCCTGCATTGGCTGCTGAAGGAAAGGACACATCAAAAAAGATGCAACTTGGCCTTCGAGATTTAAAAAAAGCACAAAGTAAATTGGGCGGCATGGATGGTGCAGTGGGTAGCATTGCCGCCTCACAGCAAGGAGGTCCTGGGTTTGAATCCCTGTCAGCCCGGGCCTCTCTGTGTGGAGTTTGCATGTTCTCCCCGTGCCTGTGTCCCACAGTCCAAAGACATGCAGGTTAGGCTGATTGGAGAGTCTAAATTCCCCGTAGGTATGAGTGTGTGAGTGAATGGTGTGTGTGCGCCCTGCGATGGACTGGCGACCTGTCCAGGGTGTATTCCTGCCTTTTGCCCAATGTATGCTGGGATAGGCTCCAGCCCCCCTGTGACCCTGTTCAGGATAAGTGGGTTCAGATAATGGATGGATGGATGGATGGACAAAGTAAATTGTTTTTAGGCATCAACCAGAAGTAAATTTGATTACACTATTTAGATACAGGTGTCTGTGGCTCTGGCTCAGTCAACAACAGGTGTTGCCTTGGAATTTCTATGCAAGAAATGCAATAAGAAAAAAAAAAGAAGCTTGCAGAGAATTAAGACATACTCAAAAAAATACTCATTACCAGTGGTGGAAAGTCCAGGTTCTGAAAGTAAAAGTCCTCCCCAGTATTTTGTTCCACCTGGATTTGTGAGTTGGCACAGCTGGCTTGAGTTCATGGTTGGAAGAAATATATAACACTTTCTGACCCCTGGACATTTCATATATGTTGCTAACTCGGTTAGTCTGATTAGATTGCTGTTTGAGATGGGACATTCGATTTCATGAAGGGATTTCACTATTTAGATGGGCTTATTGCTGGGACAACAGTGTCTTAAGCACAAACCTGCAAAACCCCAGGTTTAAGGTTAACTGAGGAGGATAACATGTACGTAGCGTATATGAACCACATGGTGGAATCACACTCACAGCAGAAAATTAGCTCATCTTTTGTTTTTACTTTTCTCCAGCACATATACACTATCCAGTATATTGTTTGCTTTCTTATGTGAACATTTTTATGGTGTTGGATGACCAATTATTATATTTTTTCATTTCAAAATCCATTCAAAATCCAAATCCATACTTATTTCAGTTGCAATAACAGAGATCAAGTTATGATATTAGCCATTCAAAATGTCTGTGAACACAGATTTTGTTACGTTGCTTAGCTAGGAAACAATACGACATACAGCTCAATTATTCATCTATTAATGGGAAACAATTACATAAATAACAATACGATGCTATGGCCATTTGGGAAAATAAAAGGGAAAATATTTTTTATCCAGTTCTACTGTTTATTTATGTTTCACTCCAGAGATCATCATCACAATATGCATCATTATTGTCAAACCATTTTCTGCAGGGAAAACACTAAATGGACAAAAGTAATTATTTCATGTAAGGGCGGTCAATGGTGAAACTGATTCAGGCTTTGGTGCTAAATTAGAATTTTGAAGATATTGTATGGTAGGGTGTTAGGCTGACCTGTAAGTTAACTTTGATGTTTATGATTTGTGTTCAAATCCAATGGCTCTTTAAGAAAAACAATTAAAAATAGCAAAAAAGAGAGGTTGATGTCCTCTGCCCACACTATTGTGGGAGATAGCTGAACAGGTGTTAAGTGATAAGTTATAAACAGACAGAAATGCAATGATGATATTGTTTTTGGGAGGTGTGTACCAAGATAGGATTCAATGCATTTTAGCTGGACCATTTCTAGCAGAAAGGTTGCAGCACACCTTAAAGAACTACATTCCATCACTGAGGCCAAAATTGCATTTGAAAAGCAGGCCTGCAGTTTGACGTCACAATATGACAGGTCCTAGCTTCAGCAATTGAAAATTACAGTTCATCTTTTTCCTTGTCCATTAATTTTTGAGTCTCAATATATTTTTTCCTCTCTTCTTCCTCCTACATGACAGAAAAAACAAAAGTTGATGGACAGGAACAGTTTATTTCAGTTTATTGAAAAGTCTATTACTCATTTTAAGATATATAACCTATTAATGTAAATATGAATGCAATAAAATGTACAGTTTCTATTAATTGCAACCTACCTTAGCCTTTTCTCCTTTGGCTAACTCAACCTGATTCTCTATAAACTCCACCATTGCTTCTAATGTTCTGTCTCCTACATAAGGAATAGCCTGTCAAAAACAGAACATAAAATCAGTATTATTGATTCAAAGAGTGTTTAATATATATACTGTATATTTTCAAAAGCATACAAAACTGGTTTCATCTTTCTAAACATTTCAATCACAAAACATTTCTCATTACAAAAGTGAAAACATCACCATCACATTTGTCATGCTTAGCACAATTCCCTTGGAAGCTACTCTCATGTTGAATTCAATGGGCTTTTTCCTGTTTACTCTTCATCCGGAACGACTCTGATCACAAGACTTTGTAAACATTAAACTTAGGAAGTTTAGTGTAGAAAGAAGCTATGAAAACATTAGTTTACCATTATATAAATATCCAATAGCTATATTGGCTTTGACCCACCTTCTCTGCAAACACAGCTGGGAAGAACATGAGCGCGGGATAGCGTTGCTGGAGGAGAATGTTTATGTCGTTTGCTGTTGCATCTATTCTGGCAATCACCACAGTCTCATGTTTCTCATACACCTTCCCAAGCTTCTCCCATAGCTGAAATAATGCTTTGCATTCCTTGCTCCAGGGAGCATCTTTTCAGGTAAAATGCACACAGGGAGAGCCTCAAAAAATGTAACAGAACACTATCATAATATTTTAATGTAGTACAGAAATATTTGCAACTGTATGTATATTCTGAACCAGAAATACCATACTGTTAAATTAATTAGTCCATTAACTGGATAGGATCTTTTTATGGCATGTATCATTTTCATTGACAATACCAATATGGAATATTTTTACCTCCTAAAGTGGGCTAAAATATACAGTCATCGTGTTGGGAAAGTAGCATTTTAATACGTACAAAACATGATGAATACATTCCTATCCTCGTTGAAGCCCACTTTTTCAAAGTTAGACCCCACAAGCTCCTTCACTGGGCCCTTATCCCAATCTTTAGGAATTGGTTCACTTTGCAACTTGAGCTGGAAATATTAAACAGAATCATATGAATGCTCTGTCACTTCATAATCTATTTCCTGCTCAGTATTTTTTTTTAAATCATGCGTGTTGAGAAGAGTCAATACAGTATAATACAGGAAAGAAATCAGCTTCAATGGAATGTTTATTTTCATTGGCTCATATATTGAGGCAAGAAGTGACAACTAAGTAATGAGTTGATAAAGATCAATGAATAAATTTAGAAATCACTCAATTTTACCTTTGCTTTTCCGTCGAGATATTTCTGGCAGAAGGCTTTCACTTCATCTGATGTAACCTCTGATGGCATTTGGTACTGCATGTTATCAGTCAAGTTTACCATTCGCACTGATGGGGTTTCCACTGCACGAACTCGGAAATACTCTAGAATCCGACCATTTCTGGGCTCATCTGTGTCAATGAGGACAAATAAAACCTGCCAATGGGAAATACACAGAAATTTCAGTGCTGTGAACTGAAGGCCTTCAGTAGTTTATTTATGGCTCTTCAGTAGTTTATTTAAAACTACCGTCTAACTTCAACTCCTGGACGATGTTCGTAAGTCAACTAATGACTCTAAGAAGTTTTCTTGCTATGACTCCAAATATACGGACATTGGGTTAAATGGTCTCATTGAATCATTCTGGGTGCTTTTATGGAGTATTTATTGTATCAGATGATTTGAATCTTTGAACTATTGCACCTTGAAATGTATAACAATTTGTAATAGTTTTTTCAGTTAGGCCTGCCATTATATTTTCATCCTATGAAAATGAACTGTTTTTTAAAATGTAACATTATTATTGTGGCTTAAATTTGGTACAGTATGTATAACATGTATCTAAGTCTCAGAAAGATTAAAATTGCAGAAAATCCATCATAGCAGACTTTGTGGTTCCATGAGGGAAATTTGTTCTCCAGGCCCAAGTTTCATGACTGCATGCCACATAGCGTGGGAGAACCAGCCCTTTGGAAATTGTACATTTTTCCAGTTAGTGACGCTGGATGCATGGTCCTATCCAGCAGAAAATGGTAGAAAGGGATCAGGGCTTGGTTTTCTACCAGTATGCCAAGTTTAAAAAAAGCAACTAAGCCATAATGAGTACTGCCACAGACACACACTATGAAAGAATAGTAATAATAAACAGTATGATAATAGTTGGGCACCTTGCACCTTTGGTACTTGGCACCCTAATAGTAATAATAATAATAATAATAATAATAATAATAATAATAATAAAACCAATAGGGTTTCACCAGCTTCACTGTTTGGACACCTAATTATCAGTTTCATATGCTATTCTAATGCAAATGGAGAGACAAATAACTTTGGTAATCACAACATTGAATAATGAAGTTATGAATACAACATTTAGGACGTACTGTAAGACGAGGAAACATGTTGTAGCAGATAATTTAGAAGAATGATTTGCGAGCATAATTATCTTCTGAAAGAGTGCAGCTGTTATGGAACTCCAGTTGCACGCTGCAATCAACGTAAACAGCAATCCTCTTTTAGTATGGTGTTTTCAAACCCTGTGTTAATACACAGCTGCACACTAAAACCCGAAGGCATGCTACAATTCACCCAGGATGTACAGAATACACATGACAAGCAATGTATACATTGACTTTTTTATATTAGAAGGCTTTTTACTGGTAATGTATATTCACAGATAGTTTAAAATAATTCATTCAAACTTTTAAAATAATGACATTCAAAATAAATGTAAAAAATCTACACTTACCGAGCACTTTATTAGGTATTTATTAGGCTTATTTTTTTAGACTTCTACTGTAGCCTATTCACATAGAGTTATGATGTGTTGTGTGTTCAGAGATGCTCTCCTTCATACCACTGTTGTAATGTGCGCTTATTTGCGTTACTGTGACCTTCCTGTCAGCTTTAACCAGTCTGGCCATTCTCCTCTGACATCTCTCATTAACAAGGTGTTTCTCACTGGATTATTTTTGTTTTTTTGCACCATTCTTTGCAAACTCTAGAGACTAGTGTGTGTGAAAATCCCAGGAGATCAGTAGTTTCTGAGATATTCAAACCACCCTGTCTGCTACCAACAATCATTCCACAGTCAAAGTCACTTAGATGACATATTTTCCCCATTCTGATGGTTGATGAACCGTATCTACATGATTGTATGCATTGCACTGCTGCCACACAATTGGCTGATTAGATAATCACATTAATAAGTAGGTGTAACAAAGTAAAAATGTTCCGAAAAAAGTGCTCAGTGAGTGTATATTAAAAATCCAGATATCTTACCTTGCCTATGAATGCAGTTGCAACATTTTGAAAAGCTTCATAGTTTTTTCCAAAGTTTTCATCACTTTTATTATCAAACAGTATGAGATGGTTGGTGATCACAGAGTTCAATATTTTTGCAGATGTCTTGCATCAGTTATTTGCAACACCCGGCAACATGGAAATAAATAAAAACAGAAATGTTAAACACTGTCATGGATTCTTCACTTTCATCAAACTGTTTTATTGAACATGTTTAATGCTTACCATCGCATTATATTCTGTCACCAGATCCATTTCATGCACTCTGATGAAGTGAATCACGTCCTGCTCTGACACTTCACTGGATACCTCATATACATCTGACTTTTTAGACTGGAGCAAAAACAACATATGCCAGAGGCAATTAATGATTAACCATATTTGGGTCGATTTAAATATGCATGAGTTCCATATAAAACCTGTTATTCAGAATTTTAATTGTCACATTAGGGGCCTGAAATATAAAACATCCAAAGAGCTAAAAAGAATGCACACAGTAGAGTGTAGACCTCCGCCAAAGGCACAATAATCTCCCCTCACATGCATGAGCACAGCTAATGTCTTTGCAATCCAGTCATTACCTTTTGAGATGGTGGCCCAAGAGGAACGGTCATCACATTGCAAGAGAAGACATGGAGAAGATATAGCAACATACATTCATTCATTCATTCATTATCCTAACCTGTTTATCCTGAACAGGGTCGCAGGGGGGCTGGAGCCTATCCCATCATACATTGGGCAAAAGGAATACACCCTGGACAGGTCGCCAGTCCATCGCAGGGCACACACATCATTCACTCACACACTCATACCTACGAGCAATTTAGCCTAACCAATCAGCCTAACCTGCATGTCTTTGGACTGTGGGAGGAAACCGGAGTACCGGGAGGAAACCCACGCAAACACGGGGAGAACATGCCAACTCAGGGGAACAGGACAACTGAGGGGAAATAATGATTGAATTGTGTGAATCTTCACTCACCGCTTTAAACAACACCACCGTATCCTTTGTAATTTCATACTTTGAAAACACTTGCTTATTTTTAGTCACTCCAAATGGTAGATCAGGCATATCTGCTGCTGCTGCATAAAAGGCTTCCACAGCACCTTTTTCAAGATCCTATAGTGCCAAGCAAATCAAAGATAAAGGGAAATGGCAATCAAGGACACACACAGCTGCCATGTGGTATACTTCATGAGCCATAGTTTTTTGTTGGGTTTTTTCTTTGAAATCATCAATTACCTGCAAGAAACATGCTTTTGGTTTTTTTTTTAATTGAAAAAGAAATGTTTACTCGTTTCTCATGCAATTATAGCTGAACAATAATTAATCGGAGCTTGACTTTCTATGGGGATAAACTAACACCTTCACACCTCCACTGAACACTTTTCCCATTGACCTTTACCTTATAAAAGCCCAGAATCACCACATCTTCAACAGCGATAAAGATTTCTGCTTCGGGGAGATCTTTGATCAGCTTCGCGCTGCGGCCACTTCTCCGCTTTAGCCAGGTGATAATAGAAGAGGCCGTTTTCATATCTGAGGAGAGTCAGTTACATAGCAACTTACAATGAAATTGACAAGCACCCTTCTCACTAATCAGCCGATACCCATGAGCTGTAACTGCAAGCTGCTGCCTAGCCTATCCAGAATACGTACCTGGGCAGATAACCGGGTTCTGTTTGTCTCCAGAAATGAAAAGCCTCAGGGAGGGAAACCCTGTAACATTTAGCTCTTTAGCTAAATCCTTCTCATTGGACACATCAATCACTCCCAGGTGTACCTTAAAGGACTCTGCTTTCAGCTGCTCTGCTGCCTTGGTGAACTCTGTTGACAGACTCTGGGACTCTCCAGAGAAAGGAGCATCTAAAGGACAAACAAGGACACACCAATGCAATGTTTAAACTGAAAATATTGATACTATACTATATTTATACCAAATATACTGTACTTTTCATTTAAATTGCCTAATAACTCCCATCTGCGTCAGCTTTTATGCAGAAACATTTTGCAGAGTAAATGCTGCCCATGCATTGCCTATTTGGGTTATTATTTCTGCTGGCACATTTGCTCTTCAAAGACTAGTGGTAAAATAACATTACTGCACTAGTGGCTCATTCATTCAGTCAGACACTAAGTGTACTGTTGTTGAGGGCCATATTTTGCAGCTGCAGCGAAAATAGACTGAAGTTGAAAGGAAGCATAGACAAACTTACTGTGACAAAAGAGAAGAGGAACATGGCATACACATTTTCAATTCCCCAAAATAACCCATATCCATCTCTGTGGAAACTGAGGTTGGTTGATTTGAAGTATTCTTAGTGAAATCATCTGTGAAATTCATTTGCACTGGGCACTAGGTATTAAATGTAAGAACAATAACGGAGACAATTACACTAATGTATATTCATGTATGAAGGCTGCTCACAAAACGTTAGCTAGGTTTCAAAACTGCCTTGCTATTTGGGATTGTAATAGACCCAGTTCAGCAAACAAAATATGCATACTAAATATATTTCATAGTTTTGATTTATATTGTAATTAAACCTAATTGTAATTAAATAGGGTTCACAAAAATACAGAAACATTTACATATGACTCACGGAAAATGACGAGAAGCTGCTTGTGCTGTCTAAGTGCCTGGTCAAAGTTGCTTTTCTTTAGGACTAAAACACCTTTCTCCTCCTTAATGGCACTGGTCTTGGTTTTCTTTACTTTATTTTCTTTATTTTCATTGGCTTGCATCTGATTGACAGCAGCAGTTCCCCAGAGACAGGCCACAAGAAGCAAAGAGACCAGTAGTTCCTTCATTCTGGTGCAATCTGAGGTAATAGCCTCACACAGTAACCTTTTGGAGTCATGGGCGGGGAATATAATAATAAAATGAAAGAACGTGGGCTTCACTGATTGTTCTGGGTGGTCAC
Source organism: Conger conger (assembly GCF_963514075.1). Lineage (NCBI taxonomy): Eukaryota > Metazoa > Chordata > Actinopteri > Anguilliformes > Congridae > Conger > Conger conger. The sequence continues at coordinate 59,362,461 of NC_083761.1, forward strand.
GTGGTAATGCTGAGGTTGCTGCTGATAAAAGTGTGTACTTTGGTAATGGCTTTCATTTATTGTGGCACCAGTTACTGTGCAAGGTTAAATAAGCTGAGTTGAAACAAAGCAAGGTGACTACACAGGGGCCTGTGAGAATGTTATCATGTACAAATACATTTGTGTTAGCAGATTCAAGTGAAAAAACTGACAAAGTTTCTTTTGAAGAGGAGGGGTGTTGTGTGTGTATGTGTTAAAAAGAAAGATTGGGTGCTAGGGATTAAGCTCAGGTTAGATGTATGAGGTTAGATGAAAAGCACAATGGGATTCTTATCCTTCCTCTGTTTATTGCTCATCTTACAATACAAATAAATGGTCTTTCATAAGCTTCTGCAAATCTTCTGCTGTGTCCTTCTGTTTCTGTGTCCAATGCAAAATTCATATTAATATATCACTTAAGGTGAGTGATGTTTTCACATGTTCATTGGCCTAGAGCTTTTTTCAAACCTATTTAATAATGTGCTTCTTGTGATTTGTACCTGAAACACTGTGACCACTACATTATATATTATTAGGTTAGGTTTATTATCAAAACATCTTGCTCTAGCACTCATTTTCTATCACTAGGTTTTGGTTAGGCTTGGGGAAAGCTTAAGGAAAGTGTTTATAATACTTTTAAAATGATGTCCTCCATTACAGTGCATGTGACTTAACATGTAAATATGGCTCTATATTTCCCTATTTCGCTATCAAATGTGGAATGCCATCTGGTGATGACTGTGAGTTCAGGTGAGGACTACCACATGTGAAGTTAGCCAGCCATATTTATTCACACTGTAATTTGTCTACTCTACTGTGCAACTGACACAGGTCGAACAGGCAGTGTTATATTTAATGACCAGGTAAAGGCTCTAAGTGCATTGGAACTTCATATTTTCTGGCCCAATACACCCATACATGCATCTTAAAGACATTCAGTACATTTTCACATCAGAATTTGTCAGGCTGTGCATATAAATTGCATTAATAGTATCATATATTCTCTTACTTTTCAGTAAATAGGGAAATTAATTGTTTCTAGTCGGCTATTTGACACAGTTCTAGAACCACAATGCATTAGTAAAGGTTGGTTCAAGTATATTATGTTTTTTATCATGGCCTGGGTGAATACCTGATTCTGATTGGATGGGAGGTGTTGAGATGCTAGACCTGGCAGTTGTGCTGAAAATCTAGACCTGCAGCAGTAGGTTGTTCATGCAACCATTTGTTCTGTAATCTTTCTAATGCAACAATTTCTCAGCCCAACCACATACAGTAGCTGTGGTGTTTAAGCCCTCTCCCATAATTGTCTGTGGTGAACACCTTTCTACTGATAATTGCTCTGTCATGCATCTCAGCAGTAACATGTTGCGTCAGGAAACTTTCACTTTTTCATAAAAAACTTTATTGATTTTCAAGGCTTTCTCTTGTTTTCTATTATAATGAGTAGGTTAAGTAGGATGAAGAGGCCAGCTTCAAATAGAGGTTACAGTTCATCCTTGGCTGTCTCATTAGTTTTCTTCACAGTGTCTGTTGAGTCCTCTGTGGGCTAGAATAAACCACACACAAGTCTGAGCAACAACAACAGAAGGGCATCAATAAACATTTTAAGAGAGCTAAACTGCAGTGTTTCTGATAAACAACAAGCCATATTTTCTCTGTCTGGTGGGTAGGCTATATTGTTAGGTAGCCTAAAAATACAGTTAAAATATGCGGGTCATGCTACAAAATACAAGAAGAAAGTTGCCTGCAAAGTAAAAAGGCTACATATCAATTACATATTGGGGGCTAGGGGTACGATTTTATGTACCTATCAGGTACAAGCATTTGTACCTTTTTTTGAAACTTTTTGTACCTTTATTTCTGAGAGTGTATGATACTGTTTCCTGGTCCGGCTGAATTACAAACAGTTCTAAAGTATTCCTATTATCACTGTAAAATACAACATCTGAACACACATACTCTTTATACTGTGCTTATTGATGGAACACCAATGTTTGCTTACCTCTTCCTCATCGTCATCATCATCATCATCATCATCATCATCTAGTTCCTCTGGTAGTTCTCCCCCATTATCTAGAAATTTAGAAAATGTCTCCAAATCCCTCTTGCCATTGTAGTCAACAACCTACCAAAGGTAGAAAAACATTACGATGAGCGTGCACATGCGTGGTAATGCGTATTTACATAGTTGTTATAGAACATATATGTTTCTCAAAGAGCATACTCACCTTCCTCTCTGACCCTGCTGGAAAGTACTTAAGAGTGGGGAACCCAGACACACTAACAGATTCCACCTCATTGGCAGTGGAGTCCATTTTGGCTATGACAATGTCTTCTCTGTCCTTGTATTTTTCAGCCAGTTGTTCCCAGACAGGTGCCAGCTCCTTACAGTGTCCACACCATGGGGCATCTTTCACAAGACATAGTGAAAGTGAGAGGTGGTTTGCCATGATTTTGCTTTAATACAGTTTTGTTATAAGAGTATACAGGAGTATTTGGCTGTCAAATTGTCACATTGATAACTTGGACAGGCACTATTGATCTTGACTTTTATTAACATTCCATAAGATCGCCAACACTAAATAAATTTCCTTCTCTGACTTTTCTACATTTACTAATTCACAATAGTAATACGCAGGTCTTTAATTGAGCCTTTTGGATCTATTATATTTTGTAAAATGTATATACTGGAGGTGTTTTAGCTTACAGAATTCAACAAAGACATTCTTGGTTTCACCAAAGGCCACTTCTTCAAAGTTTTTTCCTACAAGGACCTTGACAGGGTTCTTATCCCAATCCTCAGGAATCTCTTGAGTCATCATGTGGGGCTTACAAGAATAAAATGAAAGAAAAGGAAACAATGGTTTGTGTCATGTCCCGACAGTATTCCAGTGGAGCATTCCCATTGATTGGAAGCCAGTCTGCCAGACTATGCAATACCATACAAACATCCTTGGACCATTTACACATGTAGCTCTGCTCCCACAATACCCAATTCCAAATACTCTCCATCTGTATTGCTTCTTGTTGATCAGACAATTGACTTATAGACAAAACACAAAAATATGGTAAACACATGTTGATATCCTGTCTGTGACTTTTTATAATTAGCACATTAGCACACACGAGCATATACATAACTTTGCACATCACAATGTTAAGAATTAACCCTTAACCCAAGACTTAAAGGCTTTCTCTCTTAAGAGGTTATGTAGACGTGTTGTTTTTATTGACATTGTAGGAAGAATTCTGATATTTATTCACCCAATTCCAGTTGCCTATTTCATAGGCTAGAAGCATAATTATTTGTGTTATATAATCATGTTTTCAATAAAGGCCAAATGGAAGAACAAATGTATTTCTCTGACAATGACATGTTGCTTATTTTAAATATATATATATATATATATATATATTCTTTAAAATCAAACCCAGTTCAGCCTAGTTGTAGCTCTGTTTGGAGGCAATTGCTGGCTATATAAACCTGAAAATGTCATACAGTTAGTTAACTTCAAGTCGATGAATTCATGTGTCAAGATTTTTTAGCACCAGTTTTACGATTTTGTTAAAAAAAACTACACAAAAGTGTGCTAACATCATCAAGCTCTCGCAAGCTAACAATGTAGTATCTTTCAATATAATTCTGTCATTGTCCAAATAATTTTGTACTGCATATCCAACTAACCTGGTAATCCCATTTTGAAAACAGACTCTCAGCCAGACCATGTATTTTGTGTTTAAATGGTAGTATGGAAAACACCTGAGCGCTCAGTAACTGCTAATATGGTTTTCTCCTCTACTTTGGGCTGCAGTGTTTGTATATAGGGTGATATGCCATGCATGCCACCACAATTCAAAAGGTAGAAAGAGAGCTTGGTGGATAGGCTACCTTCACTGTCCCATCCAGCACCCCCTGGCAGAAGGAGCGGAGAGCCTCAGGAGTGATGTTCCCTTCATCCATTACGTACTTCTTTACCGTCTCTGTGTTAATGAGTCGAAGAGCTGGTGCATCCTTGTCTGTTAGACCAAAGTACTTCAATACATGCGAGACACTAGATGTCACGTCAATCTGCACAAATAAAACCTGAGTAAATGTAAAAGAGGAAAAAATTTGTTATGAGCCAGAATTAGATTATACAGTAATTTATTCTTCATTTTCTGCCAAATCTAATCATATTATATGAAGCCACATTCAGTTGATATAGTCCACTTGATTAAAAAGGAGAGAAAATTACAATTTGATATTACCATTTAATTGACAGTCCACTTGATTAAAAAGGAGAGAAAATTACAATTTGACATTACCATTTAATTGACAGTCTCTTTACATTAAAATTATCATTTATTTTTCAAAAATAGCTCCAAGGGACTATAAAAGTCTCCAATAGGAAACCATTGCATCCATTGTTACTGTACATTGCCCCCTATTGTCTGCCATTTGCCACATCTATGAGATGATGAAGCAGAGGATAAAATAAATGTTAGCATGTCTAGGCCTGCTACAGTAGTTTGTTTATTTGAAATAGAATGCCCAGTGTAGCTTTATATCACATAATAATAAATAATAATTATACATAATTTAACACTAATTCCCAACCCCCTAGTTGAGTTTGCCAATTCTTGTTTTAGCCATTCATTTTTAACACCGGAGCACTGTACTTTTAGTTCTTCCATTACATTACATTACATTATTGGCATTTGGCAGACGCTCTTATCCAGAGCGACATACAGTTGATTGGACTAAGCAGGAGACAATCCTCCCCTGGAGCAATGCAGAGTTAAGGGCCTTGCTCAAGGGCCCAACGGCTGTGCGGATCTTATTGTGGCTACACTGGGATTAGAACCACCAACCTTGCGTGTCCCAGTCATTTACCTTAACCACATCGCTACAGGCCACCCAACTATGTCTTGAGGAATTAGCTTTAGGAGTGATACTGTGGAGCATTGCATTATATTTTTATTATCATGCGCAGATAGCATTTTTCAGTTACTTTCGTCATTCTCATTATACAAGGTGCTTTTTGTTCTGCCATTTATTTTTTCACATGGATGTACTTCAGTTGGAATGAACTTAAAAACAAGAGATATGGTACAGGATATCCAACCTATGTGTTATGTCATTGAGCTCTTATTTCCATACCTTTCCTTTGAATTCTGCTGCTATTCCTTGATACGTCTCCATAATCTGTGAATATGCCTCTGTACTTGAGTTGATGAACAGCAATAAGTGGTTTTGAACTTTGGAGCCAAAGATCTTGTCTGCATTCTGGTAAAGGAGAGCTATATGTTAGCCTTTTTCCACAATTGACAGAACTGTTGACCCCGATTGTGTAAATTTAAATCTGAGGAAAAACTGCATGACAAACCTCCTCATTAAACTCAATGACAAGTTCCACGCTGTTGATTTGTATGAATGCTGTAAGCTCCTTTTTGTCAAGGTTTTTGTCCTCCAGGATTTCATGGTCCACACGGCCATCATCAAACTGTTGAGTTGGGGTATTCATTCAACATGGTTTAAATGTATAGACAAATATGTGTTTCTTGTCCAAGAAAATTAGACTCAAATTATACCAATTTGTATAGCAAATTTGCATACCTTTTTGAATAATACAACAGCATTGTTTTCCACTGTATATTTCTTGAAAACCTCAGGGCTTGTGGTAATTCCAAATGTGATGTCTACAAAGTCCATTGCAACTCCATAAAAAACCTTTGCGTCCTCACCCTCAAGGTCCTGGAGACAGAATGAGTGTCTTTGGCAAATCAAACGTTAAACTTTGAAGCATGAAGTGCTGTTAAAATAGTTTTCAGAAAAACAAGCATTGAATAAAATCAACAAGGAAATACTTCTCAGTTGTAATCAACTTTCATACGTGCAAGTTAATGTATAGAGTCAAATTGATATACTGTTCTCAGGTACAGTTCTCAGGTATACTGTTATATATGATATACTGTTCTCAGGTCTCAGGTATTGCCCCACCTAGGATTTGAACCTGCAACTTATTTAACAGGGAGTTATTTTCTCAACCATTTCACAATACTACAGCTTCGACAGTCAAAATCAATTGATGTAGACATACACTTACAGAAAAGAACCCAACTACAACAACTTTATGTGCATCAATGAGGTCCTGAGAATCAGTCTCACTCTCTAGAACTGTGGCACTTGGCCCAGTCCGTCTCTTCAGCCATTGAACAATTCCTCTGGCATTCCTTTTTCCTGAATAATATAGAGGAATTTTGTTTTACACAGCATTTGTACACAGTTCAACAAAAATACTCAATGTACAAAAGGACAGAGAAACAGTTAGATACTGTAATACATCTGCTCATAAAAACATGCATAGCTCACTTGGGATGGAAAATAAGGATAATACATTTTAATGTGCTGCATATGTGCTGTATTATCTTTTCTCTGTTTTTGATCAGCTCATGCCCTAGATTTGTGCTATAGCCAATTAGCCCTATCTTCACTTATTTTTCTAGAGCAAGCCTTACAAGAATACTGGTTAACTTAGTTGGATGCAGACATACCACTGAAGTCAATGGGATTTGCTCTTTCCCCATTGTTGAAGAGTTTCAGTGTAGGAAAACTACCAATTTCAAACTCTTCTGCAAGCTCCTTCTCCTCAGTTGCCTCCACTTTGCCCAATCGCATTTCAGATGATTCATTCTTTAGGATTCCTGCTGCTTTTGCATACTCTGGCTCCAGTGCCTGACAATGTCCGCACCAAGGCGCATCTAAGAAAACATATTGAAAATGATGGGAGTATTTCCTGTTCCAAAGGCTTACCATGTATTGTTTTAAAAACAATAATCTTCAAGTAGGTAAAAAAAATAGGCTATGAAATCCTCAATTCTTGCCCATTAAACAATGCTTGACCAAAAGCTAATCTGTGATGTTGAACATCAAAATGCAAATGTTGCTGAAAGGAGTCATTGAAGTGTTTTATAAAGGACCGTTCATATAAAAGTCTTATCCTGGGAAAATTTGCATCTGCTTCACCAGTGAAGGTTAGGTACACATCACAGTAGCTAGATAAGTAGGCTGTGGCACAATTATATTTTTGACTTCAATTATTTTAGACCACCTTTAAAATGTGAATTCAAATGAAAATGAACAACTCTGGAGTTCATGAACTGAGAATTATAAGGTTCTAAGTTTATACAAAAATACTGTTTAAAAGTATGAAAAAGCTACATTTAAAAGGCGTTTCTGCTTGGAGCCCATTCACTTTGGAATCTTTGAAGCCCAATTTGTCAAAAATATTCAGAACGCAGATAGAACCTTAAAATTCTCAGCTCAGGAATTCATGGTCGTGTAAATAAAAAATGAATAAATATCATTTTTTATTTATCATTTTTAAATAGCATGTCAGGAAATACTTCTAGGGTACATATTGTCATCTTTACATTTACAAAGACAAGCTATTCACCAATAAAGTACACACAAAAAAATATATTTTCCATTATACTCAATGTACCTTATTTACATTTTTTAATTTTACACAGACTACGTTACTTACAAAATTCTACAAGAAGGAACTTGTTTTCACTGAGCGCTCGGGCGAAGTTATTTAGATGAAGAACCATTACATCATTTTCTTCCAAGATCTCATTTGTTTTCTCTTTCATCTTTGAAGAGTTTTCTTCGTTTTCCTCCAAATTTTCCTCTGCATTCTCTTCAGACTTAGTACAGGCTGACAAGGCCAAAACCAGAATTAGCAGTAACAGGTGGAACTTCATTGTCGTCAACCACTCTACACTAAATAGAATTTCAACTGATGCTCTCCATATGCAACGGTGCTGATAAAGCGAGGGTAATCCGTGACGAGGCGTCCAGATACGTGCGTGTAGAATTTCTACTGGTTTTAGCGAGGTTATCTCTCTCGCCAATATCGGTGATTGGAAAGCCAACTACATTTTGAGGAAGCAAGTGCATAAACAGTCGTTATAGTGATTCTACTACATCTACTCATACTCTAAATAAAATGTTTAAATGCGATGTAATTAGAATGTATTGTTGATTTCCTGGGTGGGTGGAGGGGTGTGTATCATATGCTGTCTGTAAATCATCAGATTAACGCGATACACTAGCACATGGCCCACAGTGTGCAGGGAAGAAAATATAGATTATCTTATTCCACTATCTATATTTGGGAAACAATACACTGGCGGCTGGCAAAGAACTGGGGAGTTTGGGGTTGCTACTCTGCACACGTGTCCTAAACTCGCTTCAGAACAACATCGTAAGAACATGTCATGAGATCCAAAATATTTCCAGCTCATATATCACTTATCTTACTGTACACACCGTCAGAAAAACTCAATTTACTGCACACACTATGGTTAGTAACACAGCCTACTTGTTTCTTTGCAGGGGACATTCAACTGTGTTTCAGACATTGGCACACGTAACTGTAGCTGAAGTAGCAGGGCAACCCAATTTGTAAACTAAATTTCATATACTTTCTTGCTAGTTAATCGATTACTTCTATATTACAGTGGCTGTTTCATGTTTCCCAGTAGCCTTGTAATACTGTAAATCATTAGTCGTCCTAAAATATCAACATTGAATTTTTAAATTTGTCTCGCGCAAGTTATGTCAACAAATTGGTAAATATGCGTGGTTAGGCTACAATTGGTAGGCTAACGGGTCGATACGGTAACATATTAGCAAAATAAACGAATACCTAAATTATAGCAAAAAAGCATTAGCCTACACCTTTACTTGTAGTAGCCTACCGATATTGTTTGTTTGCTACTTGTTGTAGCCTACCGATGTTCTGTTTACCTATGACTTCTGTTTAACTATGACTTTTATCATTGCCCCCCCCCCCAGGTCAGATACAATTAATTAATTTGCGAAAACAACTTTCCTACATTCCTAAAAGGCCTACATTGTTCCTGATTCATATTGTAATACAGTACGTAAGTAAAAGTAAGTTTAACAACATTATCAAAAAAAAGGTCTATGAGGGAAAATTGCTCACATGAAAATACATATTCAAAAATCTATTTTTCAGGATTTCATAGTTGCATTCTACTATAATCTGTTTCTAGAAATGCGGAACATTGTGCACGTCGGCTATGGCTTCTTCGGTGTGTAGGTTCACAAAATGCTATGCTTGTTACAAAATGAGCATTGAATAGACTTGCAAGTTGGTCCATGTCTGCATATGAGGAGTCTGCTAAAGCCATCTAATTCTGGGCTTGCCTCCTTCCTTCTCTGTCTATGCTCAAAAAATGCAACTCCTTTTGGGAGTGATGGGAGGACAATCAATCACAGCTCACAGAGCACTGCCAAGTATAAAACTTCTGTAGTTCAAGCTTGAGTAGGAAAACCAGCCGTAGACCCCTTTTCACCATGAGTGGTTGCAGAACGAATGTGGGGTTTCTTCTTATTGTGTTATGCCTGCACACACAGCCTGCCTATAAACAGGTAGCAGCCCAAAAAAGCCAAAAGAACTTCACTGACCGACTGAAAAGGCTGGATGACAAGGTCAGTATCAGTTTATTTTCATTGTGGTCCTCATATATATTTTAAATGCCAGTCACAACAGATTGGTGTGTTTACAGGAGCCAGCTGTTTCATTATTTCAGTAATTCATTGTATATATTTTGTGTTATACTGCTATGAGTATAATACTGTACATACTTTCTGTATTATACTCGTAGCAGCATTTTTTGGTTTAGTGTATTTCGTGTTCTATGGTGCAAATGCCATCTGGTTTTTATATATTTTTTCTGCTGCTTCCCACATATCCCATAGGGAAGAGTGAATTGAAATGTTTTTTGCCTGTTATTTTTTGTCTGGAAAGTCGGTTAGCATGACTATTGTATAAACCAAAGATCACATTTTTCTAAATTGCCTGTTACACAAGTCTTACATTTAATCAAAGTGATGCATTCACATTACCTAGAACAAAAATCAGTTAAACAAAAAAAGATTGGAAACAGAAAATCTGCAGCTTTTTTACAACCTTCTGGTCTAGGTCTAGAAATATTTATCAAGTCATTTGAAATAGCAACCATCAGACAAATGGCACTGTTTTAAAATAAAATTCACAATCTATTAAAAAAAAATGTAAACCTGTTGTTTGTTGTTATTTGTGGTGAATCAACTCTTTTATAATTTTGATATTTTGTTTCACTATTTCACAGTTTCAAAGATTCAGAGAAGAGACCCTTCATCGTCTTCGGGATATTGCCATAAACTATAATCTCCCCCATGATATGGACAGCCGTTTCCAGCTTTTGACAGACCAGTTCCAGAACATCTCAATTCTGTTGACTGAATTCCAGGCGAGAGCAGCAAATGACCTTGACAGCCTGAAATACTGGACCAAGAAACTGCAGAGGAAGACCAAAAAACTGGACCAGAAAGTAACAGCTCTGGAAATCACCCTGAATGAGCAGAGGAAGCTGAGTGTAAAGGAAAGCAAAAAGCAGAGGTCTCTGTTGTTTAACCTCACGCAGCAGCTCCAGGACCACAGACGTTGGATTGGATCCATCTCTGCACATCGGAGTGAGCTGCAGGGAGGGTTTAGGGGGCTCCAGGATGCCCTTAAAACACAGGTGGACATTACAACTCGGCTGCAGGGGCAAGTAAAGACCCTGCTGAAAAATAACACACTTTCTTCCAGAGTATCAATGAGTTCTGGAAATTCTCTCACCTCCAACCATACACCCCAGGAGCCTGCTCCAAGGATCCATGCATCAGTCTTGGAGCAGAGCCCAAAGAGCCACCCAGCCAGGAATAAAGTCCACATCAAGCCTTCGAAGGGGGCTAGGCTGAAGAACAGATTGCCATTGCCCTTGCCTAGGCCCACCCAGGTGCTTGTGAGAACCCAGAACCGCCCCCAGAAAAAGCCTAAATCTGAGCTGGAAGAGGAATCAGATGTACATGACCTGGCCCAGCTTCCTGTTAGACACAGGATTCCTCAGCAGCAGCATGTACCAAGGAAAACAGGCACAAGTATGCTTTCCCTCACTGTTCTCTCTGGGGAATAGGGAATGGGTATCTGTTTCAAGTGTTTTAATAGCTTGGGGATGTTTGTGTATCTGGGGTTTGTGTTTGGACATTGTAGATGGTTGGTATGTAAGTGGACTGATGGAATATCAGTATAAATTATCAATATGCAAAAAGAAAAAATCTGACAGTATTCAATTTTGATCAATTCCATGACAAAAAAGAAATACTTGAAAATCTTAGTTGTTTACTGGGGAGACTGGCTGTGCCTGTGGTCATTTTCTTATTCATAACATTCACCACAATGTCAATTTTGGATGGCTGAACTCAGGTAGTCAGTAAGGTAGCTTGTTATGAAGGGGTCAGACTATTAGCTATCTGGGTTGAGTTTGTCACAGTCTCTAGAACAGTGGTTCTCAAACTTGGTCCTGGAGGACCCCTGTGTATGCTGGCAATATTTGCAATATCGCACAATAAGCACAATGTGAATATGGGACTATTTCTGACATAACGTAGCTAAAGAGGATAAATAATCCCTCAAAACATGAAGAGAGTAATTTAAGAAAATGAGCAGCTTGTTATAATTCTACGCTTGTAATTGTTTATTTGTTTGAGTTTGAGAACCCCTGCTCTAGGAAATTATAGATTCCGATTTTATGATTCAGGTTACTGTATAATGGATGAGGTATGGTAACAATTGATGAGCATCTCTTTTGCAAATTTTATTTGCTTTCAATATAATTTTTAACAAGACATTACAAACTGCATGTGTCATGTACACATTACTACTGCCATTTTCATTTTTGTTTCATATTTGAATATATATTATCTGCCACAAGTGAAGATAACAGTATTTTGCATGCCCTCAATATGAGCTTACAGTGGCTCTTTGTCATTACCTTTAATTACATTTGACTGTCCTTTTTGAACAAGGTGATAAGTTCAGTTTTTCAAAGGTGGGGAATTTCCTGAATGCAGCTTCAAGTATGAATATGAAACAGGCAACTGTCAATTAGCATGATCTAAATCTAGCAATTATATCTAAAAATCAGTCGATGTGGCAAATGAAAATGATCCTGGAAAACCATTCCATAGGTTGGGGCCATATGCCGCAAATGGCTGCTTTTCCACATCCTGGCTTTACTTGGATGCTGAGCAGGCCAGTGCTTGAGGGCCTTATGCCTGTCATGGGGACATATTTTCATTAAGTCAGAAATATATTGGCTAAAACACCTACTGCTAAAAAACAACAAGAAAAAGGTCCTTAATTCTAAAGGACAAGGAGGTGTGAGCTCTCATTTAATACTCCTGATTAATACTCTTGAATCTATCAACAGAAATTTTTGGATGACCAGTAAAAACAGCATTGCAGTAATCATTTTGGCTGTTGTATACTAGGCTTCAATTTGGAAATGGCAATTCGGAATATGATGACATTACACGACAAAAGCTGAAAATGTAATGCTGACTGGTCATGGCATGGGATACAAGTTGTACTTGTGTAATTGTAACAACATGTAGTACATTGGGAGGTAGAACTTATTGACAACTATATTTAAAAGAGTAAAACCTGAGCCCAGTCATGCATGCATTAATGAGGTATTTGGAGGTCATACTATTTCATACTCATAATAGGCATATGTAATCAATAAAAAAATTGCACCAGACGAAACCAGAGCAACTTAAATATATTTTGTAGGCTTGTATTCAGCTGCTTATGTGATGTAATCCATGAATTTAATTTAAATTCCAGTCTCAGTGGTGGAGGTTGCTGTACTGAAAAGCACCTTTTTTTGTTGTTGAAAAAATCTGTGATTTTGATTGTTTCTTTTTTCTTATTTCTTATTTTTTAGTTTGCAATGTGAAGTCCATGCTACACTTCCCCTCATCCTCCATTGAGAACTATGTCACCTTCAAGAAGAGCTTCCTTACTGGGATCCATGAACTGTCTGTCTGCATGTGGCTGAAGGTAGAAGTAGATTATGTCGGCACACTACTGTCCTATGCAACACAGGATAATGACAACAAGCTTGTCCTGTATGGCCGCTCCAGCAAACAGATCAGTTTAGACTTTGTTATTGGTGACCCGGCATACCGGGAACTGCCCGTTGACAACATCCTGGATGGTGGATGGCATCACTTCTGTGTCATCTGGTCCTCTATCGAAGGCAGGTTCTGGTACTATACTGACCGCCGCCTGACCTCCACTGGTTCAAAATTCCAGAAGGGCTATGAGATCCCAGGTGGGGGTTCCATTATCCTTGGACAGGAGCAAGACTCCTTGGGAGGGGGCTTTGATGAGGCCGAGGCCTTTGTTGGGAGGATGGCAGGCTTTACTGTGTGGAACCGGATGCTGAGTCCCGGTGAGGTATCTGGGATCGCAACAGGGAAAGGGCTTCCCAGGGGAGCAGTGCTTTCTCTGGATGATGTGGACCAGTGGAATGGATCAGTGCAACGTGTGAACTGTGGGTGCCTGGAACAGTGTATGTAAACATATATCACTTAGGCTGTCATTTTGCAACCGGCATTTCAAACTTTCATCAAAGGCAGCAAAGTGATCATGATTTTGGCTCATGCGCAATGTACCATGAATTAGATTTATTTAGATGGCAAAAAATCTGTGTTTTTACTGTTGCTTATGTATTCAAACAAACATGAGCTGGAAATATTTTGGATCTCATCATGAAATGTTAAGCATCATTTGATATTAGGGTAAAATGTCAGTTCAACTCTAGAGTAGTCAATGCATGATTTTGTATAGCAAGACTTTTTTGTAAAAGCTTTGCCACCTTGATAGCCGATTACAGTTCTCATCCAGCTGCCATTTTACAAAAGTTCAACCGGTGTAAATGAAGGGCAACTAGTTCTGTGCACAGGCTTCAAAGAAAAGTACAATTTTACATGATAGTTTATGGTAGGTAAGCAATATGAGGGGCAACCATGTATTTTATTGTAACTAAAATGATTAAATAATGTGTATACAGGTGTGAACAAATGCATATCTATGACATTAAATTGAATGTAAAAATTAATTAGATGCTAAGTGATGATCCTTATTTAAAGTTCCATGCTTGACTATCTGTTATCTGTAGCATTAATTATAATGTATCTTTATATCTTGTGGCCACAACATATGAAACTGAACCAGTCCATGTCACCTCCACTTCTATAATGTTGTGATTTGCAAATCGAATCTCTAGCTAGCATTGTCAGGTACAAGATGGCTATATTAGTTAGTTTACTGATATACAGTACTTGTGGATATTATTTACACCTTGATTTCTCCGTTAATGAAGTTGCTTCTGTTGAGAAAAGCTGTCAGTAGCTCGGAAGGTTGATTTATATGGGAATAATTAGTCAGACTTAACGGGTGGACCAATGCAAGTTGATTGACTAATTATGCTCGTCAAGGAAATAAAAATAAATAGCGAAATATATACAGAAATAAATGAATAGGATAAACTGCCCAAATCCAGGTGTGCAAAGCTTGTAGGCTTACCCAAGAAGACTCAATGCTGGAATTGCTGTCAAAGGGGCTTCTACAAAGTAATGAATTAAGGGAATTAATGAAATACTTATATGTATTATATAAATGAGAGATTTCAGTTTTTGATTTTTAATAAATGTGTAAACATTTCTAAAAATATGTTTTCACTTATTGAGTGTAGATTTTATGGGCAAAAATTGCAGTTTCATCCATTTAAAATTAAACTTACAACACAATAGTGTGCAAAAAGTGAAGGAGTCTGAATACTTTCTGAAGCTACAGTACACTCACCGAGCACTTTATTAGGAAAATGTTTACTTTATTACACCTACTTATTAATGTGATTATCTAATCAGCCAATTGTGTGGCAGCAGTGCAATGTATAGAATCATGTAGATACGGGTCAGGAGCTTCAGTTAATGTTCACATCAACCATCAGAATGGGGAAAAAACTTCATCTAAGTGACTTTGACCATGGAATGATTGTTGGTGGCAGACAGGGTGGTATGAGTATCTCAGAAACTGCTGATCTCCTGGGATTCACACACACTAGTCTCTAGAGTTTGGTGAAGAATGGTGAAAAATAAAACTATTCTGCAGACATAAACACCTTGTTATTGAGAGATGTCAGAGGAGAATGGCCAGACTGATCAAAGCTGACAGGAAGGTCACAGTAACGCAAATAACCACACATTACAACAGTGGTATGCAGAAGAGCATCTCAGAACGCACAATGCATCATAACTCTAAGTGGACAGACTACAGCAGTAGAAGTCTACAAAATAAATTGTCTAATAAATACCTAATACAGTGCTCAGTGAGTGTATATCTCTGGATTTCCTGATTTATGTATGTATTTATTAATTTTTTATTTATTCATGTTTATATTTCCATATTTATTTATGTATTATTTAATTTATTTATCGTTGGTGTTCCATAAATATGTGGTGTCTACGTATATCATCGAATTTTTGGTTCGCTCTCTCAATTTCTAACAAAAAGATAAAACACTACACTTCCCATAAACCTTATTTTCCACATTTCGAATGTCCCCCTAAACGCTCCGTAGACAGTCTTGGTCACGGGATCACAATGATTGTCATATGAAAACTGACGAGAAGGAAGAACTGGAAGATCCGAACAAAACGGGAAACGTCTACTGATAAAACTACAAGGAGCGATTCCTTACCCCTGGGTACCATGGCAAATATCACCAAGAAAGTGTCGTGGTCCAGCCGGGGTGACTACTCGGCCCAGGGGGAGGATACACCGCTTCTGAACGGAGACACCGGCGCAGCCAGATACACCAGACAGGTAACTTAGCTAACTATAGCTTGCTTTGATGACAGCAACATGACGTTGTGCATGAAGTTTTGTTTCCTCCGACTATAAACAATGTAGTTAGATACTCCATGCCAGTGTTTGCTGCATCGCGGCATTCGTTATTAACGACAGATTCGAATAATATTAGGCTGCCATTCAGAGCATACACTGTAACTCGCTCGTTAGCTGGTTGGTTAACGTTAACCAGCTTATGTTAGCATTGACTGTGAAAGGATCACGTTACTTTCCCTCCTGGCCACCAACATTTAACCCTTTCAGGTGTAAGATCACAAATACGCATTTACAGTGGTACTTCAGTAGTATGCTCAAGTGTCAGGAGGCCATAGAAAAGGGCTAGATGTAAGATTTGGGAACTACAGGGACGGATGGGACCGTACCATATTGAGCAATCAAAAGCTGAAAAAGTTCATTTTGTTCTGTTTAAAGCTGCTGAACACAAACATGAATATTATTGTGTGAGGTTAATGCATTCAGTAAATATACCTTGATGGATGGCTTTGAATCTGGGTGTAATTGTAGGCCTATAAAGTGTAAGATTAGGATAAACAGTAAATATCAACAATATCCTTCAATATGTAGTATTTGAACCACAGTCCTGTGAAAAGCGATTTGCCCGTTTCCCTATTCCCATTTCCTCTATTCGTATCTACTTATTTGTTATACCGAATGGTTTCATTCATGGTTTTCAATATTAGACAAATGGATCCTGACTAGACACAAAACACATTTTTAAATGATGAATTTCTTATTTCATTTATTCAATGAAAAAAACCCCCACTTATATCACCCATTTGAAAAAGGAATTGCCCCCTTAGTTACTCAATTGACCAATGAGCCAACTTCAATTGATTGTTAGAGTCAGTTGATTGAACACAGCCAGGCTTGATTGCAGCCAGCTCTGTTGAATATAAACATTTATCTTGTCTGCTTCTTGTGAAAAGCTTATTCCAGTGAAAAGGCAAAATGTTAAATAGAGGAAATAGCCATTACTGGAACAGCCCATGTGTCACCCATTAGTTAATTTATTTTGGGTTTCCACATCAAGAGACAGACAAACGCATGGATCACATGATCATCACAGTCATCAGAGTCGAAAGCAACCAGAGTTCTGCAATCCTATCTTTATTACAGTGGCTGCAGATCATAGCTGCATAGAGACCGCTATATTATAAGCTGTACTGTAGGTTTACCAGAAAAGACAGGTCGTGCCAATGTATTTTCCTGTGTACAATAATTGTGCAGATTAAATTAATGGAAAATTAACTTATGAGAGGCTGGGAAAATTAGCTTATCGTTTGGGAAATGGGTCCAGTTTCTGATTTAGTAATTGCCTCTAATAATGTGGCTTGCGTCTTCTTGTGGCATGATTGGAAGGATTGCAGAAATGCTTCACTCATTAACTCATTCATGTCTGGAATTTGTGACATGGGCATCTGTTACTCCAATGTGCAAATGCCTGCTTGTAGTATTTCAGACTGTAAGGTAAATTAAAAGTAGGTTAAAAGTAAGGTAATATAAGGTCAAAGTGAGTCGAATTGTCATTTTTCAGAAAAGACCTAATCACATTGAAAATGAAATGTAAATCCAGTTTATTGTTGTTTTGAAAAATGTAGAGCATTCTCCCAACTGAATTTGGTAAAAAGAGTGCTCCCTGATTGATTGAAAAAAGTTTCAATAAGACTCACTAAGCTTATGTCTTTGAGAAACAAGTGCCGTGCATTGTCCATAGCTTTCCGGAGGCAGTATATTTCATATTGGGAGGCTGAGTACTGTGGACCTGGAAGAAGACATAACCACAGAGGAGGTAATTCTCTGCAATGACCATCTGAGAGTTTTTCACTTGCATGCAACGCTCTCTTCACAACAAACAGGCTAACACCGAATGATCTCACTTCTCATGGTTGGGTGGGTGTTTATTACAGTGTACCTTCTGTTGCCATTTATTATATTTATTCCATATTTATGAAAACAGATTCCTACCATGGCTCATAGTTTAACCCATTATAGACTAAGGTGCCATATAGAAAAGCCCTCAGAAAGGCCTAGGAATCACAATGCATTTCAATGGTCATGTGTCTTGAAAAATGGTCATATGATCGCTGGCGTTGAATCCGTCTGTTAAGGGAGATGAAACGTGCAGGTCACATCCGCCCATAAGGGGTTTTTGGCCTTATCGCTTCACACTAAAATGACCATGGTCAGAGTGTTCCATGCTGGATGCAGTTTTGCAGTGGAATTAAATCATGTTTTCTGTGTGTTTCAATTGCATATCTCATGTCTTATGTATTTTCCTCTGTCTAATCCTGTGCAGGATGGAGTCTTGAGCTGGCCTAAAGAGATCCCTCATAATGAGAAATTGCTGTCTTTGAAATATGAGGTATGTGCCTCACTTGAATGTTTACCTCCACGAGCAGGTTGTCTGTATAAGAAGTATAGCGGAACCTCTAAACCTCACACGTCTGGAAGGAAGGTCTTTCGGAACTCTGAAAATTATGTTGAAATACACCAATTGAAAGAAATGTACTGTAGCTTGATGCAATCTTTGCTAGTTTTAAAGTTATTTGCATGCTTGCATCCAACAGCAAATTTTGTCCTGGTTTATGTCAAAAGCGGTAGTTTCCTTGTCAGCTACTCTTTACCTTTAGTCCCTTGTCTAATTAGTGATATAACTTCAGCTTTATCTCAATTAATTGTTACTCATTTTACTGTTGTAATTTTGTATTAATGTTACACTTCCGATTCCATACCCTGTTTTGTTGACCGGACTTTTCGGTTTCAGATCTACTGTACCGTATACTGTAGCTAATTGGAAATATGAAAGGATATTTTTGATTAATGGTGTGTGTATGTAAATTAATGTATAATATTGGTATTTTTCTTCATGCAGAGCCTTGACTATGACAACAGTGAGAACCAGCTATTTTTGGAGGAGGAGAGGCGAATGAGCTATATGGTCAGTCCAGCTCTTGATATGCAGGGTTTGACAGTTTTTTTCAGTCCTGCGACATATGTAATGTATTTGGAGAAGCTAAACTAACAAAAGCATTACTATCCTAAATCATGTAGGTGTTTGAGAAATCAATCCATTGGGAATAAAGCCAAACTAGAAGTAAGCGATAAAGAAAGAACTGTTCATTTTTTGTTCTGTTGTCTTTGTGTAGGGCTTCCGATGTCTGGAGATCAATCGCTGGGTTGTGTGCGGACTCATCGGCTTCTTGACGGGCCTCATTGCCTGTTTCATCGACATTGTGGTGGAGATATTGGCAGGGTACAAGTACCAAGTGATCAAAAAGAGTATCCTTCATATTTGTAAACTGCATAGATTAAAGTGAGTCTGGCCTTTTGGCTGTACAGCATTGTGTCATTAAATTTTCAAAGGGAACATTTTTCTGAACAAATTGCCCAGGCATTGTGAATTTCACAGAAGCTGGAGGACTCTGCATCTCCCTGATTCTCTGGGCAGTGCTGAACTCTGTTTTTGTTTTCGTGGGCGCTGTGATTGTGGCCTTTTTTGAGGTGAGGTTGATCTATATGCGTCATCTTTGCTAACTGTTTCCTCAAGAGGTTGCGAAGGCTAAAGGTTGCCTCGCTAAATCTCCTCAGCATGTTGTTTCTGTGTGTACACCCCCATGCCCCCCCCAAGCTCTTGGTCATATATATTACAGCGCTGTCCATAAATTTGCCCAGTGACACATCTTTTGAACATGTAACATAACATATTGGTAGACTTTGTGGGAGAGATTTGACTTTATATATGAAAATGCAGGTTTGCAATTTATTTGTTAAATATGGAGAGTAATTTCAGTTCCTTGAATTGAGGGGTGGATAGTTAGGTTGCTATCCTGACAAATTTCTTCTGGAGTATAAGAATCTTGTGAAGGGATGTGGTATAACTACTAGCCCAGATAATGTTACAGTATGTTAAAGGAGCTCTGTCACGCTTGTTTCAATTGAGATTATTTTGATTAAATGCTTAAATTTTGTGTGCAGGCATTTTTTTAATCACCGTCAGTGTAGCCGTTTTTAAATATGGGGCAAAATTTCTCAGGGTAAACACGTCCAGTGACGTCAGAAGGTAACGGGCACTCAAACTCCACCCTTGAGACTGGTTTAGGGCTGCCACCCATCCAGGCAATCACATGACATTCCCATGAAAATACAATAACGCTACAAATATCACAAATATCATGGAACCTTACTTGTCTAGCCTTGGCGATATGGCACAATGTGAATAGAGCGAAAATGACCCAAAAAAAAAGGATCACTGTCCAAATACTTATGGACAGCGCTGTATGTGTAGTTGTTTACTTGGATAAAGGTACTACCCTACATTATTTATCGATATGCAGCATTCCGAATCATTTTTTGCATACTCCTGCGTAGAGATTATGCTGTCTTTGATGAAGACAAAAAAAATGCACTTCTGATGACAACTATGTTTAGAACAGCATTTCCTGTGTATTTTGCTAGTTTCTGGATGTGATGCTCTGACTTATGGTAGAACCTATGCACTTGTAAGTCGCTTTGGATTAAAAGCGTCTGCCAAATGACTAAAATGTAAATGTAAATGTAAGACACAAACTGATTTCGATCCATATGTAAAAAAGTATACTTTTTTTTTTCTTCACAGCCCATTGCTGCTGGTAGTGGAATCCCACAAATTAAGTGCTACCTCAATGGAGTGAAAATCCCCCGTGTGGTTCGACTGAAGGTACCATCACTCATTAAGGAAAGATCCACTGTATGCTGAGGCTTTGTGTTAATGTTAATAACAGTAATATACAGAAGTACTCAATATATATTGCTGTACTCTGCATTGAATTCAATACCAAGCAACTTGTTGCAGTGCACAATTGTCTTCAAAACAATATTTCTAACTGGGGAATGTGATATCCACTTTTACATTGTTGATGTTCTGTAATATAATAATGGACCCTGTTGACAGTTGAATCTCCTCCCCAGACCCTTGTGGTGAAGGTTTGCGGGGTGATTTGCTCTGTGGTTGGTGGCCTGGCTGTTGGGAAGGTAAAATTATAAAAAATTTAAATAATGATGTAGCAGCTACTGTATATTGCACATTCTAAATTGGATGGAAATGGTTCTCTCCGTGTCTCCCCAGGAAGGGCCCATGATCCACTCAGGAGCTGTCGTGGCAGCTGGGGTGTCCCAGGGCAGGAGCACCTCTCTGAAAAGAGACTTTAAGGTCAGTACGCTCCATTTAGTTCTTACTTAAACGCCTGTGGAGCACACATCTTGCCAACTCGCTGTGTTATCCTGCAGATTTTCGAATACTTTCGCAGAGACACGGAGAAGAGGGACTTTGTGTCAGCTGGTGCAGCTGCTGGTGTGTCTGCAGCCTTTGGGGCTCCAGTAGGTGAGGTCCGTTCCTGAAAACCTTGGCTTTTCAGAGATGAATAGCAGCCTGCATTCCTGTCTCCGTGAAGATGCTAATGCAGTCGAAGTCATGCTTGTTCTTTTTCTGCAGGTTTGGAATTAATGGTCTCATCGGTACATTGTATGTCATTGAAATTGCTTTCCGACAATAGTACCAAGTGTGTAAAGTATGGGGTCCTTGAGATGTAACGCAATTGGGACTTGGTGAAGCAACTTTAACCATCATACTCTCTGGAGTTAACCATATGCTCTGTTCACTGAGGGACAGGGATAGGGACTGTTGAATATACCTGAAGTCATCCAAAGTCATTCCATTTTCAGATTAATCTTTAAAAAAAATAAAAAAACATTGTATGTTGCATTTTTTTAATCACTTGCTGTAGGGGTTAGACTATATTTGTTCACAACTTCCAGTTCCCTTGCCTATATTAGGAGGGTTCATGTTAATGTTGCCTTTTTGCACATTTGCTTCCACATTACAAGCATATAGGTATTGAGACGTTGACAAGCGTGTTCCGATTTTTTACCACACAGCCATGTATACATTATTATTTACATTATTGGCATTTGGCAGATGCTCTTATCCAGAGCGACGTACAGTTGATTTTAGACTAAGCAGGATACACTCCTCCCCCGGAGCAATGCAGGGTTAAGGGCCTTGCTCAAGGCCCCAACGGCTGTGCAGATCTTATTGTGGCTACACCGGGATTAGAACCACCAACCTTGCGTGTCCCAGTCATTTACGTTAACCACTATGCTACAGACCGCCCCCTGTGTACAGTATATTCAGACTGCTCCTGTATCCTCTAGGTGGTGTCCTTTTCAGCTTGGAGGAAGGAGCTTCCTTCTGGAACCAGATGTTGACCTGGAGAATTGTGAGTACAGCACAATCAATAACTATTTGAAAAATATGAAAGGAAAACTCGAAAGGTTAATTATTAAAAAACAAATGGGTAGCAACCTTGTAATTGCATCTGTGAAAAGTGATTTATTTTGAGGAGCTTAAAAGCTGATTGTTTGCTTTTTGAGTACTTTTAGCATTTAGAGAAGTATGTTTCCTGTCAAATGTTGCTAAATGTTTTAAATGTCCTTTTCAGTTTTTCGCCTCCATGATGTCAACCTTTACATTGAATTTCTTCCTGAGCATCTACCACAACAAGCCCGGAGATCTCTCCAGCCCCGGTCTTATAAACTTTGGCCGTTTTGACAGTGATGTAAGTATCAGGCTGGGTCCCAATGCTCAGTACATGTGCATCTATTTACAGTAAATTAAGACGCATTAAGCAATTTCAGTTTTTAATACTTTAGTCTGAAGTCGGAATTGCGGCTAAATTAGGCTGGATGATGAAGGATTATTTGGTTATTGTACATTTGTATTAATTACTTAATGAATGAATATCCTCACTATTCTCAAATATGTTAGTTTTTGCTGACATGTGTGGCCAGTCTGTGAAGCAGTACAAATCTTGCTCTCCTGCAAAAACAAAGGTTGGGATGTATTCCTTAGAATGTGTCCTCTATAAGTCTGGGACTATGGCTGGGGTTTAAGTGTTGGATGAAATGCTGGGCTCCATGAAGCTGGCCACAATAAAATGATTGGTTTTAGCTGAATAAAACCCTGTGCTTATGTTGTTTAAGGGACTAGCATTGTGATCACATCTGATTTATCATGTTACATTTCCATAAATTAAAATTGAGAACTATGTTGCCATGTACAACCAGTGTTTGTACATCGGTAGGTTAAAAGGCTTACTGAATTTGTACAACAACAAAAAAACACTCAATACTGCTATTGCTAAACAAAACAATTTATATTTCACTTCATGAATATAATGGTAAAATAATATAAAATATTGTGAATTCCTTATGTTTTAGACGGGATTTAGATCAAATGCACTAAATCATCACTCTGGTAGAATGTTTTACCCTGCCTTGGGTTCTTTAGTGACACTACCACTCAACACTACTGAATTTGTTCTGTAGATGACAAATTCACTTTGTTCACTATGACAAATTTGAGATCAGCATGGATATGAATCGCAGATGGAAACAAGGATATTTTGAGTCTGGCCTGGAGTTTTAAGTTCCTGTTTTTTATTATCTATCTATCTATTTATTTATTTATTGCTTTATTTATTGCTTTTATGGCTACTTTGTTCCTGCAGTCCCATAAGATCTGTTACAGTAGTGTACTGGGGGACCAAAAGTAATTTGACTGTTTGCTTCTCAGCTGTTTCTGATTAGTCAGGTGTATTCAGTCACCTCCTTACTGCATGCATAAGAAAGCTTTCAGTATCTATTCTTGTTTCTAGGCTTTTAATTGCCTTTGGAATCTGTTTTTGGCATCTGTCAACATGAGGACTATTCAAGCAAGCCATTATGAGGCTGAGAAGCAAGAGAAAAAAAAACTGTTTGAAACATGGCCAAACAATAGGCTTACCTAAACAAAGAGTTTTTGACCATTACAGAGCCAAAAGAACATAAATTGTACCAATTTTCTAAATACTTAGAGACTGCACTGTATGTAAATAATTCAGGATGATCATTATCCTGTTACATAATGTACAAAATCTTGTTTAAAAAAATGTTAATGCAAATTAGAATGTTTGCCCACCTGTCAAGGTACTGTACATGGTCAGAAAAATATGCCTGACTCAAAATGCTATGAAATTGTAAAACTGTCAGATTGTTAAATTACTTTAAAGATGGTGAGGTATTGCATGAAATAGAAATAGAAGACCATGTTTGGAATCCTTTCATTTCTGCCAGCAAGCCAAATATGTTGCCTTTGGATTGCCCTTATTTATATGCATACTGAATAATAATACAATGTTTTGAGAATGTGTTTAAATGATCACTGATATAAAATGTGGTCACGACAATGAAAATGCCCTCGATTGTATAGCCAAAGGTGTTTTCCCTGTCTTCCTCAAGTATTCACTCAAGGATAGAGAGACGAGAGATTCATTGGAAGTCCCCCAAAGAAAGTCCTCTAATTAGACATAGGCATTGCAAATTTGTTGTAAAACATCAACCTTTTTGCAAATGAAATCTCAGTAACAGTTTTTGCCAGAGCGTAACAGTATTCGCAAAAAAAGCGCTGTGTTATTTTATGAAAGCCTTACAAACTATACGCAGTTGGAAACGTTTTAGGTAAAATGCTTCTCAGTCGTTACTTCAATACCATACCACTAGCCGGTTCTAGGTTCAGCTGAAGTTATACTGTATTTCTTTTGCTCACGGATGGGGATCACACCTTTACTGTACAACAGGATTACCAATACTGGTCAGAGAAGTTCATACGTGGGCTCTTCTTGTTCCAGAGTACTTTTTTAGAAGTATGCAGCGGCGAAACGGACAGCAATGATAATTCCTTTAGATAAATTATAAGTAAACAATGGACATTCTATCGACGTTTCTCTGAGTTCGTTTTTAGAATGGGGAACTATTATGCATTTGGTCTGCTCGACCCTTGCCGTGAAAAGGACACTGACATTCGCTTAATTTGTGTAGTATATGGAAGGCGAGGTCCACCCACATGTTGCAAAATAAGGAACTGTTGTCACTAAAGCAATGGCATTTTAAAATAATTAGTACAAAATTGCTAATTAGTACAATCCGGTGCATCAAATTGAAATGAAATTGAAATGAAATTGAAATGAAGTTGAAATGAAGACCTACAGGATGGTCGATCTCCTGGAACAGGGTTGGGAACCATTGCTTTAAATAATTAATAAAAATAAGGGGAAAGTTGTTGCATCCGGCTTGTTAAATCCCATGGTTACGGTAACATAGGCTAGTTACAATATATGTAAAGCCTTTTATTATTTACTTTGTATGGGGAAGATTTCAACAGACCCAGTGTCTTTTTCCAGTATCTTGACAGCTTCATTCTGTTTTTCAGAGTGTGGAATATAATCTCTATGAGATCCCCATCTTCATTCTAATGGGAGCTCTAGGTGAGAAGGATTTCTGTTTTTCCCCATGCTGATATTGTCTAAGATTTGTACTACTAAAGAATTTGTAAGTTAGTTGTATGTGTTTTTAAAGTACATCATTCATAAAATGTTCTCCAACATTTAGTCTTGTAAGAGCTACTGCAAAGTCATGGTGACCATCAGAGAGCCAAAGAAGTTGCCTGACAATGAGAATCAATTGCGTATACTACTTAGAGAAAGTTCTATCTGAAAAATATTAACTATTTTACATATTGATTTTCAATTAAAATTGTTTGATGTATTTCAATGTTTCAGTTCCTTACTTGGTAGATACAGTGATGTATCTACCAACCCTGTGTATGTCTAAGAATATAAATGCAGAATTATGCTACATACTTGTATTTGATGCAGGTTTGTTTGGTGAAAATGCAATGAACTACCTCATGTGTCAATTCTTTCTAGTATTCAATACTTCAGTTGTTCCCTGTCTTTTCCATTTGTTGTTCATTAACATTTTATATATTTTATACCAGGTGGTATTCTGGGAGCACTATTTAATCTTCTAAATTACTGGCTATCAATTCTCAGGATCAGGTATGCATATTCATTTCTTGTCCAAATATATATTCTCTGAGCATTTTATTAGGAATACTACTTATTACACCTACTTATTAATGCAATTATCTAATCAGCCAATCGTGTGGCAGCAGTGCAGTGTATAAAATCATGCAGATACGGGTCTGGAGCTTCAGTGTTCACATCAATCATCAGAATGGGGAAAAATGTGACTTGTGATCTATGTGACTTTCACCATTGAATAATTGTTGGTGCCAGACAGGGTGGTTTCAGTGTCTCAGAATCTCCTGTGGTTTTCACACCCAATAGTCTCTAGAGTTAGCAGAGTATGGTGTGAAAAACATCCAGTGCGCAGCAGTTCTGTGGGCAAAAACGTGTTGTTAATGAGAGAGGTCAGAAGAGAAGGGCCAGACTGGTCGAAGGTGACTGTAACGCAAATAACCACACTTTACAACAGTGGTATGCAGAAGAGCATCTCTGAACACACAGCACAGCAAACCTCTAAGTGGGTAATCTACAGCAGCAGACCCACTCGACAATCATCTATTTTACCACTTTGAACCAATGCGTCAGCTAGGTAATGTTATTTAGCTAAAATCTCTTAGTTAAAGCTCGATAACAAAAACAGCAATGTTATTCATGAAGACTTCTTTGCCCTCCATGTTTTCACCCACACATCACAGATCAGTTACAACAGTGAGGCACCATATTTATTTGGATACTCAATTGTAACTTATATGTATGTAATGTATATGTGGTGGCTGTGTGGAGAATGACTGATATGATCTCCATATGGCTTGTCTCAGGTACATCCACCGGCCATGCCTGCAGGTCATGGAGGCCATACTGGTTGCTGCAGTAACAGCGACGGTCTCCTTTACCATGATTTATTTCTCCAATGACTGCCAGCCGCTAGGGCAGGACCAGTCCGAGGAATACCCCCTGCAGGTAGAGACATGGCCCCTCAACCTAGGCCTCGAGGTCCAAAGGGGATCCATGATAGTTCTGCAATTAGCACATATTAACAGACCTATACAAATTACAAATTTTCTTCTGGGAAGCAAATACACCGTTATAAAAATGATTATAAATACACCATAGAAAGTTGTGTATTGCTGTGGTCAATACCAATAAATTACTTTGTAATGACCTATCATTTGTGTAACAGCCTTAGTTCACTCTTGATGTACACATATACATTCTTGTATAGATGTATGCTGTAATATAAATTCATGCTTCCAAAGGGCCCCAATAAATTAATGGTTGGATGAAGAAATGTTGGCAGTCCTTAAGTTTCTTGCACCTACTGTAGGCAGTTTGTCCTGTGCATTGTGTGAACTGTAATATGGGCCATGAGAGGGCGTCCTTTTTGGGGTTATGACAGCCTTTGTTCTGTGCTGCAGCTGTTTTGTGCTGACGGGGAATATAACTCCATGGCCACAACCTTCTTTAACACACCAGAGCGGAGTGTCAGGAGCCTGTTCCATAACCCGCCAGGTTTGTGCTCTGCTTTTCCCGTTCATCTCTCCGTCTGTGCTGAAGTCACAGGCAATTATTACATTTAAAAGGAAAATCTAATCCCACAAGTCAGAGCAGAAAGTAAGGGAATGTATCAATTAAATGTTATGTGTATAGCGATTTTTACAGAGCATTGACACAAAGCAGCGTGACAGAAATCAGGGGATTGAGAACTCAACTACAGTGGGGAAAAAAATTATTTCCTTGGCTGGTAATAGGAAGAAACTTGGCACTGGTTACATGTTGCCACAATGTTTCACTACATTTCATCGCCACGTCAGGTTGGTAATTCCTTCCTCTGTGGTTCCAGTGCAAAGGCCGGCCATTCATATGGCAGATAAAGTCATGGGATGATTTAACCTGCAGGATGTTCGGCAGCTGTTGGAGCACTCTGAAAGCCCATACCCTTGTATGCAGCCCAGGGTCTCTTGATGGGTTTCCCAAGCCCCCAGCTCGGAAGAGTGCAGAAAACCTGCCTTGCTCTGATTTTCCGGTTTCAGCATTATCGTTCCTCTTCTCTTGTTTGGGCTTTTCCGAGCAATTTACCCAGATCTAATTTTTTAGATCTAAATTTATAACCCCCCCCCGTCCTGTCAAAGTTGAATTATGCCATGAAATATACAGACAAAGCCTCTGTAATAACATTAGAAATGATTAAATTAAGCATTTAAGATCAATTAGATGATTTGGCAACAAACATATCCCTGGCCTCATCCGTCTGGTGGACAGAATAGCAGGGTATATTACCAGCAGTTGAGCCACATTCCCACATTTCACGACAGCTTTGGTGTCCTCCCACTAGATGAATTAGATTTTTTCTGTATTTCTGTATTTTTTGTACTGTATTTTTAATATATGCAAACATTTCAAAGACTCTTAAGATAGGCTTGATTTAAATACAGTTATGTAGCATTTTCTGCCATTATTTAATATTTTTGATCATTTTTCCAGCAGTTTTGTTATCCTGTGATTGCAAGTTCTGTCCTGTTGGACAGAACCAGAAAGAGGGAATAGTTTTCTTCATGTGAGATCTCTGTTGTGTTTACATACTCTGGTGTTAGGTTCCTTTAACCCTCTGACCCTGGGCGTGTTCACGCTGACGTATTTCTTCCTGGCGTGCTGGACGTACGGGCTGACCGTGTCTGCCGGGGTCTTCATCCCCTCCCTGCTCATCGGGGCAGCCTGGGGTCGACTCTTCGGGATCCTCTTGGGTTCCATATCTCCCAAAGATTCAAATGTGAGTACCTAGCTGTCTCACGATGGAGGCAAAGGAAAATGCAGCATATGCGCTCATTAACTTCATAAAATCATACAACTTCTTTTGTAGACATGGGCGGGTCCTGGGAAATATGCCCTGATTGGAGCGGCAGCACAGCTTGGTAAGTCCTGTTTATGGACATCAACCTTTATGCCTTTTGCATTTATCTGTTCATCTGAATTTTGTTGTGTTGTAACATCATGTCGCGTTTAGGTGGAATTGTGAGAATGACACTGAGCCTGACGGTTATCATGGTGGAAGCCACAGGCAATGTCACATTTGGTCTCCCCATCATGCTCGTGCTGATGACTGCAAAGATTGTCGGTGATTACTTTGTTGAGGTGAGTTAAGGAAGTATGTATGAAATAGCAAAGAAACATTCAGGCAAAATAAAATCCCAGTGATGAATGGTACCCTTATATTGTTTGTAATATTTTGCAATTGTTTTGGTTCTGCATGACCTTTTAAGCCTTGTTAATGTGGAACATTCCAGAACAGCGACTTCCTTTTTCATTATGAAACTGCCCCAGATCACAGTCTTATTTCTCTGTAGCAGATTTAAACTCTGCAAATAGAAGCATCTCTCTCCAGACAATGTGAAGTAATGTCCGTCTGTGTCCCTTGCAGATATAAGAGCTGCTCTAGTCCCTTCATGGTGATTTTGAAGCCTGTCTATATTTTTCTCAGGGGTTGTACGATGTCCACATCAAACTGCAGAGCGTTCCTTTCCTTCACTGGGAGGCCCCAGCTACTTCTCACTCTCTGACAGCCAGGTATATCTCCTCTCGCTGGCCTGCAGGAAGCTGCCTTACAGTAATCTCGCTGATGAGAACGGTTTCTAGCACCCTAACTTGAATTTGGGACTTTGGAATGGTAACTGGGTCATGAATGTGAAAAGCTGACTGCTGTTCATTTGTTTTTCCCCATAGGGAGGTGATGAGCTCACCAGTGACAAGTTTCAACAGGATAGAGAAAGTTGGGAACGTAGTGGACGTTCTCAGCAACACGACTACCAATCACAACGGCTTCCCGGTTGTGAATGAATTCATTGATAATAATGAGGTGCTTATTGATTTGATTTCCAATGTAGCAAATACATCATGTATTCAATTTACATTCAGGTCGTCTGCGTTATATCAGCTGGGGATTTAACGTAACAGTAGAAAGTAGAAATGAGGACACGGTCCATTTCGTCCTAGCAACAAGTTAAATTTCTAATTTATTTTAATGCACTGGGAACATGCCTCTTCGCCTTGAAAGATTGGGTTGCATGAAAGCTCATTCTAGGAGCAGGACAATAATAGACTAATGATAAGGGAAAACGCATTCTGGTAAGGATCTGTACTAGCTTTTTCAGGTGGAATGTACTGTGTATGTTACAGATGTCTGATTTTGTATTTATATCCCCTTTTCTCCCCTTTCTCTCAGCCTGGAAAAATATGTGGGTTAATCCTACGATCCCAGCTTATTGTGCTCCTGAAACACAAGGTCAGGTGTATTGATTGTTTGCTGAGCTCGAATTGGGTCACTAGCCATGAATTGTTCCATTTTTTTTCAATGCTGATAATACAACGACGAAAAATATAAACTCCATTGTCCTGAAATGCTAACCTCATTTCCATTTTATTCTGTGAAATATATATATTTACGCTCTACATATAACATTAAAAGTTTAGCTAACATAATATTGTAGACCGAGAGAAAAGAAAAAACCTGACAGATTGTTTGTGTTTAAAACGTTTCACGCCATGTCTCTCTCTTGCAGGTGTTTGTAGAGAGGGCTCGTTCTCGCCTGAACCAGAGGAAGCTCCAGCTGAAGGACTTCCGGGATGCCTACCCCCGCTTCCCCCCGATCCAGTCCATCCACGTGTCCCAGGACGAGAGGGAATGCATGATGGACCTGACGGAGTTCATGAACCCAACACCGTACACCGTACCACAGGTGACCGATCACGTTCTAGCAAGTTCTTCTCAACTCACACTCAGCAGGGATAGTCAGCTTCATGCAGCTCGCTCGGTTAAGGCATCGGACCTTGATGCAGGCATCAGTTTCATGCAGTTGCACACCAAGGTCCAAGGTTCTCGCTCCAGGGTTCTCACCTCGATCCTGCCAAAGTTGAATTAGGCCGGCCCACAAGGGAGCGGCATAACTGGGCCTTCAATTCATGGGTGGTGGCGGAGGGGGACTAGGCATACAAAAAGCACCTTGGATTGCCCCGGAATCGCCGTCTGGAGCTTGAGACGATGTGGCTTAAAGAAGGCATGTCGGTCTCCTTCCGACCACCGGGGACAGGGTTGTAGCGGTGTTTCCTCAATTAACATAGGTGATTGAAATAAACAGGGTACAACCAAATTGGGAGAAAAATGGAGGGAAAGAAAATATACATTAAACATTAAAGCAAATGCAATGTTGCCATATGGATCTGTTAATACCTGAGGCATGTCTAAATATCTGCTGAGAATAATTAGTTTGTGTTTGTATTGCAGGAGACTTCTCTTCCCCGTGTTTTTAAGCTTTTCCGAGCTCTTGGTTTGAGGCACCTCGTTGTGGTAGACAATGAAAACAGGGTAAGTCTCGTAACCAATAATTTGTTTAAAGGCATACTTTGCAAGCTATTTAGCTTTGCTGTGGTCCTGGGTTTACAATCAAAGATGTCTTCAACCCGCTCAATCACCTCAGTTTATACATTTCATATCAGTTTATGCCATTTTTATTTTTGATCTCTGTTTCTTGATAGCTGTTGCCATCGAGGGAAAGCAAATCCATGATTGGCTGTAGTTTTTGAACTAGCCCTAGAAACTAGTCGTTTCACTTTGTGCTTCTTCGCCTCTGCCATCACTGTGGCAGCTAGCTACAAACACTCAAGTGAAACATGAAAG
Organism: Conger conger; assembly: GCF_963514075.1. Lineage (NCBI taxonomy): Eukaryota > Metazoa > Chordata > Actinopteri > Anguilliformes > Congridae > Conger > Conger conger. The sequence continues at coordinate 59,393,849 of NC_083761.1, forward strand.
AAATAGCCTGTACATGTACAGGCAGAATACATACAGGCATGGATTTAGCAGATGTGTGCAAAAAGAGAGATTGCCAGAGCATCATAGATACAGTGTGCCTGAGCATTATTATTTTATTATATTTTCAAGGTTAAAATCATGCGTAGTTTGCCTGTAATATACCATTATGGCATGCAATTACAATAACAGATTACAATAACATTTTACCACGAAACTTCTGCATCCCACAAGATGAAATATGTGATTTTGTGTTAGGCCGTTGGACTTGTGACGAGGAAAGATCTGGCTCGGTATCACCTGGGCAAACACGGGCTGGAGGAGCTGCAGCTGGCACAGATGTGATGAGATGTGGGCTGCTGGGCCCACTGTAGGGACTGAACTGGTCATCCACTGCCTGCCTGGACAATGCCAGCTACTGTATGCACTGCAAGAACTCCGGTGCTGGCACAGGCGATTAAATAATCAGAAGCCAAATATTCACTCCAAAACCCATTTAATTTACCATACGTAACACTGTCTTTGGTTCATCCCGTTTGAAGAAAATTCATTTCAATTGTCTTTTATATTGTAGTAGCTTTATCTCCCTTTTTTTTGCACTGAGACCATTTGAGTTTGTAAAAGGTCCCTTGGTGGTACAGAAGTGTTTGGACCAACCTGTGTGTGTGTGTGTGTGTGTGTGTGTGTGTGTGTGTGTGTGTGTGTGTGTGTGTGTGTGTGTGTGTGTGTGTGTGTGTGTGTGTGTGTGTGTGTGTGTGTGTGTGTGTGTGTGTGTGTGTGTGTGTGTGTGTGCGTGAATCTATAAGGATTTACCTTGAAGGTGTCAGAATATACAATTATGTGTTTACATTTTTATTTTATTTTGCTGTTATGGTCTTATATTTGGAACTCCTGTGAGCAAAGAACAAATTATCTTTCATGGTGGATAGTTCTTTGGATATTCTTTACAAGGCAAAAACTCCCCAATCTGACCATATAATAATATGCATTTTAGGTTAAAATGAATGACTTATGATGAATGATTATTGTTTGTAAAGATGATTTTATATTTGTATAAATCTGCTTTGTAGCCAGCTGGAAGTATCTCATTTGTAAGAAATGACCAGCCCACGACAAACACGGATTCTGTTGTGCACTGAGTCCCCTTCACACATTGCTCCATATTTTTATTTTATTTGGTATTTTCCAGGAAAAAAACAGCTGTAAGGGTAGAAATGGCCTCCTTCTGACCTGAGATGATTTAAGGTCATAAGGCTGGCAAAATAATCTAGTGTTCTTAATGTGTTACTTAAATGTCTTAATTTTAATGTTTACAGAATTATAAATGTATATGCAATATCGCTTTTAAATTGTCTACATCCTAATGTGTAACTACTGGAGAAGAAGGCTTGTTCTTGTTTTTGAAAAATGATTTCCATTTCTTTGTAGGCTTGTACTGCTGTATTGTGTTTGAGAATACTATTTGAAACATCACTGTCAATGAGAAAATGTCACATATCTTTTGGAATGTGTGTGTGTGTGTGTGTGTGTGTATATATATATATATGTGTATGTATATATATATATATATGTGTATATATATATATATATATATATGTGTATATATATATATATATATATATGTGTATATATATATATATATATATGTGTATATATATATATGTGTATATATATATGTGTATATATATATATATATATATATATATATGTGTATATATATATATATGTGTATATATATATGTGTATATATATATATATATATATATAAGTTCTCCTATGACCCCACTCTGCACGTGTGTGGTGTTCGGCTCTGTGGGGTGAAAAGAAGCAGCTGGCTGGCACCGCCTGCTTAGTAGGAGAACTGCAGGTTGTCTTCACTCTCCTCAGCCGACAGCAGGGGGCATATATGAGTGCACTTGACATCGTTTTTGCGAATTGGATTCTAAATTCGGATGGGATTGGACACACACACACACGCACTCATGAAAACAAACAAGCACACACACACACACACACACACACAAACACACGGTGAGCCAAAACTTTATGACCACTCGCAGATGAGCCAGAAACGCACACGCACTCGCACCGCACGCACGCACACACACTCAAGCCAAAGCTCATGCATGCATACAGACACACACACACAAACACACAGTCTGCTGTATAAGTAAGGCATAAGTCCACGCTGGTATGAAAGTATATATAAACACTTTGTCTTCATAGAGTTTGTGCCAACTGAAATGACATCATTTTCAACTGAATTTGCAATTGTGTCACTTCTTGATTATTTCCTGTCACTTTTTATCCTCGTAGATATTTAAAAGTAAATAACAGAATGGAAAATATTTTAGTTTGCTAATAAAGTAAAATTGGTAATAACAATCTTGCCATCATAATTGATTCCACAGAAAGAATGCTGCGTTGTTGGTTTGGAAATGTGAAGAATGATGTATAAAACATACAAGAATTTAGGCTACACTAGTACTGGAGACTGCAGGGGTAAGCATTGTTTTGGTCATTAGATTGAAACCCTTAAAATGTCCCCATTGAGAGCTCCTTTGTGAAATGTTTAATGAACATTCATATTGACTTGAATGGTTAAAGCAAAAAGAGACCAGGTTAGATGAGTTAGAGGTCATGGTTAGACAGAGATGGTGTTCAGTTTGGTTGAGTTGATGCCAATGTGTCTATGTCGTGCAGTAGGAGGTGTTCAAATGTGACATTTGATTTAGAATAGATTTATCTCCCATCAATTCTATTGCTGAATTCTACTACCTGTTTTGTTTTTTGTTTTTTTTAACTTTTCGAATCAATCCATTATACCGTACCAGAAAGTGTAATTTACTAAGTACCAAGCACTTTTAGGGACTGGTTCCAGATGATATCACTCCAGAACTGGATTTGATGCAGCCTGAAATATATGCAGCATGAAATATATGTATGCACTCATTTAACATTGATGAGTCTAAGAAGCAAATGCATTTCATGTCACACCAGTTAGATCAGCTCAAATGGGCGCAATGATCATATGGTGTTCTCTGTTTTTTGGATGAGTTGAAGGCTTCGAGATACTATGTGTAGTTAGTTTGTACCCAATGTACCACTATGTTTCAGCAGTTACAAAAGTATGCTTTTTGTAAATTCTGGTATAAGGTCAGTTCTTGTGGGCACTGCTCATTAATAGGAACATGCATACCGAGTACAAACAAATCTTTCTATTCCGAAAATGCTGCTGGCTTCACTCTGTAAATAGTGACTGTGGATCTTTAATCTGTGCAGTGAGTATCAGAGGATTGTGTTAGTACAAGCTGCAAGCCATCGATACAAACTGGGAAGACACAAGTTGCTGTTGACAGAGATTGCTGAGCTGCCAAGTATCTGTGGTGTTTTACACGACAAGGGCTGTTAACACCCTGGTCTACACAATGCTTAACAAGAGCTATTGAGATAAATGACATCCGTTTGGACGTGGCAGAGAGACAGAAGTGATGTGACATATTCCTTCAGTGTCAGGGTATGAATTGTCAATATAACTCCTGCTTCCTGGCCAGGTCTCCTACCTAATGGACACATCCAGTGCCAGTGTCAGGCTCTCCTCTATTTTAGTGAGCAACTAATGATTGTTCATGCTGAAGTAATCTGGAAGGAGCGTATTCCTCTGAAATGGGCCGAGAGCATATTCCTCAGAAATAGGCAGAGAGCATATTCCTCAGAAATTGGCCTAGAGCATATTGTTCTGGGCTATTTAGAGATTGAATCTTATACAGTTGGGTGCAAACATGTGGGCACCCCTGGTTTAAATTTATCTTACAATGAATCTGTAATTTAAATGTAAGATTGCTTTTTATAATTTTTTTTTACTGTTCATGAATTATTTTTAAAAAAGGAAAAGGGCCCTGTGAAAATGTCTGGGACCCTTTTTGGATTATTCTTTGCTACTTTTTAAAAAGATGATCACTAAGGCCCAGGCCCAGGTGATTTACTCGTTGGGGCTTCAGTGAGAGAAAAACGATATTTCTCTTGGGTAAACTGGCCACAGTTTTTCTGCAGACATTAGCTTTCGCAATGGCCAGGTAATTCCAGAGAGCCTCGATTTATTTTATCTGAAAAGTGGTCTATTACTTAATATTGTATGTTTGAAACGATCAAAAACATCCAAGATTGTTGTTTCTAAAAAATGGGCTTGCATAATCATTCTTTTGATAGTTTGACCCACCTTTCATTCAGTGATTATTCAGGTTCTATCCATTTGATTAAGTATTGTTAAATTATTGGCTAGGAAACCAAACCAAAGTAAAATGGAATTAATAAGATTTGTATTATATTGAATTAGACGTTTTTGTTTTGGGGGGATCCAGGTTAACACCGAGCCCAATAAATACTAAATTCATAACATTTAGTCCTTTTCATCATTATCCTTCTGGCCCAGCTATCTGTCTGTCACAGGCACAAAACTAGTCTCTGGTTCTGTACCATCACATGTGAACACCTGGTGGCATAATTCATTTGTAGAGGGATACTATTGAAAGAAGCTTTCTTTTGCTAATGCATTAGTGTTCTTACCTTAAAAGAGGAACATGTTCTGGTTTTCCTCTGAGCAGCAGGACACATGGTTCAGTACCGTTTATGTCTCTCCAGTATTACTCAGACGTTAATCTTTTCTGCTCAGATAAATAATAATGCACTAGGTTTCAAATCATCCTCAGACCATGGCAGTGACAGCTGGCATTGAGTCTGATGTTATAGATCATATAAAGTAAGAAGTGCTCACATAAGTAGTATTTATGTACTGTTTTCAATGGCATTGTTCAATGAAAACTTGCTGAACAAGTGGCGAATAGCACAGTATCAGTACAAACTTGACTGAAAATGTCTTGGGGGGTGGGGTGGTGAAAGCAAAAGGGATGACTGAGCTAAAGACGCAAATTGAAAATAGCAGGGGAATTACTGTACCATCTTCCATTAGCTGTGGATGCACTGTCTCTGTGTACATTGCCTATTCCTCTGTTTGCCCTGCTTTGGCAGACCCAGCGTAAATAGCTGCTAACTGGGCTATAAAATACAATGATGTCAGTGCGCTTCTCCCTTGTTTCCTCAGAGTGGAAGACTTGAGCCCATTCAGGCTTTTAAATGGGAAACAGTGGAATAATGCCCTCCTCCTGCCTCTCTGCTTAGTCAACAGACCACTGTTTGCTCATCTAATCATGAATCATTATCCTCTCTTCCCTCTGGCTGATGGAGAAAGGGCCCTTGCTTGAAGGGACTGTTTACTTGTTCCCTTTACACGGAGGGCTGTTTACTTCATATCGCTTTCTCAAGAAAAACCTTCACCTGGTCATCTCACAGCACACTATTGGGATAGTCATAGGAATTCCAGAGAAATCTGCACTATCTTAGCTTGTGTTTGTGCAATGAACATGTTTCCAGATTCCTTCTCACGCAGCTATCAGTTAGCCTATTTTAACCAGGCTGCAAGTGCAGTTAGTTAGGAAATCTGCTCTTTCAAGAAGTGATGGCTTCAAGATTGCACAATTTTAGTTTTTAGACTTTGAAGTCAAAGAAAGCTACCAAAATTGGATCTTTATTTTACAGATTCTACAGTATATAGTAGTTGGAAAGACAGTAGTGCATAATAAACAACTGGAACATACTTTGGTGTGTTATGTTCCCTGACATTTATTATTGATCATTCATATTCACAAGTAAATCATTTTTTGTCTGCATACTGTGCATATGCTTACAAAAAATAATATTTACAACAGGAATGGGCAAAACTTTAGTCAGACATAATATACATCTCAATGGGTGGGCTATGCCATGTTGAAATCAGTCTCAAGTGCCTGCTGGCTCAACTCATGAGGGGAGTCCCTGACTCCACCCTGCAGCTCCTGGCCGCTCTCAGTGGTCCAGTTGGCGAGGAGGTCACTGAAGTCGGGGGTGTTGGAGGTACTGAGCAGACAGACCTGGTGGGTGGGTGTGGGTTCTGTCCAGAAACTTGAGGGCAGGCGCCGTTTGCACATCGGCAGAATATGCCCGTGTCTCCTGTCCACTCTCTGGCGATGGACCTGCTTGTTTACTCCGCCGGAGCCCACGTACCTCCTCAGGCCGTAGTCAAAGAGCTCAGCTAGGGGCCCTAGCTGCTGGGCGTTCTCCTGGCTGCAGAGATGCTCGATGGCCTGGCTGTCGGCCTCACAGAGCGGATTCAGGGAAGGTGACTCCTGGTCCTCCTCTCGCCCTGCCAAGCCCACTGCACCACCACCCCCACCCCCGCCTGCCTGGGCCATCTTAACCAGGTCGGCATAGTAACGCTCACGGCCGCATTTCCCCAGAAACGTGCGGTCTTCGTAGATGTCGCAGGCATCCGGGTCCTCTTCTCGATTTTTCCGCCCAAAGTAGCGCTGGATGTCACTGTTGATGAGGTCCAGGAAGCGAAGGAGGTGATGGGTGGTCTCTGTGGTGATGGGGGTGTAGTCTTCCTCTAGCCACTCCTTCTCTCCTCTGTGTATCTGACATGATATATTCTGACTCTCCTCTATGCCCTCTTCATCCCCTTCCTGCCCATAACCCTCCTCCTCTTCCTCATCTTCTTCTTCTTCCTCATCCTCTATTAAAGTATCTTTAACGTCCAGTGGGCAATAGAAAGGGTGCTGGAATGATGTGGCCAGCCGAAAGTCGCTCAGATTTCTAATAACCCCAGCAGCCATGCTTGGTGCTCATCTATATCTAAGAAAAAAGCAAATTTGTGAAACTATTTCATGACATTTTTTCAAGCTCTCAATATGACACTGCTGGCCGAACAGTCTGATATTTCTTAATGAATCCCCTTAGATTTCATAATGTAGATAACAAATAGGCATTACAATTTGACACCAACAGCCCCATCTGAGAAGGACATTTTTTAATACATTATACACTCAGTGAGCACTTTATGAGGTATTTATTAGACTTATTTTTAGACTTATTGTTCTTTTTAAGCTGTAGCTTATCCACTTACAGATTTGATGTGTTGTGTGTTCAGAGATGCTCTTCTGCATACCACAATGTGTGGTGATTTTCGTTACTGTCATCTTCCTGTCAGCTTTGACCACCTTCTCCTCTCACCTCTCTCATTAACAACATATTTTTTGCACCATGCTCTGCAAACTCTAGAGACTGTTGTGCATGAAAATCCCAGGAGATCAGTAGTTTCTGAGACACTCAAACCACCCACAAACAATCATTCCACAGCCAAAGTCACTTATCACATTTATTCCTCATTCTGACATTTGATCTGGAGAAACAGCTGAACTTCTCGACCACATCAGCATGCTTTTATTAATTTAGTTTCTGCCCATTGATTGGCTAATTAAATATTTGCATTAACAAGCTGGTGTACAGGTCTACCTAATAAGTGGTCACTGAGTGTATGTTACCGATATGAAGTTCCTTTAATTGAAGAGTAATTTAAATAATATAATTTAATTTATAAAATAAAATTCAATATGCATCTACAATTTGCCTATGCAGTGTTTAAACTGATATTATATTAAATTCCTGAGATACATTGTATGTCAGAAAAATAATACATGAAATGAATTATACAGAAAATGAGTGCTCCTCAAGAATGATAGTGTACAAAGCCATGCAAAATCTTTTGACACCAGTTTGAATCTGGGACATGCAATACCATTGTTGCGCAAACTTCCTTAATGGATATTGATGCATGGTTTTAACCGTCATCTTTTAAGTAATATCCTGTTGGTGCCTACTGTATAAGATTGTATCCATATCAAGTTTTCATGTGAAAATATGACTTTTGAGCTGTGAGTTATTACTATGTATTTTATTCAAAGAAAACATCTTAGTTTCTCATTAAAAATGAGAAAAAAAAAGTAAAAGAACATTTTAATTTATTGTGTAATTAACTGGTTTAAATTAACTTAGAATTGTAATTGTGCTATGAAACCAAAAAATGGCAGAATTTTTTAATTAGCATGCTAGTGAAAATAAATAAATATTTTCTTCCATTTGTTGTCCCATATTTATGCATGCAGATGTGTTCAAATTAAGTTAACAGATGGAATTAGAAGCAATGTTCTCAGTGATGAGACTTTCTAAAATACAGCAACACTTCAAGGCAGCTTTTTTTACAAAGTGGCTGATCATCACAGTTATTCCAGAGTTAGCCCGTCTTACCTAAAGTTCATTTTATTTACCCATAGCTTCATTACATTTTTCAAGATGCATTTCAGTATGCTCAATAAAAAACTATAAAAATAAAGTTAAAAGAGTTGATTTGTTTCTAAAACATTGTCATATGAAACATCGAATACCGATTATCCTGATATCTGAGAGGATTTTCCCGCTATTTTCATCACCTCTGGTTCACAGACAAATTATTTTTATGTCACTGTTTCTGATATAAATAACTCTTAGTATTAACATGAGGAAATAAAGAACTGAACTGTTATGAGAAATTAAGATGCAACAAACACCTATGTAACTCTTCAATGTGTTTTAAGCTTTAATGCATAATATTGTTATGAAAGTAGTATTACAATATTGTTATGAAGGTAGATGTTTAAAAATGCATGCTTTTATTCTTTAAAAATAAAAATAAGATTAAAAATAAAATTAACAGTTTCTATAAAATGGGAAACGGGGGAATTCATGTCAAATGTGCCACTGTGGCTACATGGCCATTGAAAATAAAAATGCACCTTCTCCCTGGTATATATTTTCAGAAAATAAATATAGATGTCAGTTGATAAAACAGTGGCATAAAAGTGTATGGCTCTTACCTTTGTATTATGGAAGTGCTTCTTGTTACAGCTCCCAGTTAAAAGCTTTGTGTGACTTTACCTGGCTCTGTATTTATAGCACAGTGCGGGGCTACCTTCCTTACAAATATTTGAAGGCAGTATTGTAATAGTACACTAGGCAAATAAAGCATTGGTTTGTTTTAGCACCCAGCAACCAGAGAGTAGAGAAGAAACACAGTATGGGGGTGGGAAGACTGACAACACCTAATGGCCTTCTTGCCAGGGGATTGTGGAGTGTTGTTCCACTACATCCCTCTATTAAACCTCAAGTCACAGATGCCAACCAGCTTGGTGGTAATGGGTGCGTTATCACTCTCTCTGATCTGCGTGTCCAGTCAAGGATGGGGCTAAATAGGTATAAAATTAAATCATATGCTATTTTGACTTCTGGAGTAGGTCCCTTTTTAAAAGAACATCAAGCTTATCGTGAAGTCACTGTATGAAGAAGATCTCTAATGTCAGCAGAGATGTAATTAGATCTTTTCACCACTTGCTGATTTACACAGCAGCATAAAAATGACCATGGCATAGGTTTGTCAAAGCCAATGGAAGTGAAATGCACATTTTAATTTGTCTTCTGGTCAAAGATTTAAAAAAACAATAATGCTACAAACATAATGTATGTATTTGTAATAGCTGAAAATCAGCTTCAAGTATTTACCTGGGAAACAAAAACAGGAATCAGCAAAATGAAACTAAATTGAAATGAAATATTATATATCCTATAATATAAAAATAGCTTCTATAAAATATTTTAGGGTACATTTTAGTTGTAACCAGATGGATAATCAGCAAAATAAGATGGGACAGACATGTGAGAACCATAGATACAATCCTTATATCTAACCCAATCAGGACTAAAATGCAGGGGTGTATGGAAACAAGACGGGGTGATTATTAGCCAACCTTATAATAATAAAGTCGCTAATGACTCCCCGTAGTACGACAGAGCATATGTCCTGACATATGTTCTAACAAATTGGCTCATATGCATTGATTATAATAAAAGCAGAGCAGTGTCCATCACCGTGCCTTATCAGCGCATCCCCATTTGGCTCGGAGTCACATGCTCCCCTCTTCCCTCTGCCTCCCCACAGAGGTGCTCCCTCCAGTGAATATAATTCATACCTGGAACAAACACTCCAATATTGATTTGGGCACATGAAAATCAATACCTGCAATATGTCAGCACTTGAGTGCAGAGACAATAAATTATACGCGCCATTAGGCACACAAGCACAGACGCACACAAGGGGAATGGTGAGTAAACTGATTCTACATTGTTTGACTTGTAAATAGACATCAAGCCACCAGCAAGAGACTGTTGGGTTGGAACAAGTTAGAAAAGTAACTCTGCTTCAGACATTATGAAATTATGTCCCTTGTGGAAAGAATGTAGCCTAATATGTAGGCCTATGAGATGGTTGTGAGTAACAGATACAACCTATTGGTACTTTATATATACAGTAGGTTATTACAGGAGATAGTATTGTCAATTAACTTTTTTGAGTAGAATATCATAAGAAATTATGAGTGTTCAAGATCATGTATGCTGCTTCTGTCATGTCTTCACACAGTTTAATGAGAAAACATTTGGCACCATCTATTTTATAAGAATGGTGAATGCAAAATTATAGATTAATCTGTATGCCTGAAAAAGTGCAACTTTGTTCTAGATCTGGAGAAAAGCTGGTGCACAGTTTTGTCAATTATATTGTATAAAGTAGGATATGCAATATCAATTTGCCAGCTTGCTGGGATGGTGCTGTACTAATATAAGTTAAATAAGGGCCATTACCACAGAATAACTAAAGATTTAACCAATTTTGTATTTATCCCTGTGGGATTGGAAATGACTTTATTTGAGTTAAAATGCTCCATTAGATTTGAGATGTCTGGGTAAGGAAGGGGAGAAATGGTGCATAGCCTACCAAAACAAGAGCCTGGCTTGTTTGCACAGCACATTTAATGTTAAAGTCAGAAAGAGTTCACTAAAATGCATAGGGCTGTGAATCCTGCTGAAAAATGAAAAAAAAAGTTGCTTGGTCAAAGTCAAGCTTGGTTTTGAAACAGCTGGTAGCTGGTTGACCAGTTCAGACCAGCTCAATGTTCAACATGGTTTGACTAGCTCAAGATTTCGTTTTGAAAGCAGGTAGCCTTATTTCAATATGATCGTAGGTGGTATTTTACAGCAGGGAAGGATAATCCTGTCATCGGTCCAGTTTCTTTCTTTTTTTTTTCATAACATTTGCAGTTAGCACAAAAACATAACAAAGCATGCTATCATTTGGATTGTAAACCAGCTAATGATACACGCAGCGTTTTCATGTTTTAGTAAAAAATAATGTATCTTAAATTTAACTGAACCTTTCTTAAATGTACTGATGTATTTTATTCCTGCCCTCCATCCTCCAAAACTGCGTTTGGAATTACTGTGTTTATTCGGTTTATTCAGTATCCATGGGCTGGTTCTAGCCAATCAGATCCCTAAATAAAATTACGTACTATCTACGTCTACAGTATTACGTGCAGAAACCAGGAAATCAACATAAACTAGAGCGCAGCCCTCGAGTCGTATAGAGTAGTATAGACACAGTTTAATGATTTAATGTTAACTTGAACATTTGAAAATAAGATGACAGCGAATTCAAAAGGCAGTCGTTTAAACAAGGATTGAAAAATAAAATGGACGGATTTCCAATCCTGTGCCTTTTGCTTCCCGTGTTAATAAAGAACTGTTCTGGGGATGGTAAGTTTAACGTTAGCTAGCAGCTAGCCTAGCCAGATTGCTAGGTCAGGTAGCTAACGATAAGAAACCAACCAAGCAAGTGTGCAGTCTAACCTTGGTAGCTTACAATCGTATATACTGCTAAAGGGAAGTTATAGCCATGTCATATTATCTGTATTCCACTGCAAGCATATTTTAATAGATAGCATAGTGATTTAAGGGAAATATTATTAGGTTGATATTTCTAACGTTATATGGGAAGTTAGAAACAGTTTTTCCATTCGGAGCTAGCTAGCTAGGTTGCACCACTTCATCAGACTGCTGCGCAAGCCCTCATTTAGCTATGGCATACAGTGACATGCCAATTAAATCTAGTGACTCCTCTACTTATTTAAGCGGTTATTTGATCTGTTTACTTAATTTATACGAGAATTAGCTGGTCATTAATGTACTGCCTAAGCGGTGTGTTATGTTGGCATGCTGTTTTACCGTCTTGGTGACTGCAACTCTTGACTTTTAATGCTTGTGGTATCAGAGGATTTAGCTTGAAACACTTCAGAAACGTTGTTGTTCTGTTCATTTGACGTTTTCGCTGTATTTAGGTTTATTGGTTATTAAAAAACCATGAATATGTTGAGAAATGGCAATAATATTGCGAAATAGAAAAGCTATTGAGTATTGAGTGGTGTTGAGTAGGTTGGCTACAGTAGGATTATGGATTTTAGAATGGAATTTGTAATGTCAATCTTGCGAGGATACTTCATGAATGTTGGTCTGGAAACCTCACTCAGCCCGTGTTGACTAAGCTACTCTGTAATTGCTATTCTCAAGTATCATTGTGTTTTGGTGCGTAGTGTCTTGGAAACCTTCCTAATCCACCATGTTGCGTGATTTCTTTAGATTTAACGTTCATCTCTGGGTACTTTTCCAAAACGCCACAGAAGCTGTCAAAGTACAGCTGGTACGGGAACGTTCGACTTTACCATTTCATAGTGCCTGAAGATACAGTGCTTGTTCGCTGGCTGTTAACTGTGACTAAAGGATCAGGGTCAAACTGTGGAGACCACAACATCACGATGTGAGTGGCAGTTTCCATTCAGTGTTACCTTTGTTTTCCAATTTCCAGATTATTTCTTATTTAATAACTGATTCTTGTAGACACCTTCTGATTTAGTAGTTCAATGACCAGACCGTTTTCATACATTATGTCTTTGTCCACAGACACTTGCGTTCAGGTGCCCCTCCGGTCATAAATCCTATAGAGACAGAATTTGCAAAGAACACAACCTTCTTACCTGCACAGAATATAAGTCTGTTAATAAACAGTGGCCAAAATATCACCCTTTTCAATGTCTCCAACCCTGCATCCGGGGACTGGTTTGTGGCTGCGCATCTCCCCAAAGATGATGGCAGAATAGAGCAAAAGGTAAATTACGGATATGTTCATAATTAATCTTACAAGCTAATATGACTTTTATTGTATTTGCGTTTTTATCTTCGAATGTTGCTTCCCCTGCTCACAGCAGCTTGTTTCTTTGATTCCCACAGGGCTTCTCGTCCTCATGTTCCTACTTCTTCCAGCCGCAGATGTTTGTCAGGAGAGTTGTGGACATGCCCATCCTTGAGTCAAAATCTCAGCTGCACCAGACTGTGTCTTCCCCTGACAGTCCAGCTGTTCTCAAGTAATCGAACCATAGGATGAAAAGCATGACTTACTATTTCTGGGAACTGTATTTCTAGTGAAGGGATTTCAGATTGAGATGAAAATCATTCAATTAATGTCATTATTATACCCTCCCTTTAGGCTTTTTGTCCCAGAATACACCTCAGATCTTCTGGTCCGTATCTCGGGCTGCATCACTGAGGGTGTTGATCTGGCCGAGTGCCCGCTCTTGTTGACCCTGGGGTCTGCCACTCTCCGGAACTCCTCAGTTAAAACGGTCAACTGCACCGGGAGGGTGTCCTGCACCATCATGCTGCACACCCCGCCGTGGGAGACATGGGTGCGGGTCACTGTGGAGAGTACCTACGTCAACCTGACCACAGCCTTCACCATCTCGGCCAACCTCACGGGTGAATGCGTTATTACACCATCATTCCAGCTCATGACAAATGCTTTTAATGCAGTTAAAATGCAGTTCTAAAAACGATCATCACAGTAATTTGTGTGCAGCAGGTGCACTTATCCAGGCTGGCATGCAACGATCGGAAAATCTGGGCTTGAGCTTATTTTAATACAATAACGACGTGTAAAAAAAAGTTACTCAAAGGCCTTCAAAGAATTCTACAGTCTGAACATGTATTATTTCAACATTGTATTCCACTTGCAAACTTCTTGTTCATGTTTATTCATAGTATTTGACAAGTTTGAGGACAAGTTTTCATTTATTTTTTGTCCCCCTGTCCCTAGTGGGCTGTAAACCTAAAAGCGTAGGCTTGACGGGCGATTTCTTTGCCCGAGCCAGTGCCAACAGCAGCAGTGCGCTGGGAGCCAACTCCTCAGTGTCTACAGCAGACACTGGTGCCCTGGGGAACATTTCTGTGAACCTGGACACCCTTGAGAATGCCTGCGTGCACACCCAGCCGGTGTTTAAAGAAGAGCTGGATGTGGTTTCTGTGCGATTCGCAGTGATCAATGGGGCCAATGTCACAGTCTCTTCCATGGCTCCAACACTGCTCCTTCTCAACCTTAACTCCTTCACTGACAGTGGCGGAACACTCAACCTTGACCTCAAGCTCAATCAAGTGGGTAACTGCCAACAACTGTTCGATGTTATGTATGCAAACAAGGTATAATAGAGGTATTGCAGGTTTACCAGTTATTGCTTGTGTGAAATCATACGTGCCTAGTTAACACAGGTTTTTTCTGTAATAAGTACTTTCTGTTTCTTCAGAAATATGCCATCTCAGATGATTGCTGTAGTATGAGAAGTATATTTATACTTTTTATGGCAGAAATATTAGTAAATGTTAGAAATATCTATTTAGTGAATCACACTTTACAGTCTAGTCTTGGAGTGCAACTGGGAAGACGGGAAAAAAAACTGTTTTGAGGAGAAATACTTATTCCACATCTGTAAAAATACCTTGAATTTATTTCAGAATCATAGGTGGCAGTCATTACATAAACTTTCCAATGAGTACAATTCACAAGGGGCCTGACCCAATGCATATTGGCTTGGTGTGGAATGTAAATACTAAAAATACATGCAAAATGTATGGACATGTATTGAAGAATACCTTTTAAGATAATTGGACCAGTGCAATTGTAGGAAAAATACTGGAGGGAAAAAAAACTTTTACAGTGGACATTCTTCCACCAAACAAGTCAAACCTGAAATGTTACAGCTGTTGTTTCATAATGATTTACATCAGCAGTTGCGAAACTTGGTTCTGGAGTACCCCTGTGTATGCTGGTTTTTCGATTGTGGTTGAAACAAAATTCAGCATACACAGGGGTTTGGGAACCACTGATTTACATCACATAAGAAGCACTAGTATTTGCTTCATTTAGCAACTTCTATAGCAAGCATTCTGTGTACAGAATTTTGTGTTGATGCAGTAAGGTTACATGTACATCGTATCAGTTATCCATATGATATCTATATGGGTATTTTGAAAAGAATGTTTTATCATAAAGTCATTGCTTTGTACATTTTGTGTCCTCTGTTTTAGACAAACCTAACTAATGGGAATGCCAGTGTGTTTGCTTGTCTGACAGCCAGGTCCCCAGTGCTGGCACTGAACAGGACACAGACGTGCGCTACAGGTACGTCCAGTGGCTGAATGATAGTCCAACCGCGTGCTAACTCCCTACACCTCGGTGATACCCTTTTCCTTCTCCCACGCAGGGCTGTCTCAGGGCTACGACGTCAGACTAAACATGACGTTGCCCCAGGCCACTCTGCATATCCCCTTCCCCGAGGCTGCCATGTGGTACCTCACCCTACAGACGCTCTGTCCTGTAAACACCAGGTGAGAGCGTGAGATTTAAGAAAAGACGAGAGTTCATGGGAATTAGGCCCGTGTTCCGCCTCAGTGAAATTGATGACAATGTTTTTGTCTCCCTCTCCCTCTCTCTAAGTGACTGCAGCAACACGTCTGCCACGGTGATAACGTCGGTGTACCTGAGCGCCTGCATCGACGACTGTGGCACGTACGGGGAGTGCAGGCTGCTCCGCTCTTACAGCTATCTCTACGCCGCCTGTGTCTGCAAAGCCGGTGGGTGTGGGGGCGGCTGCGTTTATGCACGTTCAAAACGAACGCCGTTAGAATGATCCGGAAAGGTTACGCTCTCAGCTGGGACTCGAGACCACAAATAGAGGTTGACCTTCGACATTTTTTGTGCTTGCCATTTGAATACCACTTCCCACAAATGTCACATGGCGTGTTTTCTTCTTCCATTTTTGTACCTGCAAGTCTTACATTGTTTTTGTATCATGCACATGCTGTATCTTGAATGGAAGATCAGTTACATCCCTACTCATCTCCTATTTGTACATGTAGTGAGCCGCATTTAATGGTATCTTGCAGTTTGCTCTGTTATGACTGTGTTAGTTTGGTTTAGGATGTTATGTAATATGTGCATACATATTTAGCAGTGGTTTTTAAAGATTGAGTGCAAACTTTCAAAGTTAAAAATGTCACTGCTAGTTTTATGTGGTTGGTATTTGTGGCTCTTCATAATATGCAATGCAGATTGGCTGATGTTAGTCTACCATCACATTTTTAAATGAACCCCATTCGAATTGAGGATACTTGAATAGTATACCTAACCCCTAAATGCTCCTGAAGAGCTGGTCAGTGCCTTGCATGGCAGCCAATTGCCGTTGGTGTGTGAGTGTGTGTATGAATGGGTGAAGGAGAAACATCAATTGTACAGCGCTTTGGATATAGGTGCTATATAAATGCCAGCCGTTTACCATTTACACACATGCAGGCTGGCGGGGCTGGAGTTGCACAGATAACTTGACGGCGCAGTCGTACGCTCGGCAGATGGCGGCAGCTCTCCTGCTCACGCTCAGTAACCTGCTCTTCATCCCTCCCATCATCGTGGCCGTATACCGCTGCTACATCGTGGAGGCCTCGGTCTACCTCTTCACCATGTTCTTCTCAACGGTACATCTCTCTCTCTTCCTCTCTCTGCCTGACCTGCTTTTCAATGAAAATCTCTTTCGCCAGTAACACCTGGATTATATTTGCCCGTCCCTGCCCCCGAAGGTCTAAAAAAGTTATCTAAATATAAATCTATTTTTTAAGCTCTGCAGAGGTGACTTCTGTCTCACAAATCTGTCTCGTTGTGTCATCCTCCCTTTCCGTGACGGTAGTTCTACCACGCCTGCGACCAGCCGGGCATAACGGTGATGTGCATCATGGACTACGATACCCTCCAGTACTGCGACTTCCTGGGCTCCGTCTCCTCCATATGGGTCACCATTCTCTGCATGTCCCGGGTCAAGGAAACCTTTAAATACGTGAGGCTCCAAACGTAGCTCTTGGCCTCGACAGGAGGACAAACCTAGACACCTTCCTGCTTTGCAGCACGGTGTTATGAAAGACCCAGTCATTACTATTGTTTAGCTTCCATGGGTATAGTGGGGCAACTCGAGCGGACCCTCGCTAAACAGGTTTTGTGTGTGCGCAGATGCTGTTCATGCTGGGGACTCTGATCATTGCCATGTCGATGCAGCTGGATCGCAGAGGCCTGTGGAATATGCTGGGTCCCATTCTGTGTGCTGTGCTGGCGTTGGTAGCAGCCTGGGTAAGAGCCATCCTCTTCATTTAGTCATGACACAGATATTGTGCTAATGGTATTTTTAGCTTTGGGGCTGCATGGACCAGCTAATTTGTCTTTTGTGAAACCATCTTGACATGTATTGAATGATACATTACAGTGAGAAAGGTTTTTGTTTTCTGTGTGTGCGTGTGCGCGCTGCAGGTATACAGAGGCGTCAAGCGGAGGCAGTGTTACCCCACCACGTGGAAGCGCTGGGTGTTCTACCTGATCCCCGGCCTCGCCACCGCCATCATCGGCCTGTGTCTGTACGTCTTCACCCAGACCGACGACAACTACTACTACACACACAGCATCTGGCACATCATGGTGGCCAGCAGCGTGGTCTTCCTGCTGCCGCCCCGAGACCGTCACCAGGAGCCCTGGGGCTGGTCTCAGAAGCTCTGCGGCTACCAGATCTGCAAGAACGAGAAGGAGGAGCTGTATACTGTCACCTAGAGCCCAGCAGATGCAGCCTCCCTTTTCCTGAATCACCAGTGAGGCCCTGTCTTTATCCTTCCTTCAGGGAGCTTTTTACCACAGGGTTCATTTTCTGCACTTTTCTTTACAGGATATGTTCTGCTCTTTCTATTTTGTCCCTATGATAATTGATAAGGGTGAAATGCCTCAACTGATCTCTGGAAGGTGCATGTGATTTTTTTGAGTCAATAGCATAACGCTGTGTTAGATAATTATTTATGCAATAATACACAAGAAGGTGTGACTTATGAGTGAGATATTGTCACGGCACACTATTTTCGCAGGGACAAATGTCAGTCAATCAAATTGCGAGGTTGGAACGAACTGTTGTATAATAACACTTAAATTATACTTGTGAAAGAGAACTAAAGAGAGCCAAAAAAGAGATGTGGTGAGACAATGTCAAAATAATTTGCTGTTTTACTATGCAAAATGACAGTACTTTTTACTGGTAATTTATTTGCAATGCACTCTGCCAAATCACTCCTCTAGCACCTTAATTGTCTTTGACGAATTGACACATTACTTATTCAGTTGTCTTTCTTCATAAGGTATCCCTTTCTTTCTGAAAAGCACTTGACTTGCAAACTGTATATTTACACAGAGGCCCACTGTGATTCACAGAAAAGGAAAGTTGCATCTCAGAGTCTGAACAATAGATGTATATATTTTAGACTTAGAATGAATAGCAATGCAATGTATCTATGAGATTTATAATCATTTTTAATGTTTTTCCATTTTTCTTCGGAAAAGTGAACTGTCAAGACTTGAATCTTAAGCACTTTTTTAAATCTGTTTCATGTGTCACGGAGTATAAGGGATACTGTACATTTTAATTCACTTTTGAGGTATATTTATGTTGGTGAAATGTACTATTAGTAGACAAGCTCTGTACTCTACGGGCTGATTTCAGACCATGTTGAGGATTTTGCTTGTGTTTCTCAGTTGTAGATTTTGCACTTTCGTTTCACTTCTGAATAATGTTTCCTGCTGAAGGCCTTTGCCTACAAGGCTTTATTCATCCTGTGTCTTCCTTTCCCACATTGTCCTGATACTCTACTGCTGTAGCAATGCAGACCAATTTCACGGTCCAGAGTTTTTGTCAGACAAAAAAAAAAAAAAAGTTTTCTTAGAGCCTTTAAACCATAATGGGAAAGAATGTTATGTCTCTCTAAGTCTAAGTCCATTTATTCTCTCGTAAGTGATCGGTGATCTCCAAGGACCTCATTTCAGCACAAGCAATAAAGAATGGCTCTTTGTTTTTTCAGGGCTGTCATGTTTCGCTTGGTTTGAATAGGAGCTTCTATTCTTGCAGTATAATATCGCACAATATTGGTTTAAATGATTGTATGCGGATAAGTGTATTTTAAGCACTTGTAACTTTAAAATGAATGATTGTGCTTTGGTTTGATTTAAACTTCACTGTTGAAATGAAATGGAGAACATTGTCACTTCATATACATGTTAAGACGTGTAAACAACCCGGCTTACCTGCTGGTCACTTCATTTAAGGAAATAAAGGGGCCAATTCAATGAAATGGTGAAAAGGCTTGACCTTGAATGTGTGACATGTTTAAGGAAGTAGTAATTTGTTGTTTTTGCAGAATCTGTTCAGTTATGAGAAAATGTTTCAGTTTCACTTTTGAAACTGAAGGCCAAGCTGAACCTCGTTTATCCTTAGTAACCTCACAATAGGTTTTTTACTCACTATCATTGATGTCCTGACATTAGTGAAGGTGGCTTCATTATTTATTGCGGAGTTTCATTATTCCATTAAAGGGTCTACCTAGCATTTGTGATCAGTTTGATGAATACTAGTATATTTAAATTGGTGCAAACATGGTGAAAGGGTGTCTCTAAATCTGCTTTGCATAAAGACTACTAATTCATTACCTTTCAATTTTTTGTATGTCGTTGTTTTGATCGACCGGTTTCAAATGCTAATAATAAAAAAATGCACGAATTGCATTCTGGTGTGTGTGAGTGTGTGTGTGTGTGTGTGTGTGTGTGTGCGCTTTCATTCCAGACACATCATCACTAAAGCAGCCACCTTTTTACTCTTCTTGTTATTCCTATATGCAGTTAAAAGTTCATACCTTCACATAATACAGCTTTCACATTGTTTTTATTTGAGTTGATTTGGTCTTTTTATCTATGTCACAATGTATGTTGATGACACCCAATTTTCAAGTTTACCTGTATTGTATTACACAGAACCTGATAATGATCTAATAAATGTTATCCAATTTTGATTCTAACCACAACCACAGCCAAACATGTTCAAATGATGCATAGTAATGAAGTATTTATACTAAACAGTAAATTACAAATAATTATCACATTATTGAAACTGGAAAACATTTATCTTTTCATTTCTTTCCTGGAAATTTGGCATGCCCAATTCCAGCCTTTATTTTGAATATCAATTTGCAAGTTGTAGCCACATTCATGCAGTGATCCCCAGTGCTTATTCTAGAGCATTTTGACATCCATGGTTCTCTGAAGCATATAGTGATACAACATGGACCCCTATCTGACTAAATCCCTCTAGCCCTGGAAAACACAATCCACAATTGTGTGACGTCCTGCTGAACTGACAGCAACAGTTGGCAGCTGTACATTCTGGATTTAATGCTCCATGCACCAGAATAATGCTTTAACTGGTTGAGCCACCCAGCTCTAGTGTCATGTATTGATCAATTATTAATATACAAATCTCGAAATACAGTCTGCATGCTATACATAAAGCAAGTATACAAATTATGTATCCAATATTAGATTTACCTGCATTAGTTCTTATGATTCTGTGTATGTATATTCTAGAAATAGGTTGTTTCATTGTGCTCTTGCATATTATGAAGAGCCACAAATACCAACCACATAAAACTAGCAGTGACATTTTTAACTTTGAAAGTTTGCACTCAATCTTTAAAAACCACTGCTAAATATGTATACACATATTACATAACATCCTAAGCCAGAGCTGCAATTTGTTCTAACACTACACCAAAAAGCATGTACTTTTGTTTTATATTAACATGAATTATATTAATTGTGAGTGTTCAAGCAAGTGAGACAAGCAAACGGAGCCTGCCTGGTAAATGGCCAACAAACATGCCTTGCAAGAAGAGTTTTTATTTTATTATATAATCGTCTTATATCTTCACCAATCCTTTCAGTTCCTTCACCACAAACCTAGCCTCAACAGTCACATATTTTCTTCATGGATAAAAGAAAATGAAGAGCTTTACTTCACGCAAGTAAGGAAAACAAGTTTCTGATATCACTCCCTACAAATATGGCTTCCAGTCCTTAATAAAGTATTGCTCAGTAGAGCATTTAGTGAAGACCAACCGCCCAGGTTTATTATAATATTGCAAACACAAATCAGATTGCGGATTATAGATAATCCTCACCGTAGGGACCCACACAATGAGCCAGAGTGCTTCTCTGGCAGAGTGCCACTGTAGCAGTATGTCTGGCCAAACTACTAGCCCATGTTAGAGGTATTAAATAGATTTGACAAAGCTTGTGGTCTTCAAAATAATCTATATATCATTCAAAGTTTACTCAATATACTACTGTGATCACTATAATCGCCATCCTGATTTTTTGAGATGCCAGTTATTTTGTTTGATTGGAACAAAGTATGACTGGAAGCTAACAATTTAGCTTTGTAGGTTGTCCTAGCAATGGAGTAATGCATAGTTAGACTGTTATATTATATTGTTATATTATTATTATTGTTAGATTATTTGATAGCCTATATTAAAGTGGAACAAATGGGTCATGTTTTCTTAAAACAGTGCAAATTGCTGTAATGGCGGTATTAAATAAGTGACAGTACTGCAGATAAACTGGAATTTAGTGCATTTTGCCCGGGGGATTATGTGCATGTAAAAGCACAACCTACATTCAGAGGTATTTATCATACAATATTTTAGGGCTCCAAAATAGGTCACTGCATTGTTTGCCGGTTTGTGATTCTTGCATTTCTATACATATTTTAAATGCACTCGTTTTCATTGTATTCAAATTTTGAACTGAAAATCAATTTTTATATAGTTTAAAGATATAAAATACAATATCAATGAAGTTGAGTGCCCAGATACTCATTATGTGGACTGGACAGACATACTGAAGGCATAGTCAGAGGAGCCAACCAGAGGTTTGACTTAGTAATGAGTGCGACACTGATGAATCTGCCGCTTAATAGACCGCCGTAGACATTGCCCTCAGGTCTTATTGATTATTTACAATGACTGTTGCCCTGTTGATTTTTATTTTTTATGAAACTGAATTTTTTCATGACAGATGTAAAAAGCAGTATCTAATTCCTGATGAACACACAATATTTTGAGAAGGTTTTGATAAAACCTTCCAAAGGACCTCAGACAAAAATGATTGGTAGAAAAAATCTGAGATCATCTTGAGGACATTCACAAATGGAACACCGCTTATTATTACAAAAACACCTATGATCATGTTACTAGCAACGTGTCCATCCAATTAATTTAAAATGAAGGTGCTATTTCCCTCTGTGATTTATTTTAATAAGAAAGCTCCCATTGGAATACGGTTCTGTACACATTATTAATGACTGGAAACTCAGTATTGGAAAAAGAAGGTATAATCCCTCCGTGTAAAAAGGTTACAGCAAAGGAAGGAAACCTGGCACAGAAACACAAGGGAAGAGGAGGACCTCTGAGGGGTGCTGAGGCTGTGCAGGAGTCTAAGGTGAAACCAGAGGCAAGATGGAGGCTGACAAAATGACCAGAGGGTGGGTAATAAGACAAAGCTGTTACAGAGGAGAGGACGATATGCAGGAAGAACAGGCAGAGAGGAATAGAAGTTAGAACTCTTGAGGGAACATCAACTCCTAATGAAAAGTCTGGTCTTAAGGCCTATCTCCAACAAGAAAAGCCTGACTGCTTGGCTCCCTCTGGTGTGGAACCAGGGCCTGACTGTTGAAAGTGGCTGTGATGTGACATACCTTCTCAGATGCTTCTCTGGATGAAAAGAAAGCTTTCCTTCAGACATGTCATGCATTTCACTGCTATTATTTGTCATGTAGGTGAAGGAGAATACATACCTTTTATATATCCAGTAGTGCATTACGCATGCTGACATTCATGAAATTCCATGCACCACAAGGTTGTTTGGTTTATTGTAATCAGTTGGATGACAGTGTATTTACAACTCAAAGCATTGCCTGAATTAAAAAGTGATATACATGCAGATGAACAACAAACAATGAGACCAACAAATTTCAAACATCCCCTCTATGCATCCAAATATGTGCACTGAAACACATTGTAAAGGGAGAAGAAGGCTACAATAAATTGGTCTAGATGATTCTTTCTCAATGACTCCTACTTCAATGCAAATGTTTAGAGATATATACTTGTACAAAATAAAATAGTGTTCCAAGTTTCATTCTGTGGTGTATATACAGTACTTAAATGTACAGAAACGTAATTACATTTCAGTGAGTCCAAGAAGGAAGATCTGTTTGCCCCTACATCACCGGCATGAAAAACTAAGTGGAAAACACCTATAGGTAAAAAACATCTTGCATATGTATAAAATGAAGTAACTTGGCCAAGTTATCTATCACACCCAGTCTATATTTCTGCATTTAAAGTGAGCTAAATGAATGCATTGATGCATAAAGTGAACAACAAAACCGATGTGTATGGTATGACCTGGGACACTCCACACAAAGATCAGAAAAGCGTTCTCCAAGAACCAAGCCTCGGAGGGCAGCCGGGTGTGCTCACACCTGAGAGACAGTTCCAGAGCAGGTCGCTACTTGTGCTGATGGTGCGGTGGCACCTGAGCCTCCAGCAGACCCAGAGGGCTTTGCTTTCCCATCTTCTTCTGTGGTGGCGTGAGAGGCCAGTGCAGGACTAGGGCTTGAATGACGTTGGCGCCTCATGAACGGGAAGACACTGGAGCAGGCAGGACATGCACACGCTCACTCATAAATAATTCTCAACACCACTCATAACTGAACAGAGCAAGCCGTAGCATTACAGCAAGCAACATAAAACTTTATGCAAATAATGCACATCAATCCACAATGTGCATGGATGGATAATGGATGGATATATTTATATCTTTTGGTAATATATTTTTTCATACAAAGGAAATAACTTAAAAAAATGATTTTTACCTTTTCTTTGTCTCCTGTGGCACAATGGCTTTGGCAAGCATCTTCTTGTACAGTTCAGACTTTAAGTATCTAGGATAGGAGTCCTGCATGTGGGCATAAGACTTAGATAAGCATTGGAGATAGGCCATCTATTGGATCAATGAGAAATCTACCCTTAAAAATACTTTTTTGTAGTACAGAGGATTTTAACATCCGATGTTCGTGAGTAACTGTGATATTTGGAAATAGATGCTGTTGAGTTTTTCTAATGTATAGTTTTTATGCATTGAGTGCCATGAAAATATGGGTCTACAGAGTTCCACCGTATGAAGGTAAACTGCATCTGAAAGATTTGTCAAATATTTTTTTGGAAAGTTTTGGATGGATAGATAGTACTCTGGTAAGTGGACACATATATAATTTAATTTTTGGGTGAACTTCCCCTTTCAACACTGATGGAAAAAATACTGTTTGTAAAGTTGTTGCTTTTTATTTCAAGCATAAAAAGCAAGTTTTCCAGGTGATTAACTAAGTGGCCCAAGGTTCACTAATCTGAGTGGGAAACACTCATACTTTTTTCATAAGGAAGTAGATGTGCATTTGGGCATCGTCCATAACAAAGCGATGTGGGTTCTGGATGCCCAGTAGAGTCTTCTCCATGGTCTTGCTGTCAATATTAACCCATTTGCTGGCCCCTGGTGAAAGGAACTGCCTGCGGAAGAGCCAAGACACAGAAGAATGCTGATATTTAAGAGCTAGAATAGTGAATCATATTGTGTGCACAAACTGCTACACAATAATTTTCCAAAGAAAGGAATAATATCACAGAAGAAAGGAACAATATGCTTATGCCATATGCAAGCACAAGCTGGTGTTCAGGAGCATAGTGAGTAATTTTGTATTTCTCTTTGGTTTTTTTGTCATACTTACTTGTACATTTCCTCCACTTTCTGTTGAATTTTAGAGCTCTCTCCATGTCTGATGTCTTCACATGCTTGCCAAAAACAGAGGTTCTCCGCTGATGAAAAATAAATGTGCATACCTCAATTATTAATGAAGAAACAACTCTTTAGATTGAAAACATCAATCGGTCCTACAGTAACCACAGCAACTTGAATCTCAACCCGTTTCTACAGTAAGGAGTTATGCACACTGAAATAACCAGTGTTGCTTGTGTGCAGTATGTGGGGCTCACCGCTAAACTCTTTCTCCAGGTACTGCATGAGCTCATGTCTTCCCAGAGGGTCGTTCAGCAGCTCCATGAAGCTAAAGCTCCAGCGCTCCACCCTGAGCTTTGTCGGGGTGTTCACCCTGCACCAAAACACAGAGGCACCATTAGCAGAATAACTCCACTGACAGGCACATTTTCCTGGAAGTTGTACTATAGGTTTGAACCCTGAAATGGCAGCAGCGCTGTCAACTTCTTGCAGCTTAGGCATTTGTCCAAATAGATGAATGTATAAAACCTTAAACTGTAACTGTAACATAGCAAGTCTCTCAAAGTGTCTGCAATGCAAATACATCATTAATGGTATGGTAATGGTAATGAATTGAGTGGTGTTAATGAACTGTGCTCATGCATCTTACACTGCAATTCTCTAATGAGCTCTGCTGAAGAATACATCCAGATCAACATAAATACACATAACAGAGAAATCTGATTTCTGTAATCCGCGTGTTTAGGACTCGATGACCCTCACATATCTGAATTCATTGACCAGTGCATGGTGTCATCTGTTATCCATGGGTTGCTGGGAAGGCAGCCTTGCATGATGGGGTCATGGGCCAGGTACTGCTCACTGAATTTGACATAGCTGAAAGAAACAGCAGAAGCACCACCAGAATTAAATTTTTTAATTCACTGAAAACATATTGGAAGAAGAAGCTTTTTCCCTTATATAAATAGTGATGTTTCTGGGGAAAAAACAAAAATAAAGGTATGGTATATAGTCTATATGTTAGAAACCCAGGCTAAACTTAATATTTTATGATTTGCAACACAAACATTAGACGCAGCAATTCTTCCCAAATGTACCTTAAAATAATACTATAGTACTATGCTAATGTTGATTGGTAAAATAAAGTCACCATTGTTGGGCAATCATTCAACTATCGAGGTTTGAATCAACTATCAAGCTTCATACTGTACATCTGTAATGGTTTTACACTTTAGTTTAATCAAGCACATAGTAGCTAGCTATGGCTATGGCTACCTCCATAATACAACATATAATTAATGATTGTTGCTCAAATCCATATGAAAAATTGAAGGAAATTGCTCCACTACTAATGTGGTCGCAGGTAAGTAAAAACAAGAAATAAAATACAACACAACCCTTTTTAAATATACATAAGCATTCTAACTCTGAAAACATAATCCATGTTTTGCTGACATACCCTAAAACAAATGCAGTGAAGAAAACGGTCATGTAACCTCTGGAATATTTTTTTTATGTTTTGTTTTGAAATTTCATAACATATTGTAGAATAGAACAATGTCATTCTAAGAATTTCTATAGTATTTAAGGGCTATAAGCTACTGCATCAATATACTAAAAGCACTAAAAGCCACGTAAGGTCAGTTATGTGAATAACAGAAAGACCTCTGTGGAAGCTTTGTGGAAGTGAATGCCAGTGAAAGCCCATTTGCTATACTATTAACATGCCTGAGCAGCTCTGTGAGGTGGAGAGGGAATCTAGGCCAACTACACACATTCTCCTGGAATAAGCATTAGTTGCATTAGTACACAAATACAATAAATGGAATTGCAGTATACAGTATTTCCCCAAATGAAAGACTTCTACCCTAATATGCAGAGACATTGTTCAACTGTTTAAAAGGTGATAGTGGTCACGAAGACAGCTAGCTTTTCAGCAGCTGACGTACCTTTCCAGACAAATTGAGGACTTAACTCGAGTTCGTGACAGGAATTTTTTGTTGCGTTCGATCTGGACCCATCCACCACCGAGGCCAAGACAAAAATGCAGAAATATTGCAAGCAGTTAGCAGATCTCAGTTCAAATATTTGTGGCAATTTACTCATTTTTAATTATAAGCATGATCCTACAACCATTGTATCAATTGCAGAAATGTAGGGATTTACCTCTTTTTTGTAGTACTCAGTGTTCTTTTCTGCAGGAGGAAGCAAAAGATAAATATTTTTGTACATTTCTATGTATTTAAAATGAAGGGCTCTATTTTCCAGACCGCGCCTGGCATGTTGCGAACTGTCTCCCTGGTGAAGTGATTTTCTGTCATGGATTTTGGGTGGGAGGAGAGCCACTGCACTGTGTGTGTCAGTCAAGATCGAGTAGCACAATGAGATTTTGGTGCAGCTGATTTCACTTCCTGTCAGATTCATCTGCTTTTGCACCCTTTGTCATCTGCCTGCTCAACTCAGGTTTAACGCACAAGTCGCAGGCCAGTCTATGGTGTATAGCTCATTGTTGGGCGGTCTCATGCAATACGCGCTTGATCAGCCTATTCAAAAGCCAATCAATGCTTTCCGTGGATTATACACTCACTGAGCATTACATTACATTAATGGCATTTGGCAGATGCTCTTATCCAGAGTGACGTACAACAAAGTGCATACCCATAACCAGAGATAAGTGCGCTGAAAGACCCTAGAGCACTATATTAGGGACACTATATCGTACACCTATGTATTCATTCAATTGTCTAATCAGCCAATCTGCGTGTGGCAGCAATGCAATGCATAAAATCATGCAGATATGGTGTCAGGAGCTTCAGTTAATATCCACATCAACAATCAGAATGGGGAAAAAATGTGATCTCAATGGTTTCGACCGTGGTATGATTGTTGGTGCCAGACGGGCTTGAGGGTTTGAGGATTTCTGTAACTGCTGATGTCCTCGAATTTTCACACACAATAAAGAGGTCAGAGGAGAAGGGCCAGACTGGTCGAAGTTGACAGGAAGGTGACAGTAATGCAAATAACCACACATTACAACAGTGGTATGCAGAAGAGCATCTCTGAACATACAACACATCAAACGTCTAAGTGGGTAGGCTACAGCAGCAGAAAACTTAACAAAATAAGTAAAATAATGACCTAATAAAGCGCTCACTGAGTGTATGAGCTTGTCGTATGTTTTACATAAATTAAGTGCATTCGTTATCCCTGGTGCCATACGACATTGATTCAGAAAATAGAGTCAAAATCAGAGTCAAATGTAAATCACAACATTAAATCACCAATTCTCCTCATATGATAATGTATCTATAGAGCCTGATAGATACTTACATTTGAAGGAATTAGAATGCAAAAAGAAACAGGAAAAAGTCAGTAGTTTTACCAATGAATACATTTCAGAATATTTATATCTTATATAAAGACTATATACTATATTCTTTGACAAACATTGCATTCACTTTGCATTTGCATATTTGGTAAAATAACCAGAAATGTATGGTTGTCTCAAATTGTTTTAGTCTTGACCATAAAGGAGCTTCATAGTCAGATCTTCTGCATAGAAACTTACTGCAGGTCATAATTTGGCTTTATTTACTGTAGCATTGAAGAACACAGGGCTCAGTCTACATACGTATATTCTCAGTGTGGTTTAATTCAAGGAAATTCATATGAATTATGACAGAAATATATGAGATACAGTATATTTTTGTTTGGTATGATTCATTGAAACGGAAACATTAATGAACTCCTCTTACTGACCAGCTGTACCCGTGAGCTCAAGCAGTTTCGTCGTTCTGGGCCGTGTTCAAGGACTTCAAATGCCCCCGGCTAGAAAGAGTCGTATGACATCAAACCCACTCAAATCAAGAAACATATTTTATTTTGGAGTAGTTATCAAATCTATAATTAGATCTCTATCTATTATTGATGAGAGATGAGAATGATGCAGTATTAAAGCTGTCACATCAGGCTGTGGAAAGTCTGCAGTTTCTGCATTAGCGTTATAAAAAAAGGATGAGATGGATGGGAGTTTATGTGCCTTTTTCACTCATGACAATTCTGTACAGAAGAACACTTGGTAATGCATTTCGATTAGGCAAATCAAAATAGAAATCAAGAGTGCTCACTCATAACTTGAAAATAAAGCAATTTATGTTATTCAAGAGATGCCCTTGAACACATACAGCTAGACTAGTACTGAAAAATGCTGAATATGAACTGCTGCCTTGTCTTGCAATTATACTCATCCTGTCCAGTCCAATCCAGCATTTAGCTGAAGAACAAATAGGTTTGATTCTATATTAAGCTGATTTCCTATTGAATTAATACAGAAAGTAATTACAGCGGCACAGTGATTTTTCTTGATTTGAAGACACAAGTTGTCAAAGCAGTCTGTTTATCACAATCCATATTTAGCAGGCGAGATCTTTCCCAACTCATTTAGTCTTTTTGCTGCATTCCACATGGCAGTCCAAACACTGGTAAGGAAATTAAATGCAGACTGATTTACAGGAGAGAGCTTAAAACCTGCACTCTTTATCTGGATTAATGGTTAATATTCCCAGGGATCACTAAAAGCTTAATGGGCTGGGAGGGATGGAAGTACAGTACGTCTGCACCATAACCTCTTTCCTCCCACAGTCTGCAGTCTGAAAACAGCTTCCTTTGCATCTGAAATTATACTGACTTGAAACAGATGCTGCTGCAGGCCCTGAGCAATATAAGATGCGACCATAGAAAGAAAATACCCATTATATGATATGGGAAATATTTAAATCCATTTAACCTGCCCGAAGATGGCTTTAATAGTCCTTAACCTTTGAGTTCACGCCATATCCTAGCTTTTAGCATGCCGAGAAACCAGAGTAAGATAGATTTCTCAGCTCGATGTATATAATGATTGGACGCTAAATATAGTCTCCTTATTTTCATGCACTTATGATACACTAGACGCTGCAATAGAGGGCTGTGTGACACCCAAGCCGTGCCCAAGCTCTTTTCACTTCACAATGGAGGATGGCATCCTCTTCCCTGACAGTTTCTTTTTTGGGGCATTTCAGAAAAGCAAATATTTTGGACGTATGGATGAAAAATGTCACACGCAGGCAGGGGTCCAGCTGGACTCCGTGTGCCAGAGCGAAGGGCTGGCAGGAGAGTAGGGTAGCTGCATTGTGCTTTGCCCCGGAGCCATGCTTTCTCCAGCATTACACTGTCTCCACTATCCTTTCATTTCATACAATCCCCCTGCTTTATTTATGAGCTTCCATGCAGAGAGAGGCCGTGAGAGACGCAGCACACTTTTTCAGGCCGCTCTGTGCCCAGCCCCTCCCCCTTCCCGCTCATGATTTTTTTCCCCAATCCAGATGTTGCGTGTCATGCTTTTAACTGACAAACTGAATATTTAATAATAGTGGTATGACACAAGATGAAAAAAGGTGGCACCCTACCCTTGAAATGCTTTTTTATACAAAGTTTTATGGGTAGAGTGATAACCTTTTATGGGTACTGGGTCAGTGCAGAGACTGAATGGAGACTGCAGGGGAAAGTGAACACTATTCCTGAACCCAGCTGGACAGATTCCAGCCCCTGCAGTGAGGGTGTAATACATATTGTACACAAAATAATGCATTGGAGTGAATGAGAATACATTTGATATTGCAGTGAGATTGTCAGCAAAAAACGTTTCTCTGTCTGATTTCTCATATGAGAGTGGGTTGAATCTCATTCTTACCAAAACAGCAGTTTGTAGAAATAAATTGTTTTACATTTCAGTAGCATGCCAGTAATGCTTAGTTCAGCTAAAATCACAAGTTTCAAAATCACCCTCAGACTCTTTTGACAGACAGGTTAAGATGCAGGACTTACTGGGGGTCTGTTGACAAGCCAGTACGCTTGCTCCTGACATTCCAGAACAATCCGATCAGCCTTCCGTCTCTGCTTAGCTGCCCTGGTGGAAGAAGAACACATGGGTTTCAATGTCCATGAGAGCATGGAAAGATGCCGTGGTTGTTTTGGCTCGACGATACAGTTTTTACTTTCTTTTGTGCATTGAAATCATTATTGATGTGAATATAATATCCCACAAATTAGTTAAATATGATTTACTATTATCTATGAACTCCATACTGTACTGTACATCAAGTTAAGTATTGCCTACTAATTTTGGTGTCTGAATAAAAAAACCTGAGTTGAACATGCCAGAAGTATTGCATTTACTTGAGGTTGACACTGACTTAACAGAACATTCGTTCTCAATGTGACAGATTCTGAGAGTCATAAATGCAAAGTAAGTTAATTAATTCATTAATAAAGTGATAATTTACCTCAGCTGTTCCCTTGCTTGCATCACCACAAAGTCCCAGGTATGGTTAATTCTCTTGTGCAGGAGATTGTAATTGTCCTTAATGAGAAAGAAAGCAATGTTCGAAGATGTCTAGGATTGTGCTGGACCTGAGCAGAATGATTCACCCTACAATCTATGAAAATGTCTTCCATCTCCTATAACAATGTAAGGAACAGCTTGCAGTCACTTACAAAGAAGAAAACAGTAGCATTTATGAAACTAGAGTACAATTCTAGAGAGACCTCACTCTCTAGATTCTAGAGAGACCATATAAAGACTGGCTGTCATACACATCACAATGTTACAAAATGTTCCCAAAATCCCAATCTAAATAAAATAAAAATTTGACATTAGTTAATTAGTTTACCTTGCTGGAAGAAAATGTGAAATATGTCAATATGTTATGAGTATTTCCATCACAGCATAAAAATTGTGCTTCTCACAATGGTAACTCTCAAAACGTTAAAAAGAAAAAAGTTTTACCTTTTCGTAGTCTATTAGTTCTCCTTGTTTCCGAATGTTCTTCTTTGCCAAATAAATAGCTGTATCACACGTGATAAAAAAGAGAACAGCAATATTAGACATACATTTTTCCAAATCTGATTACTTCACTATAAAGAATGTATGTCTATTAAATGCATTAAATGCATCTATGTGAGGACTCACCATAGTCTAACTCTGATGCTGGCCATTTGTTCGAAGTCCAGAAGTATGGAGTCTTTACAAGTGAAATTAAGAAAAAGGTACTGATATCAGGATTTTCACAAATATATAACGAAATAATATGAATAATGTATTGTTCTTAAACATTTAATCATTATGCTGTGGCAATGGATATCTTGAGCACAGTACAATATTTCAGACAGAGTTGTATGTTTACGTGGGGCTCTGGATTGTGATTTACCTGAAAACGGTAGGGAGAGTCATCTGGGGTGAGGGCCAGTGTCCTTGGGTCCTTCAGTGGGTAAATGTAACCAAACTTCACAATCAGCTTACCCACATGCAATGCCTCTGCAAATAAATGACATACGGATGCTCATGTAAATGACATCCCATCTGAATATGTGAACGTACTGCACACACACACAAATATTTTTCCTCTGAAGCGTTTTCCCATGCTGTCTGCCTCGGGCCTCTTAACAGGTTGCATGGCAAATATGCCGACATATACCCACAGTGGCAGAGGCAGAGCATTCCAAGTCTGGGCTTGCTTTAATTCGGAATAATGGGGGACTCGCCACCACCTGGCGCCAGCCTGTGGTTTTATTGGCTGAGACGGATGGTTTGAGGGTGTGGCCTGGCTCCCAGGAGGGGCCACAGCCTGTGCCCCAGTCACGCACAGTCTCCCCAGAGGGGTTTCCCATTGGCACAGCAACGGGGCTGCTGGGGTTTGCACGGTGTTTACAAGGAAGTCAACCGCTTAGTTGACTGCAATGAAATCAATGAAAAGTTCAATCAATGAAATCTATGAAAATGTATATCTTTCACATTGTTTGGCAAATATCTTGTCAGCTTCTCTGTGCTTTGATGAGCTCTTCGGTGTACTATGAATTGAATTCTTTGAATTATTGATGATATTGTTCTTATTCTTATTATTATATAAAAACAGATCAATATTTCTATCAGCTACAGTAAATAGGTGCTGCAGTTATAAAAACAATGTCAGTGAAGGAGATGCCTGTAATATACTGTACATCAGTGGGAACTTTATTAGGTAGACCTGTACACTAGCTTGTTAATGCAAATGTTTAATCAGCCAATTACGTGGCAGCAACTAAATGCATAAAAGCATGCCGATGTGGTCAAGAGGTTCAGCCGTTTTTCAGACCAAATGGAAGAATGGGAAAGAAATGTAATCTAAGTAACTTTGACTGTGGAATGATTGCTGGGGCCAGACAGGGTGGTTTGAGTAACTCATTTCCACATATGACAGTCAGTAGAGTTTGCAGAGAATGGTGCAAAAAGCAAAAAAACACGCAGTGACCAGCAGCTCTGTGAATAAAACGTGTTGTTAATAAGAGAAGTCAGAGGAGAAGGGTCAGACTGGTTGAAGTCTAAAAAATAATTATAATAAATACCTATTAAAGTGCTCACTGTACTTATTACATGAAAATCAGTGCTAGACCTGATCTGCTCATGATCACATGTACATATGCATGGGATATACAACGTTACATTAAAAGTTATTGTGGCTGATGCATTTATAATAAGTGGGGGCATGTTGGAACACAGTTTTACAATGTAATATCTGTGCTAGTTGTTCTCCTGCATGGCTCACAGTTTCTGTGCTGTGAAACTATACTATATGATAACCCACACGACAGTGATTTAAATGACATATATTTGTCTATTCACACAGCTCATCGAAATATAACTTGCATGGTGCTAAAACACATTTGTTAATACCTCTTGATTAAGTTTTCAAATAGTCCTGCCACTCATACATGACTCACACAATACATAAGTGTAAACAAACCCATAATTATTGTGCAAATGCAACTATGCAAAATCTCCATGTTTCAACATGCCCCGTGTTAGTTTTTCCCCCGGTCTCCCCTACAACACAGCATTGAATTCTGTTCATTTTTGCTTTAATTTCACTCTTGTTAATCTCTGTATGCAGTGTGTTTTAATTCCTACACTCAGAATTAACCAGCAGTATAATTCACATCTGGCTATCGTGGCTTCTAAAAGCAGTACAGACTCAGCACTCATGTTAATCTCCCTCATAAGACACTAAATAGTGCAGCCTCCCTCCTACCTTCCTCTGCGATGGAATATTTCTGAATCAGCCACTCCACAATATCATTTCCTATGACGAAAAGGGGAAAAAAATCAATTTAAGTTTGCACAACTCACTAATTAAGCATAAATCAAGGAGAGACAAGCAGACTGGGGAATAAATGAGCATAAGGAAATCAATAGAAGTCCTAATGCACAACATTTCCCAGGACTGGTAGGTATTACATTTCCAAATGACCATTAGAGCATTAGGTCATTCAGACAAAGTCTATCATCTAAACCATTTGTTTTGTCTCTTTGGGTGAGTATCAGTGAGACACCCACACAATTTGACAAATAAGTATTGTTGTATATGCTTATATCTAAATCGCTGTAAAGAATTAATATTTTTCACCTCCATCTTTTACAATCAGGAAGACTATTTGAGACTTTTCCTGTTCTAGCAGCAGAAATGATCACTGAGCACAAACACTATAAAGCAGCCAAATGCTCTGGGGCCCGGCTACATTTAGGCTTATAGAGGGCCCCCAAAATTGAGTGACTCAGCCACTATTCCTGGAGGTAATTAATGGAGCATGGAGAAAGGTGCTGAGCAAGTCATCTTTCCTTTCCTATATCCCCCTCAGCACATCTCACATGTCTTCTAATAGCAGGCTCTTGTATTATTACCTGCATAGACACTCAAGACACATTCTCCCCCCTCTAAAATGTATTATCTTCTTCCTTCCTATACCATTAGTCCATTACCATGATCCCTGCAGTTCTAAATAATTTGATCATCCTTTCTCAAAGACATTTCAGTTAATCACATATATTATTTGCATTTGCAGAGGCTGTACTCAGCTAAAGGTAAAGGATGATTAAAATGTATCCATCCTCCCCGACCAGAGCAAAATTGAATCTACAGAATGCCACAATTTATCATTTGAAGCACAGTACATCTCATCATTTAATATGTACAGATATATAAACACAACTTTGAGAACAATTAATTCATTAATAACTGAGGAAATACAGACAACTTTTACCGTAGCTGTTGGATATATAGCTTAACAGATACAGAAATGCAAAAAACATACATAACAATGTCTATGAAACTAACTATTGCATTCACTCACAGTCTCTTAATATCTACGTTCAGTGTTACAGTAAAAATAAAACAAAAAACGGTGTAAGTGTCTATGTGTCTTACCTGTCATGGCATGTGGAATGACAGTAATAAGAAGCCTCTGGTTCCTCATCTTCATTCCCATATCGGGATCTTGCATAGCTACAATAACTCGCTCCATCTGGAAATAATTAAAAAAAAAAAATAATTACATATTTTAAATACTTATGTGCTGCCTTATGTGCTCAGCCTTATTTCCACAGAGTTGCTTCAAGTGGACAATTAGGTACAGTACAGCCAGTAATGTAAAAATGTGCTCGAAAAAAAACTCCCTCATTATGGACATCGAGCAATCCATCCTTTGCAGAGTGCTTGAAGATTATCTTGAGATGCTCTTTAACGGGAACCTTTCGAAATTGGGTGAATCCAGAAGTTCAAGCGCAATTACCATTTGTAATACTCGTATTGCGTCTTCTTGGCAATTACAGTTTGATAAACTCATAAAGCACACAGAACTGTCGCCTACAACTAAAATTGAGTAATGCAGTGCACATCTCTGCAGAATAAAATTGCATTAACTGGCGCCTCAATAAACAAATGCTGAAATACAAAAGCAATTTGAAATATAAAATATTACATGTCCGTTTTTGTCATGGGCTGAATAATAACATAACAGTTCAAACGGTGACGGTGACGCACAGTTGTCCACTGATTTAAAATGCCAATGACGTGAGTATGAAGCAATCATTAAAAAGCTGTAATTATACTTACAAAAACAGAATATGTGTCGATGATAAACCTACCCTTGTTAAACACGGCATCTGCACTTTGTAGTTCCCGGCTTGATTGAGCGTGTTTATTGTCATGCTTACGGTGTGGCTACATCCAGTGCGAGTGCACTCTGAAGTTGGGACTGACTGATTGTATTGAGTTACGTGAATCTTTGAAGGAATAGGCGCTGTTACCGCCCCACTGCGGAATGTCACGGAAATACGAGTCATCCACAGAATCTAACAGCGTGGACAGTGGGACGTAGCCCACATACTTACACATTGTTTTAAGTCATTCCAAGAGCAACTGAAAACTCGAAAGAAATAACAATGGCAAAATTGATGACGGTCATGATATGTGTGACTAACTTAGTGTTATCTATCCATCAATTATCTTAACCCGCTTATCCTGAACAGGGTCGCAGGGGGGCTGGAGCTTATCCCAGCATACACTGGGAAAAAGGCAGGAATACACCCTGGTCAGATCACCAGTCCATCGCACGGCACACACAACATTCACACCCACTGGCAATTTTGACTCTCCAATCAGCCTTTGGACTGTGGAAGGTACCTAGAGGAAACCCACACGAACACAGGGAGGACATGCAAACTCCACACAGAGAGGCCCCGGCCGACCAGGATTCGAACCCAGGATGTCCTTGCTGTGAGGCAGCACTGCACCATCCATGCCACCATGACACCACATGCTACTTTTTTTGTTATTTTAATGTTTTAATAGACTAAAAATGAATAAAAGTTTAGTTTTTCTTCCCAGTAAGACCCTAGTAAGAATCCAAAATAAAATCATTCTAGTATTCTTCCAAATAGTAACGGTGACTCATATAATTCAGTATTTTATTATAATTAATGGTGGTTACCATTCATTGTCACCATGGTATATTATCCCCACTTAAAGTGCATGAATGAATAACTACTTCCAGATGACCCAGTTATGCTAGGTGCTGCCTAATTACTCTTTGGAGCACCACTAGATGGCAGTGGGTGGACTACGAGGATTGGCAAACCTTAAAGGTATAGTTCATTTTCAGAGATATTTTGGAATTTAGTTTGATTTTAGAATGTATATTAGATGGAACGGTTTGATAGTTGGCAGTTTTTGTGTGAGATTAAGGATTCAACAAAGTATATTTAAGCGTTATGGAACGAGAACCCGTGGTATATCGATATACCACAGGTTCGAGTTCCGTAACACTTTAATACAAATGTTACCACATTTATCCAATTTCACAAAAGAAAGACAAGACAAACTTTAAATTAATGTATTTTTAATGGAACTATGTTTTATGGTAAATGTACTCTTCCGCTGAACAGTAGTTCATTGGTTGCTAAGCAACGTTGGCTAGCAATAATATATCCCCACTCCACTAGGTAAGCAACGGTATTAACGTTAGCTACTAGCAATAATGTATTCCCACTGCACTATCATTAGCTAAGAGACTCTTTTATTTTATTGATTGCAATAGTTATATACTTTGTAACCGAAATGAACCTAACGTTGTTATCATTTTGCCGCTAGTAGCCTACCAAAGTAAAACAAAATTAGTGATTTAAAATTGTCCTTTGACCTTTTCAGGGATTTGTAAAGGAGTAGAAATACCAGCAAGACCATCAAACCACGGCGAAGCAAATGATGACTCATAACAACGCTATTATTTATTTCAATAACTGCACATTATCTGGCAGTGTCCTGATAAACATCTACAACAAAAACAAATTACTTATGTGTGTCAGTGTTGTCTGTTGTAAAGTAAACTAGCAATTAAACTAGCAACTACTGAAATTTCTTGAGACTTGCCTGAAAGGGTTGTCGACTGAGACCAACTAAGCTTCTTGTTTTTATGTAACTGTTTTTTTTCACTGTGACATAAAAATGAAGCTTTAAATTCGCCTTTAATGAAAAAATAAAATTATATAAATCAAGATAAAATTATATCTGAAAAATTAAATTAATGATGCATTAAATAAATAAATAAATATAGCAGCGATACATTTTCTATATACCACTGTTGTGTGTTCTAATGCTTGTTTGCAGTTTTATTTCAAGTATCACTCCACACCGAAGCAGCCATTCCAGGCAAAATGAAAAACTGTAAGATACAAGTTAATCACATTCACAAATTAATTGCATTAATTTTGCCCAGAATTTGTAACCAAGCAGGGACACAGAGCTACACACTGCCTCCACTTCCACGTGATTCAGAAACTATCCATAAGCAGGCAGTGCGAGAGCTTTAGGGTGATTGAAACTTGTGGACCGGAGAAAGCAGGACAGCGCTTCTCCAAAAAATGAAACAAGTAGACCGACGCAACATGATCCCACTAATGCTGGAGAGTTTTTCAGTGCTTGCACAATGGTACAAATAAACATCAAAAAGGCATAAACTTGTTTGCTCATTCACAGTAGCTTGCACAGTGAGTTTGGCAGATCAATGTTACAGTCTAGGCCTCCTAAATGACATTCTTGTTATGAAATGTTATAAACTGTTTTAATTGGATTGATATCTATATTATTATGTTTGGTAACCATTTTATAAAAGCAATAACTCACTCCAGGACGTGGTAGGCCTATATAGAAATTTTATCACAGCTATGGGGGTTGCGACCCATCACTGCATGCAGGGCCGAACAACGCCCTTTAGCTGTGATAAAATTTCTATATACCAGTGCCTGTCTTGATTTATTGCTTAAATATTCTGCCTGGGGAGCTTGGCCTCTGCGATAGGTGGGTCCACCAAGCTAAATCTGGCCACTGACACCATTGTGTAGGAATGGTGATTGTACATAGGCTGCTCTTAGGCTGTTAAATTAAATTGTGAAAAAAGAGTGTTAAATTCAGTGTATTAAATCAATTGAATCGCTCAGTGGGCATTGTTGGATAGCATTTAAGACATTAGCTATTTTGTGAGGTGATGCAAAGTGGAGATATTCTACCAGTGCTAATGCGAAAGAATGCTATAATTATGTTCCATTGCTAGCTTTCAGGGTAACACAGCTAATTTAAAAAACATCCTACTTAGAGCCACTAATATTTTAGACCAGGTGACTGCCACTGGAAAGAATTGTGATAAATGGTATTTTACAATGTTTACAATTGTCAGTATTGACGCCACGAAACACAGGGGATCAGGTTTGTTTTCCTGCTAAATTTTACTGATAATTGTTTCATTATTATTTTGTGTTTTCATCAATATCTTTTTCAGAATTATATCATACAACCAGGTCTCAATGAATTCCGATTAATAGAAATTGAACGATTTTAATTAAAAAGAGCCATGGAGCACCACTGCAATATTCCTTCCAATGTCACATTACAGAAGCACATTTTATTTGATGCAGTCATTAAGTACTTTGACAACTGTAGAAATATTTTTCAATGAAGTGTGAATCATAAATAAAAAAAACTAACCCAGGCCAGGACCTCCCCCCTCATCAGAGAGGGAGGAGTCACCAGCCTGAGAAGGAAATCCAAGGGAGCCCCTCCCAAGCGTTTAGGCTCAGTAAGGATCCCCTCACCGGGGGGTGGTCGGGGGCTGATGATGTGATGCACCTGCAGAAGGGTAGCTCCCTTTTGTATTCTGGAGCATGCTGCTGCCGCCTGAGAGAGTGAGTGAGTGAAACAGAGCAAGAGAGAGAGAGAGAGAGAGAGAGAGAGAGAGGAAGAAAGGATGAGATCATCACAGTCTCCCGGCAAATGACTGATGGAGCAGTGAGCAGCGCATGGATGTGCAAAGGGGGGTTCGCTTCTTTAGCTTGGAAATCAATAGCATCTGCAGACAGGAATACAATTTTCACATTACTGCTTCTTACTGCAGCAGAAGCTTTAGCGTGTAGCACTTGCCCAGCGTAGATTACCAGCAGATCATTAGTTCATTTACTGTGGCTTCCCTTTTCTTCTCCCCCCACCATTGCAGCCACCACCACCCTGGATTCTCTGCCTCCTGTTTTATGGCATGAACAGTGATGTATGACTGATTCCGTCTCGATCTAACAAGTATATGTTTTCTTCTTGGAAAGTGACGCTTTTTATTCCAGCAAGTTTTTTTTCCTTTCATTTTTTCCCTTGGGAGTGTTTTTTTCCCTTCTGAGTTTCTTGGAATTGCTGACACTGTTTGGATAGGAACAACAGAATGTTAGGCTTGGATGTATGTGAGTTGGGTGGCCAAATCCTTGAGCTGCTTTGGCTGACAGTTTGCTACAAAGGTGAGAACCTCAGACCCAAGTGAAGCAAGTAACAGATATGATTTTTTTACTTGTAACATTTGCTTGTCAGTTTCTTTTAATTACATGGAGCATTTTAGTTTCAACTACATGATAGGCTAAATCCTTTAAACTGTTTCATCATTTTTTTAATTTTCTGTGCCAGTATGCCTCCAGCATAATTTGAATTGATCAGCCAGCATGACTTTGTATTTACTGGAACTCTTTCAGATCAATTTTATTTCCGTGGATAGTA
This sequence comes from Conger conger, assembly GCF_963514075.1. Lineage (NCBI taxonomy): Eukaryota > Metazoa > Chordata > Actinopteri > Anguilliformes > Congridae > Conger > Conger conger. Next base: position 59,434,160 of record NC_083761.1, read on the forward strand.
TGGAATAGATGTTATGCCTCAAAATGTGATTAAAATAACTGGCATTTTAGTTCAGCAGATGGTGACTAGACATTATTTCTTGGCAGTTATCGGACTGCGTTCTCTCTTCTTGTGGAGTCTATTTGCTAGCCTTTGTATCTTATTGAATCATGGCTGCACTCTCCAAATTATCATGTTACCCCAATTATATATTCAGTGCAATCACATGGTCGATTAGGTTGTTGTCTCTGTTGCAACAAACCACTGACTTACTTTGAGCCTGTGTCATGGGATGTAATGAGATGTAGATGCGATCTCTTGGCGTTGGTAGGCACTATTGTGTGTGTACATTCATATGTTGCTCTCTACCCTGTCTCAGCCAATGCTCTGTGGTTAAATGGAGATGCCATGCCTAGTATGGGAAAATGTCAGGGAATTGAGGGTACTTGGTGCTGGGGAACAGCCATTAATATTTCAGGAGTGTTAATCATTGGTTGGCCTAGTTCACAGTATTCCCAAGGTCTGAAGTCTGGGGGACAGTTTGTAGCTAAGCCTTTCTTTCCAGTTCTGTTGGAAAGCAGCTGCTGATTATCATATTAATCAATGCAATGACTTAATGCAATGAACATATGCCTGAGCAAAGTTTAAACGTTGTCATACCAGCAGGATAACCATCAGAGTACTGATTTATTTCAATAATTCTGTGGCTACCAATTATGTGTTGTAACATGGAAAGCATGCACAGTAGGAAGTACTGTAATAGCCTAACAACTACTAATTGAACCATACGGTTGTTCGTCAGCCAAACATGTTGCTTGCTAGCTTGCTTGTCAGCCAGTTATTGCTCTTACAAACCAAGCAAATGGAAGCATCTCAACATTGCATAGTGTGTTACATTTTAAAAATAGTCTTTCTTTGAAGTGTTACATCATGAAATTGTAATTGGATGGAAGTAGAAATGCTGAAACATCATATATAAATGTATATCATTATCTACAGGCCTTATGACATAAATGCAGAGTTTGATAAAAAAAAAAAATGTAGTGATTGATTTTGATGTTGCTCCATCAAATATTAGAAGCAATACAACTCTTGGATCAAAAATTAAAAAATGGCTCTAGTTCAGAATATGAATACAGTTATCTCCCGCAACACTTTAATTTATTAGAAATTAAAATAAATTTAATTTGAAATTTGAGCATAGTTCAAGGAATAATTTATGAAGGGTGTTTGTGTAGGTCAAGGACAGGAACTGCAAGCTCAGCTGTGTCGTAGATCTTTATATTCCTGGGCATGAAATATTTATTTTCAAAGAGAATGTCATAGTGTTGTCACAGGTACAGAATAATAGTGGTTAAAATGTATCTGCTTGTGTGTATAATAAGGCAGATTCTTAGGTTTTCCATTAAAGTGAAAATGTATCTAATATTTTAATGCAGATGATACTTGAAGATATTATTTATTTACAATCTGAGGATATCCTTATAATGTCCTGGCTACAAAACAGGCATATTTCTCAAGGCATTTGCATGTGCCCTATTTTGTTTGTACTTTTATCTTCAGATTGCAACTAAAGGCTTTTTTGAAGGGATGCATTATAAATAAAGGTAATTCTAGATCATCATGACATTGTTCACTAACCATTTTATGTGCAGTATATGGCACTAATTCTGTTCAAACAGGATGCAAATTGATTGCCACAGCTGGATGTGTTCATGTGCATTCACCACATCCCAGTAACCATGGATATACATAATTCACAATGGGAATTAAAATGTCCCTGTCTGGCATGATGTCATTGTTTAGTATCTCACAGTCAAATTAGCTCTGGGTGTACTGGGTGTGCTACGATGTGTAAATAGACACATGGTACAAATAACTCTTGTTTACAGGAACATTGCAAGATAATATTTGGGATTTGGAGTTTCTGCTGTGTTCTGAACATGAATGTAATGACTGCTTTAATACACAAACCCAGGAAATGTACCTTTAATAGAAACAGGTGTGCCCAAGGTTTCATAGATTGCCAATAAGATGACAATATTTTCCTGTATCCTCCTGCTGCTTCTTTTTCAGCTGTAAGGTTTTATATTTAAACCTGCTCTGCTATTTTATTTTATACTTTAACAAACAGTTTTTTCCAATTTAAACTTTATTTTTAGTTTTTATTTTTGTTTTATAAATATTTGCCAGTAGTCCAGCATCGGCCACTGACCACGACCCTGCTTCAGAGTCGCAAGTTCACTCTCACTCTCACTCGCATGATCAGAAAGCCTGTCCAGGCCACCAGGAGAGCTTCCACTCCCTTGCTGCTCTGGCCTTCTGGGAGGGGTCGGGTAGGCCTCATCCACTACAAGTTACATCTACAATACTGTGAACTAGTAATTACAAATCCGGTGAACAAAAAAAAGGAAAAAAAAAGACTCTGGCTCATCAATTTAATCTACTCCAAATATTGTGCAGTTGTCTTTACAAAGTCTGAATGAATGTAGGCTATACAGTAGCAAAACATTGTTGTTAACATGATTATTTAACAGGTTATGGGAATGATGTAGGTTCCTGTTGTTGCCAGTTTCGGTAAGGAAGTACTGCTGCTGCTCCAACCCTTATATTTTCCTTAACATCTGGACTGAGAATAACCCAAGTTGCAAAATGGTCAAGAGGTAGGAGAAGATGTTTTAGTAGAAAATGAAACTTGAACAAAACAAGACAAGCGTAGAACAAGCGTAAATCATTGGAAAAAACATGGCTGATTTACTTCAAATGACTGATCTTTACAATTGGCTTCTTCAACATGCTACTGACTGTGGAAAAATAAATAAATAAATGAGTATATGCTACATGGCAGCACTGATGGTGCAGTGGGTAGCACTGCTGCCTCACAGCAAGGAGGTCCTGGGTTCGAATCCCCGTCAGCCGGGGCCTCTCTGTGCGGAGTTTGCATGTTCTCCCCGTGTCTGCGTGGGTTTCCTCCGAGTACTCCGGTTTCCTCCCACAGTCCAAAGACATGCACGTTAGGCTGATTGGAGAGTCTCAATTGCCCGTAGGTATGAGTGTGTGAGTGAATGGTGTGTGTGCCCTGTGATGGACTGGCGACCTGTCCAGGGTGTATTCCTGCCTTTCGCCCAATGTATGCTGGGATAGGCTCCAGCCCCCCTGCGACCCTGATCAGGATATGCGGGTTCAGATAATGGATGGATGGATGGATGGATGGTATATGCTACATTCAATAATACAAGATTTACAGTAAATTTGAGTTCAGTGTCATGTGACACATATAAACCTGAGATTATCTTTTTTGTGCCTTTTCCTAGACATCATTGCTGACAAAGAGGTGGAGAAGTACATTTATGAGGAGGACGAGACTGATCTTAATTATCAGCCACCGGCACAAAAGTCTCTAGAAGAGATTCAGAACCTGGACAAGGATGATGACAGTCTGAATAAGTACAAGCAAACTCTGCTGGGGGCTGGAACTGCTTTGACTGGTAAGTTATGACACTCTAGACATTCTGAAAACAAAGTCTACTTCATTCTATCCCCAGGATCTCTAGTGTCTTCATCCTCTCTGAATGGAAGCCACAAGTAAACATTTCTATAATTACAGAAATTATTAGTGGATTGGAGTGTATGTAGAATTCAATGGTCCAACCAATAAACTTTGACTAATTTTGGAGTGATGTGTGTGTTTAAATTTTACAGAGGCAGTTTGTGTAAACATCTCCACCAAAGCTCTGTGGCACATACATGGTAGAATCTAACCCCAAATTTAAAGCAGGAATAAAAGTGAATAATATATCAAGTGAATATATATCAAGTCTTCCATACCCATACTCAACTACAAGATTTAATCACAAAAATGTAGTATTATATATATAAACATGTAGTTGGTTAGGCAGTCTTATAAAAGTATGAGCATATATTTGAATTTCAGTTTGCCTTTCGCAAGAGTATTCACAATTGTATAATGGTGTAATAAACACCAATTTGATAGTTTTCCTCAAGAGTGTCAAAGCAGTAGGGGTGCAATATGTTCCTTTGGCATGTTTTTAATTGCATCTGTGTGTTGTGCTAATTGTGTCAAACTGTGCAGTGAATTGGGTCTTGTTGATTTGTAATACCTATGTCAAATCAAGAAGAGTAGGATTTTTTATTTTTTTATTTAAAGGATTTTTTAATGCTGCCCTTTTGTAGAATCGGCCAATATTTAATACAGATGAAAGTACTTCCAACTTCACACTTAATACTAATGAGACATTCTTCCTCATAAATACATGTCATTAATGCGTTAAGACATACAGTAGTATAATTATGGTTCCATTCAGTACCAGGCTGTGCATATTCTACAGCAGCTTTGGTATTTTTAAACATATTGACACCAATACTTCAATGCTTGAGCACCTTGTTACACTTTTGACCTCAAAGCCCAGCTGTCTGCACTTCACTTCACTGCCAGATTGAATGATGCAAATATTAGAAGGGAGTAAACTTTTTCCATTCAGCCTGGGTAGTGTTATTTTTTAACATCAGGGCACAGATGTCTTATTTTTATAAATTGAATTATTTATGTACAATAGATGTATTAATTCCATACCAATGCGAATTGAGGCATGGCTTTTTCCTTTCAGCCCCTACACCTAGTACAACTTATGGTTTCAGCACCTTGTGCTTTTTGCAGATCTTTCTGTCCCAAATATTCAGGTGACAAGGCTGACTCTTGTGTGTGACCATGCACTTGGACCCATCACAATGAACCTCTCAGGTAATCATACTAGCCTTTATCTCCTACCTTACTTTATCTCCACTGTTTATCTGTGCTGCTGCTCTCTTTGGCCAATTACAGAGAAGTAGATGACTGAAGAAATTCAAGGATTTAAAGCATAATTTTAGAAGATGGGGTCCTGAAAGCCCCAAGTGTTACTATAAAAGGACAGATGCAAAAAAAGTCCCTGACTCAAAGCTCACCCAGTTGTACACAGTTCCTGTGACATGGTCCCCCAATCTCTCAGCACACATTCATCAGGTCATGCCACATGAAAGGGCATTAATTTCAACCCAAAAGTGACAAAAGGTATATGATGATATTAGGACAGAAGAATTTTCAGTTACATTTAAAATATGGATGCATGATGATATCAGGCCTTGTACTGGCATCAGCTGATAATAGCTTGAGAAGATCTTACCAGCATTGGGCCAATAAGTCTACAATATATGTGTGCCAGACACTTGACACATTTAATGTGCCACCGATGCTGTAAATTACAGCAAAATGTCAGCTCTGGGATTTTTTCAGTGGGAGCAAAAATGACAAAAAGCTTTACATTTGAAGCGAATACCTGGTCAGCCAATGTAAAACATTGAGAAGAGAACAGAACCTTTAGTTTTTTAAGAATACATACTGCTTTTATATTCATTTGCATGTTCTTTAAAACAAACCGACAGTGGCTGATTATATATTCTTGACTGTTTACTTCATTATCTCCTTAATAATGAAGTAAGCAAGTTATATCAACAAATGCAATTTGTTTTTTCCTTCATACTGTAAGTTGTTTTGTTGTCTGTTCTCATGCACTTACTCCATTAATGTAGAAACTTGGCTGTAGTCTGCATTTGCATAATTTACTAACCCCATTTCTGCCTGCTTGTTCACTGTCTTGCAATGCAGCTTTTGCCACGTGAATGGTGATGGTAGTACAAAAGGTCCCTTGGTTGCTAGGCACAATGATCTCTGCAGTTCCTGTCACTTCTAATAAGACTTCTCTGGAGGATTACAGTAGACTTGCCTTTCACTCCTCATGCAGGTTTAGAAGTGTGTGGGTTACCTGAGTTCAGTTTACTCTGATTAGAACCCAGAATCTCTCTTCCTGGTATCATGCATTCTGTATTAATGGTTTCATCTGAACAGTGCATTATAAATGCACTCTGAAATCCTCAGTAGAGATTGCAAAATGTATTTCCAGTCAATAGTGACCAGTGTCTACATTTAGGTTGGAATTCATCAATCGAGGATTGAGTTGATATGCCCGTTACAAAAGGGGAGGAAACAAAACTTTTGCTTACTGTGATGGTTCATTCATCCTTATGTCAATTTTTAATACAAGTTATTAAAATATAATTTTAACAAAAGATAATAAGCATCATGTAGATTTTATCCTGCCAGTTATGCTTCTAGGTAGCCCTGGCTACCTTATGCAATATAAATGTGTTTAGATATATGTATTTAGATTTAGAAAATGATGTAGTGATGATGTCTGTCCCTAGCAGATGTCCACAAACCAGTACATATTATGTTTCACTTGCTTTTGTCCTACAGGTGACCTCGAGGCTTTGAAGAAACAAAATTTCACCATTAAAGAAGGTGTGGAATACAGGGTGAAGATTCACTTTAAGGTGAGTGTGGGATGTCAGCACTCTTCTGTGCTGTCGTTCTGTACTGGTTCTTTTTTATTCAGCACACATTCAGCTCCACTGTCTCTTAAGCCACATTTGAGCATTTCAGCATTAGCCTAATAATCATAATAATAATTATGAATAACAATAATCATCATAATAATCTTTAGGTAGTGTTCTAAGTGTTATTATTTAAAAATAATGAATAAGTCAAGCCGTAGTTGTGATACTTTGGACATGTAAATGTGACAATATTTATCACTGAGAAATGAGCATTCGATACAATATTTACGATGCAGGATTTTTTGCCTTGCTGTGGTCCTGTGTTTGCTATCAAAGACTCTCTTCTGTCCTCAACCGCACCCGCTCACCTCTATTTTGATATTTTATATCTGTTTTTATTTTGTTTGTATATTTCCGTTTTTTGATAGTTGTTGCATTGAGGCTAAGGCTGACTCCAATTACAATACAATTATGTTATCAAATATCAAACATACCAAAGTAATTTACCAGGCTGAGGGAACATTACTCTTGGGAACTGTCCTGAAAATACATTCATATTTTAGTGCTTTAATATGATGCATAATCCCAATGATTTTGATATTAAGCACTTCTAGGTGTCATATTATGCCTTCGGCTATGTGCACTCTGGGAATGTTCTGAAAAACATTTGCCTCCTATTTCACAGTGAAGATTTGCGGACTGCATGCCAAATTGTTGTGATATTGCAAAGACATTATGTCGATACTGGTTTATTCTTTTGTAAAAATTAAGTGAAAAATGAAGGAGCACACAATGTTCTGTATGTTTGCAGACAACAGAAACAAAAAACGAATTCACATGGTATCAACTGTGAGTGATTTTAAGCAGTAAAAAACAGATTACTACACAACAATTTTAAAGTACTAACTGTTCTTACTGTCTGGGCTTTGTGGTATTTTTATGAGACAGCGCTGTGAAGGCAAGTTTCAGTGTGTGGCGAGGCAAACCAAATGTAATTGTTCTAACAGCGAAGAGCACCTCTGGTGGCAGATGTATGGTACAGCAGTGGAAAACAAATACAGGATATGAATCATCCATTTCAAATGCGGTAATTGTTGTTATATTCCGTTTCTCTTTCCCACCTATTACAAAAGGTCAACAGAGAAATTGTGTCTGCTCTGAGATATGTGCATCTGACTCACAGGAAGGGTGTGAGAGGTAAGTACAGTACAACCATCCCAAAATTCTACATTTAAATTCAGTGGCACTGTGTTTTAAATCAGGAACTATGCATTATTTGTACGATTCCTTTTTTCCTCAGTCTGATGTGTTGGTTACCTGGCTAACAGAATATGTTTTAGCAGACCATGCTGCAGAAGACTAACCATCCCATTGTTCTCCCACAGTGGACAAGGCTGTGTACATGGTGGGAAGCTATGCACCACAGGAAGAGGAGTATGAGTTCCTCACTCCTATAGAGGAGGCCCCCAAAGGCATGGTTGTTAGAGGCACTTACCACATCAAGTCTTACTTCACAGATGATGACAAAACCAATCACTTGTTCTGGGAGTGGAATCTGCAGATCAAGAAGGACTGGGATGACTAGAGAAGCTCTCCAACATCACAACACGCTCATGGACATTGTACTGTACAAACTGGAGATGTATATGGAATATTGATGGAGAACAGGGATAAACAATGGAGCTGATATGCTTCATAATTTAATGTAAAGGAGATTGCCTTCTGTTTCTACATGTTAGATTGTATTTTAGACAAGTTGATAATATATTGAGTGCTCTTGTTCTGTATATTATGTTCAGTGCCGTCAAGGAGTTTGTGACTACTTAAAGCAAGTGATTGAATGTAAACTTGTTATGCCGATGATATTCTCCTGTGCAATGTACAATATAAATGGCATTTATGAAAGCTACATAAAGTGGAAATTAAGGCCCTACAAATGCACCTCAGTAATGTGTGAACCAAAGTATTTTAAATGAAATTAGATTTGTGCAAATCTCTGAGCTTATTACCAAACTTTTTCTGGACTTCATAAACTGTTGATGAAGGCTGTTTCTTAAATGTCATTGTGGAAAATGGTATACAGTATGTGACACAGAGTGAATCCCTCCAAAATAATTATTTGAGAAAGAGAAAAATGAATGTGCACACTCGTACAAATATGTGAATAAAATATGCTTCGCATAATACTTGAAATATCGTTGTGTATAAACTAAACATAACTTTTGCAATAAAAGCTAGACCAGTCTTGGTGCAGAAAAGGAGTCACAGACCACACAAAATGTAAAAGGAACATCAGGTTACTCATTCACACCATGGTACTTTAAAATATATTGATACCATCTGTGACAAAGCTGACGTTAACATGGGAAATGAAATGGTACAGTAATACCATAAAATTGCATAATACCATAAAATTGTAAGAAAATAAAAGCAATGCTATATAAAACTGGAGTTAAATGTAATTATCAACTGGCTCAAAATGCGCGAAGAGCATTCACTGCGGGCGTTAAATAGCCTCCTCTCTCGGTAATGCAGTCGTGTTTACATGCCGAATATTTCGTCATTCATAATTTGTCCGGACAGAAGATTCTGTTACAGTCCTGTGGGGTAAAGGAACGAGTTTTAGCCATTTCCTGCTACTTCACGCTTCAGCACCGTAGATGGCGTTATGATCGTGTGGCAAGAATCGCAACCAAACTCACCAAGGAAACAGAGGGATGTTTGTCCTAAAAGGGCCACCGTAATAGAGAGAATGTACATACATTGCCAAGCGGCGGCATCAGGCTGCGGGCTTTGTGTACGCCCTTTAACTGCGTGGTTTTTATTATTTTATATTAAAGAGGCGATGGCGTGCTAACAGCGGGACATAAGGTAAAGAAAATATTGGATGTTACCGGTGCTGTGAACATACAATGAAACAAGAAAACCTGTCAACTAAAGCACTAGTTTAAGCACTAGCTTGCTTATTTTGCTAGGCCGCGTCTGTCTTGCTGCCTCGCCCTCGCGGTCCAGTCTTGAGTTTTGAATTTGTGCTATGCAGGCTTGCTTAGTTTTGGAAGTAATGTTTACGTTTTCACGTTCCAATGCTGTTTTGGTGTAGAAGTGTGACACCAGTTAAAACAGAATTTAACCTTATTTAATTGGGGTTTAGTGCATACAAATAAAGCTTTACATTAAATGCACATTTTGACTAGTTCACCTGTCTTGTTCGGTGGGCGCTTGCTATCCTCATACGAAATTATGGCCAGACTAATAAAAATTGTATGTTATGTACGTGTAAGGTGCAGAATTCAAATGTGTATCTATTTAGTTAACGTCAACTCCCTGTCACAGCGAGTGAATCGTTATTATGTTATTATGTATTATCTAATGACGTTATTACCATGATTTCCCACCCTGGCCCTGAAGAACCCCCGAGTATGTCATAGAGTTTGGAGATAACGCAGTTGGCAAAAACCAAACCTACATTGTGTTAAAATGTTTCAACAGTTTTGTCTTCAAATTTGTGTTGAAAGATCAATTATTGTTTTCAATAACATTCTTAAAAAAAATGATTGGACTGAATACCAGCATAAACATACGGTTGGGAACCCTTGGAACTATTTTTGTACAGTTTTCTTACTTCTTACAGCACCATTCATTCATGAGTTATCTCTGTTCCTGCAAGCTTCTGTGTTGACATGCAAACCTGCGTCTGTACCACACAGCGATGAGTGATATCCGCCATTCCTTGCTGAGGCGAGATGCCCTGAGTGCTGCCAAGGAGGTGCTGTACCACATGGACATATATTTTAGCAGCCAGCTTCAGAATACCGCTGTCCCCATTGTGGATAAAGGCACCATTGAACTGGTGGAGGAGTTCATCTTCCATGTGCCCAAAGACCGCAATGTACAGCCAAAAGTAAGGCTTTATTCTTCTTCTTTAAAAAACTATATCAATTGTTGTTTATTGTCTTCCTTAAACTACAGCTATACAATAATGTGCAGTATAACGTTTTTGGAGGTATGAGCTAAGAACTAGGTAATTCTTAAAGGAGTTGGATCTTAGGTGCTTTAAAAGGGTGTGAAGCACTTAAATCACTTGGAAGTGCATCAGAGTGAACATTAAGTCAACTTTTCCCCACATTGATTTGTGCTAAATGCATAATGAAGCATGTAGAAAATATGCCATTGCTTTTTTTCTTGTGAAATTACAGCCTTCAGTGACACTCTTAAATCAATTTCATTGAACAATAACACCACATGTAAAACGTTGAGAAAAGAAAAATGGGTCAGTTCCTTAGTTACAAGTCATCTTGAATATAAAAAGAAGCAAATTATATTGACACTGCACTCTGATTAGAGGGCAGAGAACAGAAGAAGGAGATAATTCTTGTATGCAGTTAATTTGCACCAAATGTACTGTAGATCCACTGGTTGAGCATTTTTGGGCATTTGCCATGAAACCATTATTGTCTGACAGGTTTTTCAGGGATATGCGGCCTGGTTCATACAGCCCAGTGTATGTCTTCCCAAGTTCTTATTTGACTTGTTTTGGTCATGTGAAACTCTGTGTCACATGCACATTTATATTGTTGTATTGGATAACTGTAGGTTATAATTATTCTATTATTATTCAATTCCTATATGTTTTGAAATGTTTTATGTCCTTGGTGAATGGAATTTGCAAATGTATTGTCAAATCTTTTATGAACTTCGTTATAAATTACCATGACATAATTGTACTTCCTAAGTAGATGTTTTGGAAAGTAGCTAATATAATGCAATGAGCAACAGAAAGTGATATCATTCTGTTATTCCTGTTTCACTATGGCTTTGTTTGATACCTGGCAACTTAATACATTTACCGATGAGTTCCTGCCCTGAAACCCTCTGCCCGAAAGGAAATATATTTTTCAGGCCTGTACGAAAGTACTTCTAATTAACTTAAGTGACTCCTCATTTTGAGGCATTTCTAATTCATTCCATGGTTAGATGTTGTTATGGCATTATTTTATGAAAGCTCAGGATATCTTTCAGAATTTATTTATTTAAAATCATTTGCAGTGTAGAATGATTAAAATCACTGACCAATGTGTTTATACAGTACATAGATCCTGTTTGAATTCTATCACGCTGAGGCCCACTGCTACATCTGTTGGGCTTGGTAATACTATGGTCACTTGAAATGAAATGCGGTTACATTGTATAATATTTTCTTTTCACTATTCACTAACTAACAGAGGATGAACTCACTGCAAGAGTTGCAGCTGCTAGAGATCATGTGCAGTTACTTCCAGGAGCAGAGCAAAGACGCAGTGCGGCAGATTATCTTCTCTGCCCTCTTCAGTCCCCAAGGCAACAAAGCGGATGACGACAGAATGGCTATGCTGGGCAAACTGGTGTCCATGGCTGTGGCCATCTGCAGAGTGCCCATCCTGGAGTGTGCTGCTTCGTGGCTGCAGGTTGGCAACATGTGCCTTGCATCACATATATCAGTAGCTTGAAGACTGAAGAATCAATTTATATAATTTAAATACAGTTGAATGCTTCAGACAAAGTCGTTGAGAACTGAAGTAATATTTTTACCTTAATGACCCACCAACTTTTGGCCTCATCTCGTTTGATCGCAAAGAAGGTTCTATGTTTGTTTTTTTTACATTACATTAATGGCATTTGGCAGACGCTCTTATCCAAAGCGACGTACATTTACATTTACATTTTTGTTATTTGGCAGACGCTTTTAATCCAAAGCGACTTACAAGTGCATAGGTTCTGCCATAAGTCAAAGCATCAGTTGATTAGTCTAAGGAGACAATCCTCCCCTGGAGCAATGCAGGGTTAAGGGCCTTGCTCAAGGACCCAACGGCTGTGCATATCGAACCACCGACCTTGCGGGTCCCAGTCATGTACCTTAACCACTATGTTACAGGCCGACAATTTTGATTTATTGTCTTCTCTTGAGGAGGTTCAGCTCGTTTATTGCTGTGGGTAGTTATTGTAGTCACAAAATAATAGTATTCACAGATAATCATGAGATATTGCAAAAATTTGGTGACTTTGATTTCTTCCTTTATACAGATGGACATGTAACTGTATATCTAGTCCATTTGCATAACCAAACTTGGTTGTGGTCTGTATTGTCAGCATTGGGCAGTATTGGACAGTGTTTGTCATTATAATCATTCCTCCTACTGTCATTATCTCCTCAGTGATTACTCTTAATGCATTACATTTCGTCAATAAAGTCCTAATTATAATCCAGTACTATTCTCCATCAGCTACCACATATCACCTAACAAGGAGGTGCACATCAGTTTGAACCATTGACTTTTGTTATGTGTGAAGAGATTTTTATTATCTCTCATTTGTCTTTTTCAGAGGTCCCATGCTGTATACTGTGTACGTCTTGCCAAGGTCTTAGTAGATGACTACTGCAGCTTGGTGCCAGGGTCGGTCCAAACGCTTCAGCAGATCTTCAGTGCCAGCCCTCGGTTCTGCTGTCAGTTTGTTACGGCCGTCACAGCCCTCTATGACCTCTCATCAGGTATACATGGCTCATTTGCCCTTTTATTGGCTTGTTAAATCACAGTACCTTATGGGAGGAAACTGTATTGAATATACTGCAAGATTGTTCTCGTCTTCAAAATATCTTGGCTTTTCTGAATCTTTCATTGTGGTAATGTAAACTGATGACTTGCATTTATAGATTTCATTTTCATCCATATTCTTTGAATGTCTCTACATTTAAGTCACACAGGACTTTATAATAAGAACCAGTAAGTGATTGTAGTTTAAAACCGGAAATTGAAGACTGCTGCCTTCAGCTCTGTTTGAACGAGTGCTGTCTCTTCCATAGAGGACCTGATTCCACCCTTTGACCTTCTGGAGATGGTGGTGAACTGGATCTTCGATGACCCTCGGCTGACACTCATCACCTTCCTCAACACGCCGATCTCAGCCAGCCTGCCCCTCGGCTGTCTGGACCTCACTCCGCTGTTGGGGCTGGTGCGGTGGTGTGTTAAGTCCCCTTTGGCCTACAAGAGGAACACAAAGCCCTCCCTGTCCAACGGCCACGTGGGCAAACTCCCTGGAGAGATGGCGGAGTGCGAGGGGGGCGACAGGGACTCGCAGCCTCTGTATTCCAAGCTTCACCTGAGCGTCCTGCAGGTACTCCTGATGCTGCAAGCGCACTTGACAGAAAAGAACCTGTTTGGCCGCTTGGGACTCCTGCAGTTTGAAAATGTGGCTCAACTTGTGGAAGAGCTGGCCAGGCTGGTGAACGAACTGAACCCTCTGAATGCCACCAAAGAAACCGAGCTCTCTTTGGACAGACTGGCTCAGTCACTGCAGGTCGCCATGGCAGCAGGAGCATTGTTGTGTGCGAGAGGTGAGTTGAACACCAGTCACATGCTCAGTGTATAAACTGTGGTGCATAAGTTTTCCATTGTGATTGTCTTCATTTAGGATCCTAAGGAACGATTGCATTTTTCATTTTATCTCAACAGAGGACCTGAGGTCTCTTTGTACCAGGCTGCCCCACAATAAGTAAGTAGCACTTATTGTATGCTAAGTGATTTCACACATTTGACTGTCTGAACTCGTAAAGCATGGTTGGGAGGATTGTAGCAGTTTCCAAACAATGTTATTGCATGTTTTTTTTTATCACAGATGTAATTAAGTGTTATATCTTTGACTCTCTTCCCTGACAGCTTGCTTCAGCTGGTGATGTCAGGCCCAGTCCAGCAGCAAGCTCATTCTCCATATCAGCCTGGGTTTTACCCCCACATCCACACACCACCGCTGGGCTACCCTCCCCGACCTGCTCCTGCTGCCCACTCCACTCTCCCTGCACACCCCGCACACAACACGCACTCTCCTCACCCCGCCCAGACTTTTTTACCAGGGATGACCTTTCCTTACCGCCCAATCCGCTAACGAGGACCTGCTTCCAAAAAAGCTGCACTGTTCGTATTTCTGAAAAGATGGGCCAGCTATACTTGCAATATGATAATTGTATTCCTAAAATGGTATTGTGAAATTTTGTATTATTTGCCATAAATTCAACCTGGGTCAGTAATTAATAATAATGTATAAGCTGTAATGCACCAAGCAGGAAATTCCAGATGGGACGGTTGTTGGTACCGGAGCTGTTCTAGGGTTCGGGTAGTGTAGGGATTATGGAAGCCTGCAACAAAGATGGTAGGTGTAGAATCCTGCTGCCTGCTTGGTAATCTGAGCCAATGTGGAATGTATACATGGGTTTCCCAGTGATGTATACATTGGGGGTGGCAAGTGCCATTCCATCTTCAGTACTCTTAAATATACAGATTGGGAACACTGCGCCATGCTGTAGTCATGCATTTGCATCATTTCATTTTTGAATTAAAAATAATAATAATAAATCAGTTGAATAGGTGAAGGATTGGACCTGATTGAGGAATATTCCATGTTATACAACTGTATGCAAGGTCTGGTGTTTGGCCAAAGAAGATTAGTAGTAATTACATTTGCATTTATCTACTATTAAAAACAATAAACAAATAATCTTGAACCTTGCTTCAAAAGTTAATCCTGTTTTAGGTTCGTTTTGGTCTTGTGAAGACACCGCAAGAGGCCCTGGTAGGACTGAATAGATGTACCAGTCCTGAATTCAAAAATGTGAATTTTCCCCAATAAATATTCAGTCGAGTCTCTGTCTGTCGGTGGAGCATTGGCCCAAGAAATTAAGTATGAAACATCCACAGACAGTGTATCCACTTATACTTCACACTTTCAGTTTGTTCAATTTCTGTTTCTTAATAGGATGACAATGCAATAATTCATTACAAAAGCACAATAATAACAGACCATTAATAAGTGTTAATTGCAGGTTAAAAATAGTTCAATCTTGGATTATGGAACTGAAAAACTGAGTTCATTCTTGCAGATGTCTACAGAATTCAGAACAGGTGGACCATAAAAATACAATGTTTCATGAAATGACAATGTATCACTGTAAATGATTAATTTTTGTATTTGTTGGGCAAATGTAATAAACTGCTTATAATAAATTGTATTTTTATTTCCAAATGAATTGCAAAGGCCACCCTCTGCACATGCATGTAATTATACCTGGCAACACTAAGATCAGGGTTTTGTTTGTGGAGCTTTGGAGTGGATGGCCTTGTGTTCCAAATATGCCAAAAAAGCTTGCGTTTGTCCTTTATCTGGATGGACAGAACTATAATTGGGTAAACAAACAGCATATGTACTTTAGAAAAGGCGTGATGGTACAACATGAGCAGGCCTGCACCTGACATTCTGCCTTTTGTGTTCCTCAGGCAACAATGGTACAGGCTGAAAATGTCCAAGTGAAGTACAAAGCACATTTTCTCATACAATACATTATAATATAACAATATACATATGATATTAAGGGTATAAGGTACAGGAAATGGTTAACCTGTTTTTATTTGATGGAAGTTGGCTACATCTGTTGCCTATGTAGTTTCCAAAATTGACCATGTTAACACTGCTGCATTAGATTATCTCATATACCGTATTACTAAACTAGCAATAAAAATGATCACTTTGTGAATCATTTCATTTAGTAATAAAATAGATGAATTCAAATTTTGTGAATTGGATAACCATAATATACTATTTGGTTAAAATGATCAAGGTGTCATATTCTAATGTCTACTTTTAATTGAATACGTGTAAAACTAGCACACTGAGAATATAATTCCAAAATAATGGACTGCAGTATACTCATGTGTATCCTTTCTGCCCACAGTACCTGTCACAGCCACTGTATTATGCACACACTACCTCTAGCAGTCACATATACGAAGAGCATCATTGTTATATGAATGAGATGTCAGAACAAGATGATGAATTCACATTATAAAAGCATGATTTTCTGAAAATGTAATTGGGAAAGAATATATTTATTATCATACTATACAGTTTCTATAACTATAACATTGTAACTATGTAAACTATATTTCTTCGAATGCATCAGTAAGTTAAGATTCTCCTTATGCTTAATTGAATCTGCTAGTTTATGTATTAATGGTTCATATATCATTCCCTAGAGTTATTCATTTAGAGCCCCATCCTGGCTTGAGATACGCCACAAGAACTTGTGCAGAAGTTAACTATTTTTTCCCCACGTGTGCATCCTGGACTGTGTGTTACACAAGTTCTGGTTTGAGTCTGAAGTGCTTTTACCTAGTGTAATCACAGCAGCCTTTGCTTGAAAGTTGCACATTTATCATATGGAATAACAACAACAGCCTTTTCCATGTGGACAACTTAAAATATAATGTAGCCAACATTGATCATGACTATTTACTTAATAAAGTACTCACTGAGTGTATTTATTAGACTTATTTTTTTGACTTATTAAAGCTTCTGCTGCTGTAGGCTATCAACTTAACGGTGACTTGGTAACTTTATCCAACATGAAGCAAAATGATCACACTGACAAAAATGTGTCCACTGCAAGTAAAAGTGCAAAAGTGCATTTTCAGATGGCTAACACGTTTAAGCTCCACAGTTCAGGACCCTACCTTCAGTGCCTTCTAACCCAAGGCTCAGGAGGTATATGTAGCTGCTGCCATTCACAGAAAACATTACTAATGCACATAATTGGCACTACTCCACATTTATATTTTCATCTCAGCGGCAGTAATGGTTCTCTTTAAGAAGTACCACTGTAAACAACATTCCCTTTCTCGAGGCTTACCTTACTGACTTTCATAAGGCAAAAATAGACACAATGCATGAATACATTTTCAAATATCATTACTCTGAACAAACTGACTTCCAAAACCATTCTTAGGGCAAAGGCCAGAATATTACAGTAAATAAACTTTTCTGCAGCATCTATTTATGAAGTTGAGTGGATAGTAAGTCATTCCAGTATCATATGTTTTTGTCCCAAATTAAATGTCTGAATGGAGACGTTCTTGTGCTACAGAGGTCCACTCCCTTCATTTGCCCTGCAGTCATTTTCCTGGATTTGGGAAGAGCTCCTCGCAGATGCGCAATGTGTCCTCTGGACAGGACACTTCATGGCCGATGGTCCTGGGGTCTGCGTATATTTCATAGTCATTACCGCCCTTGGGTAACATTAAAAAAAGAAAAAAGTGTCAAAAGGATGTTCGGAAATGTAGTAGTACTTGTAGTAAAGTTGTGAATAGTAATGACAATGGTAACAGACAATAGATGAAACTCACTGGTTTGGTTTTGTCGCCAAAGAAATGGATCTTCTCATAGCAGTCTTTTTCCACAATTCCCAGGCAGTAACGTTTATCCCACCCATCAGGAAATACATCAAAACTGATCTGTCCACCTGATCAGAAACCATTAACAGGAATTGGATTAAAAGACAGGATTGTACATCATTGAGAATAAAGAATCCAGTCAGTGGACAAAATGAAAGAATGCACTTACCTATGGAAAAGGTCAGGCCCTTTCCAGCAAATTGTTCCCGTAAGACAGCAACAAACTTATCTCTGATGTGCTCCTTCTGTAAAAACGAAAGACATCTTCAATTGAAATACAAATCTTAAAACAGGCATCCAACTTCTGAATGGTGAATGGTGCTGATTTTTTATTTGGGGAGAAATACCCCAAAGTAATTGCAATGTAATGTTCATTGATACTAAAAAAATATAGAAACGTGTAATGTGCATAATTTAAATATTAAATAAAACATATGTTAACAGACCAGTGTTGCTGAGGGAGCAGGGAACAAGAGAGTGATTTGAAATACAATTCTGACTTACCTTATCAAGTTCAAAGAACTCAATTCGTTCTTCTTGGCTGCAGCTCCTGCCCACCGGAGAGATGTTCAGCATTCCATTACGGAACTCAATAAAAGTTCCCCTTTGGAAAAAGAAAACAGCGACATCCACTAACCATGTCATACAGAATGCTTGTTGGGGGGGGGGGGGATCCTCCAGAGTGCAAATTTGATATTTGGGTGTGAAGCAACAGAAAACCAGTCTTTTCCCGGCAGTTTTACTATTATTGTTATTCACCAACCTTGCAAACCAACCAACTGTACCATACCATTAAAAACATGCATACTAAAAGGATAAATATGAATCCTGGAAGCCTGATGATGATTTGCAAAATTGCAGTCACCACTGGATGTGCTACCTTTTCTTGGGTAGCTTGATCTTTGCCATGTAATTCAGAGAGAAATTAATGAAGTCCTGCAGCAGGTCTTCACCCAAATGAGCCTGAATATTCTGAAATACAAAGCAAATAAATGCTAAAAATAGATGTTAGTGTTAGGCAAGACATTTTAATTTGAAGGGCTTGGCAAAGTGCTCTCCTACCTGCACAGAAACAAGTTTTCCATCTTTGTATGCAACCAGTCCATTTTCAGCAAACACATAATCCACTTCATTCACCACTAACAACAAAAGAAATTAATGTCAAATGAAAGGGAGATTGAATCCACTGAGCAATGCTGTAAAAGCACATTTTCACACCCACATATAGCCACAGCATAGACCCTAAGCTTATTTTGCATTCCAAAATATATCTTCTAAATATGCTGATACTCTTTTTTTATTCATAAACTCAGGGTTTATAGAATGCGTCAGTTTCTAATAAATACTTTGGAGCTTGTAGAAGAGTTGAGTCTCTATGAAGGGTTAAGGTTAGGTAAATTAATGTTGATTAAAGACTCATTAATTTAGTAATAACACTGTTTAATTGAGTCTATATAATGTCTTACATCTCAATGCCAAAACCCAAAGAGCTTTACAGTGAGGGGAGGGGCGAGGGGCTCTGAAACCACCATCAGATGGTTGAGGTCATTGATGTAGGGGTTGAGAGTCAGGACACCAGGGAACTCTCAACACTTTGCCATGGGAAAAGATGAACACAGGAAGACAGCATTTACTGCGGCACAACATCCACGTTACCGTGTTGGGGCCTTTTTTTCTTTTTTTTTTGGTCCAGAGAGAAGACAACACAAATGCTATAAACACGGTACACTCACCATCATTCCCAAGTTGCTCTTTGATCTTATCATAATCTGATCCTCCTACCACTCCAACCCGCACTCTTTGTCTCAGCTTCTTTAGAAACTCATGCATCACAGGCGTGGCTTTCTGTAGAGGGACATACATGGTGTAAAAATACCTATTGGCAATGCTAGCCTTGAAGGCAATATCATTAGTGGTGAAATAATGGAAGAATGTTTTTCTTACATACAATTCAGTATCACCTCAGTATTCTATTGTATTCTGCATTGTCCATGGCACCCTCCCAATAAAGACTGATGAAAGTTCCAGGTGCAGTTATCCAACTCAGTAATTCTGCTTTGTGAAACAGGGCACTCGGGTTTTTTTTCATCTCAGGTGAGAAATATGCCGCTTGAGTAGCCTACGGCCCAAGCTGCACTGCTATCGGCTCATTTTGCCATACACCGCCAATTTAACCTGACCACGCACAGCCCGTCGTACCGGTTAAGGCCGATCGCGGTTGTTTGGTTTTGTAAAGCCAAAATATGGGAAGAAATTTTGAGTATGTTAAACTCCCTTTGCAGTACACCCTCCTGCTTGATCCCCCCCGTGCGGATATATGTATTGTTATTATTGCTGTTCTTTGTAACATGTGCTTTGGCAACACCGTACATTTCATTCCAATAAAGCACCTTCAAATTAAAACAGAGAGGGTGAGAGAGACTTCAGGCATTACCGACTGGATTGAAAAGTAACTGACTCAAGACCTGAGACCTGCCATAGTAATGTCACCACGGTTTAAACCGATTCATGCCGTGGCCTGTGAAACAGAAACTAGTTTGCTAACGTTAACTCAGTGTGCGAACTACGTTGCTTCAACTCAAATAGCTGAAGTGAATAGGCAAGATGAGCTAACCTCAACACAGCTGTAAATCATCTGATTTTCCCCGTGAACAATCAAGGAAATGGTTAACGTTCCAACTACCCCAAACGCGATACATTCAAGTTAACGATTTTTAATATAGTTCCAGTTATGTGGTCAACCAGTACTTTCTCAATATGAATTAGAAACCACCGATTCATTCATTACTTGGCTTTGTACCTGTGTAGGCTAGCTAACCGACAGAGAATGACAACAGACACGCAGTTAAATATCACAATATCAATTCAAGAACGGCATTAACTACATTACATTGCTACATTGTTACTGTGTTACTGTGTTTCCAGTCACTCAACCAATTTGTTAGTCAAGTTGAAGTGACGTGTACATTAGCTGAGTTACATGAGTCGGGGACGCTGCCACTGTGGAGCTAAAACGGCAACATATTCATTTCAACTCACTTGGCGAGCTGCAGTAAGTGTTCCGTCGACATCAAATAAGCATAACGTTGTTGTGTCCACTCCTGAAAAAGTCATTTTATATTGTGGTCTCTAGCACGCCGACGAGCAGTATAATTCTTGGCTATCTAAGTTACAATTGCAAAGAAATGCACGTTAAAGATAGGAGCAAGATAGGTTTTCAATATATTCACGGACGTCAGTTACTGCACAGGAGCACGGATTCAGATAGAACATGGATGCCACGTTACAATCTTTCTCTCTCGCATCACTTCATCAACATGACATACAGATTAGCGCTACCATAGAACTGTATTCTATGTTCGACACGTCATCGTGTCAAACCACTCATGTCGATGCATTTCGTGCGGTTTCATGAGGGGGACCCATAGCGCGTCAATAGAACAGGAGAGGCGATACATTTGTAGTAGTTTATGATTGATTTGGTCCAGAAATTTTACGGAGATATTTATTTTAATACCTCTTTTACAATAAGAAGCCTATTTCATTGCATTGGCTATACAGACTAGGTAACTGTGTTACAGGGAATGGATCGTTCTTAATACACGTCACAAACCACGTGAGCTTGACCCGTGGAGGATAACCTTGCCATAGAACGCAATGTATTTTTCCGCCAAAAATATAGTTTTTTAAATCTCAGGTCAACGACAAAGGATACAAATACAACGATAACACGTTCATTATGGTTCGTTCCTGGCTGCTCAAATCGAGTTGATCCTGAGAGAGACGGTCGTTTTTTCTTTTGCCAAAGATTATTACCCTACAGGGATAAGACAATTGATGGTTGTCAACAGAAAGAAGATCAAGTTATATTTGCAATTTAAATAGGCAAGCTCTTACACCAGAATAAAAAGAATATATGAGTTCGTTCGGATCACTTTGTTACTTGTAAGCTTACTTTTAACGTAGCTATGACATTGTAGTATGTCAGCAAATTAAAATACTTAAAACGTTTCTGCCAGGTCTCAGGAAGATAATAAACAAATGAGGAAATATCAAGACCCATCAACTACATTTTTCTGGTCATCTATTTTTGGAGAATTGATTTCATCTGAAGCATGGACAGCAAATAGATACTATAGTAATTAAAAGGTAAATGAAGCCTCTTGTGAAGTGCTACACAGAATATATCTGGTGAAACGTATGTTTTTTTGTTTGATCTGGACTGTTCAAATAATTAAAATATTGTATTGCTTATCACCGTATAGTAAAAATATTTTGGCCAATTTACTGAATTTTTTTTGGTGAATTTCATGTTGAGGAAAACAATACCCTCGATTGAATTTCATTTCAAAATCTATTTTTGTAACCGCAATTTAGAAAGTAATATGTTATATTTAATTCAGTTACTGCCATTACTTAGGAAATTCCATTTACAAAGACATAGTCCAAAACTGCTGCCCTTTTCTATCGGGGATAAACTGATGCAGCACATTTGTGTACATTGGATAGGATACTAATAAAGCTAGTAAAACAATATTTGTAAATGATTATTTCCGTGGCACTTTCTCGTTTTTGTTGTCATGAGAAATGTGTCTGTCTTTAAAGTATCTTTTTCACTAAGTTAAAAGTTTCAAGAAAGAAAAATAGAAAAGTAACATTCTTCCGTCATGTGCTTTAGAAGATTTAAAACGGTAAGTGAAAGTAAGATTAATACATTTTAAAATATATATATATATATTTAACAACCTGTTATTTTTTCTTCATTAAGCGCTTTTCGGATTATTACCGAGGCCTATAGCTTGGAACGGATAAAATATACTACGGTTGCAGTCAAGTACTTAAACAGTGATGCACCAAATGCTCTTGACCAATCTTCACTCCCCTTTGGGCGTCCTTAAGACGGCAGACAAGCAACTCTAGCAGTAAGTCACGATAGTCCCATCTATAAATAAATACGTGTAATATTGTTATCTATTATTGAATTCATCGTATTTATCTTAATAGCGAGGCACAATGTGAGCGCGATTTCCTGGAAAATTTATGCTAATTTATTAGCTAACATTATCCAGCTCTAACAATACGACTAACGTTAGGCCAAGTTACTTTCTGTATTGAGTTTATAACTTGGCTAGTTCGCTACATTAGTGTCTTCTGAAGTTAATTAGCTAGTTGGTTAGCTATATGGCTGGCTTAAAACAATAAAATAAAATGTTTTAAAAGCAACAACGTACAGGCGGTACATTATGTTAGTTACAGCCTGGATGCTTCAATGGATAGTTGGCACTAGACTCCCCATTTTCTGAGAAGTAATTTACTTTATCCACTGTGTTCTGTATTATAGGATTGAGGAATGTTGTTCCTGGGCATAGGTCCATTCCAAGCGTTTGGACGTCGAGGACAGTTGGCTCTAAAAAACTGTAAATGGCTCATCGCTGGGGTTCGACCCCTCCCACGTGGAATTTGCCAGGTGCACCCCAGGAGGACAGCGCCTGTCAACCGCTGTTCCTTGTTATCCACATTTCCTCGCAACCAAGCTTGCGGAAAGCCCGAGGACCCCCTACCACATAACTTTACTGTCATTTACTCATTTCCAGCTATCAGGATAATTCGAGTAATATCCAGGTTTAAACTTCTACAGACCGGAATTACAACGCTACTGCTCCCACCAGTATATTATCTATACTTTCACGGCCAAGTTACATACACTCTAATGTGTTACAGTACTGGGATTGCTGTCTTTGCAGCCATCATGCTTTACTCCCTTAGTCACTTCTTTAGAAAAGTTGTGGGCATGATGTATTTGGATAGCTCCAAAACAACACTTAAAGTCTCTCACCTGAACTTCTGGGGGAATCGACGCGACCTCTTCCTGCCTCTGACTGATGTCATGACACTTGGAGACACTGGTGATTCAAAAAAAGAGCCAATACTCCGTTTGAAACGATATACCTGTCCAGACACTCTGTATTTTTCTACACGATTTGGACATGTGATGGACAAGCAGGCATTTGAGTTGGTATTTGGTAGATTCTCATAATGCTTACCGGTTCATTTCAGAATATTTCCATTGCCTGTTTTTAAAACTGCATTCACAATAACATGTCCATCACCTATAGGGCTTAGTCAGTATGTCATAAAGATTGAATATGCATTTGTTTTAGAGATTGAATGTTCATTAACACCTTTGCACAGACTCGCATTCTGGCAACCCTAGCCCATTTTTGCAGTGTTCTATTTTGAGGCATTATACCTCCACTTGTGCTCATCACAGAGACACTTGTACCATTACTGGTAAATTACATTGCTTTTTTTTTTTTTTACTTAAAATCTGATGTGTTGTGCATGCAGAGGTAATGCACTTCTGCACACCACAGTTGTGTTGTTGAGCAACTGCTATTGTTGGACATGCCGCAATGTGACAATTTACTGAAGCTCCTGACCCATATCTAAATGAGTTTGTGCATTGCACTGCTGCCACATGATTGGTTGATTAAATAATCGCATGAATAAGTAGGTATACAGGTGTTCCTAATAAAGTGCTCAGTGTGTGTATCTATCTGTATGGATCAGTGTTGAAACTTATTGGAAGTGATGCCACCTTCCGGTATTTTTTACTGTGAAAACATTTTATGAAAAATATTATTTACTTAAATTTACAGGCTATTTTTTTTAACTGCAGATGAAAACTACTCCAAATAAAATGTCCTGTGCTTTAGATATTGGTCTGTTTTGACTAGAATAGCAGGTTTGCTTCCAATTTGTGCAAGAAATAACTCCTAAAGGTTAGTGTGTTATAGTTATTTAATGTACACCTTGCAAAACATTTCCATCCATGCCACTAGTCAAAAGACAGGCAAATGGAATGGAGGACTCTTCTCCGTTACAGCCTTGTCAATGATCACATGAGTTAAATAACCATGTAATTCAGAAGATGACATCAAAACCATACCACCTTTAATGGTATTTAATGCTTTTAATATTATTAATATTTATGAGTCACATTTTATCCAAAAAGGGCAGGTATGTGTGCAGGTTTTTGTTCTAGCCTAGCACTAAGACACCTGAATTTGCTTATATAGGTCATGATCGAGGACCTGTAATTAGTTGAATCAGGTCTCCTAGTGCTGGGCTAAAACAAAAACCTGGTGTCCTTTATTCACATGAAAATATTGGAACAGGATCTGTGTATGATTCATTCAAATGGTATCACTTTTCGCTGTCAGTTGGACATCTGAATGCCGGGCTATTTACTAATACACTCTTGCAAGAAAAAAAAGAAAAAGTAGCTGATCACATCTTATTACAGTATAACCATGAGGATTGGTCACAGTACTGGAGTCAGAATCTGAGGGCTGTCACTTTCAATCTTGGTTATTGCTCATTTACTTCTTCAGTATAGCTTCTGTTATAGCTATAAACGTGATAGAAAATTAAGTAAAGACAAATGTAATATATTGTAAGCCATGCTCATTGGGATGTGGAAGGAGTATGACTTGGCAACACCAGCTAAATGTGTGGATGATACTATTGAGTTTAATTCCATCTAATCAAAATGCTTGTAGGAAGGCACTTAAACCCTAGGTTGATTACTTTAATATTCACTTGCAGCTGTCATAAAACTTGAATATATTCCTTCATTCATCCATTCAGCATCTGTGAAGCATTTTCTAAACAAAGAAATCGTAATGATAATGATAATTGGGCTTAGTTTTCAGAAATGTTTGTGGCATTTGCAAACCAACAGCAGATTTCACATAAAGTTTAATGTCTTTGTGCATGTCAGCTTGATTATCCTCTTCAAGGTATCAGAAAATGTGGTATTCGTATTTATAATGCTTTCATTAATACCAATATACAATGGGCTCTAGAATTATTGGCACCCTTGATAAAAATGCACAAAAACTGCTGTAAACAAAAAAAAAAATGTGTGAAGTTGCATGCTTTATTAATGAGTCAATGGATTCAACCGAAGTCTTACATTTTTAAAATGAAAATATAAAAAAACAAAAACAGGTTCCACAATTATTGGCACCCCTGGTTTAATACCCAGCCATGAGTCTTTTCCAATAATTTATGATATGATCAGAGAACACATTTGGAAGGATATTTGACCATTTCTCCATGCAGAATCATTTTCAGAATCATTGATATCCTTTGGATACCCCCCTCTTCAGATCAGACCACATGCTTTTCATGGGATTTAAGTCTGGAGACTGAGATGGCCATTGCAGAACATGATTGTTGTTTTTACTTAACTATTTCTGTGTGGATTTTATGTATGCTTGGAGTCATCCACCTATGACCAAGCTTCCTAGCAGAGGCAAACATATTTTCTGCCAGATTTCCTGGTATTTTGTTGAATTAATTGTGCCAATGGTACCCCTGGACCACTGACAGCAAAACATCTCCAAAACATCCAGTCATAATTCCAATGCTTGGTTTTGTTTATTGTGGTCAGTAAGGGCTGTCTTCACGCCACCCTTCCAAAAAGTTTTCAAGTTTACAGGTGTCATTTTATGGTTTTCTTTTTGACTTTGCTGACCCCAAGACTCAACCAATCTCTGAAATTCTCAAACTGTGATCCTTGGGATGTTTATGGCCTCCCTCACCATTTTCCTTGCCATCCGAGGGGGATAATATGCACTTTCATCCTCTTCCTGGTAAGTAGATTTATGGCTTTTTATTATTGACCTTACCGTGCCATGTTTACCCATTTATGTATTTTTTTTGTACCCATTCCCCAACTTGTGACGGTCAATTATCATCTGTATTCTGAATTGACAGTTCTTTGGCTTTTCCCATGCTGACAGTTGACAAGGGGATTTTGTTACCTCATTTTAGATTTGTTATGTCATGCTTGTTACCTCATTTTAGATTTTAATTTTATTTATTATTATAATACAATTGTCTTGGATTCGAAAAAACCCAATTATTTTCAGAATTTTGGTATACGTTTCATTTATTTGAATGTGCATTGTCATGTTGGTTTCAACATATAATAACCATATTATGATTGAGATTAAGACCAGAAACTCATGTCCCCTGCATGGGACAAAATACATAGTTGAGTCTTCAATCTCCTGTATGTGACAAGTGTTGATGGTTGTATTCCAGGGTGTGACTCGAATTTAGGCCTCCTTACCCCGATTGTCTCATTTCCTGTCCACTTGATAAGCCTATAACCATTTTTTTGAGAGCTTATGGTACTAGTAGGTCATGGTTTAAAGTGAGATTAAGACAAATTATTTACTGTAGATTCAATGAGATTAGTCATTGATTTACATTGTGCGAATTGTGGTATTCCCATTAGGAATAACAGGCCAATGTACTGTATATAAACTTTTACAGTATATAAACTTGAGGTGTTCTTTTGTTCATGGGTAGCTGCCTTAATTTATATAATTTCAACCAAATGCCTACAATTCAGGAAAACTAACGGCCTTCCTTAGATAGTCAAAAAACCTTGACACCTGTACTACGCTCTGATCCTTGATCTTTGTATGTCTGTTGCATTGTAAGTCGCTGAGGGTCAGCATGTCTGCTAAATGCTTGTAATTAAAAGGATAATTTAGAACTACAAAGTCAGCAAGTATTTTATTGCTCCATTGTGTTTGTAAACCTTTTTGCTAATAAGAAAATGCAGTGAAAAATTACATAAAAAGCAAGCAATTTTGAAACGGGGGCAAAACAAGCAATATTCTTAATTCGCCAATGTCTGCATTGTGGGGTTGTTTTTTTCCCCAGTGAATGCTCTCTTTAAAATGTAAACCTTTCTAGGTCAAAGGAACTAAATTCTTTAGTTGCTGCTGTTACTGAGGTTGCGATGTAATTATATTAAAATGGAAATAGTCTGAGGATAAATCATTTTGCAATTTTCTGTTTTCTGTCTGCGGTAATAAATGTGAGCAATGAGCAAACAGCTGCTGTCATCTCCTGGTGACTCAGGGACATTCCATTTTTCACAGTAAAATGTGTTTTGAAAAGTAGCCACTAGGGGTCACTTCTG
The DNA here is from genome assembly GCF_963514075.1 of Conger conger. Lineage (NCBI taxonomy): Eukaryota > Metazoa > Chordata > Actinopteri > Anguilliformes > Congridae > Conger > Conger conger. The sequence goes on from NC_083761.1 coordinate 59,461,790, forward strand.
CTTTCACCCAGTTGCTTCTGTATTCTTGCTTCTTCAATTAATACTGTTTGCCAAGGTATCTGGTACTGTGGGAGTATATTAAGAGTCGTAATAAAATGAAAACCCTCAATCCACAATTATGAATGAATATGACTATGTATACAAATGTATTGACTAAAAATGACTACTCTTAATGAGAGCTAAAACAGTATGTTTTGCTCATGTCAATTAGATTATAATATAGTGTAGCATAATGGGGTTAGACTGCTAAATATAAATGACCAAGGACCATCTTTTTGTGAGGTTAATACTTGAGAAAGTATGTACTGCCAAGACAAGTGTTTGTTTATTGTGCTGGTATTAACCCTGTTTTAGTTACCAAAATATGACACTACTCAAATGAGCCCACTAATCTGTGTTTTACATTCTCAAAGAATTGTTTCTGCTTAATCCCCCCCCCCCACTTGCCCTTCCCTCTCCTTCTCCTGCACTAAGCCCCACGAGCAGACCTGTGGTATGCTGCCTCAGGAGAAAAGGCAGATGTTAAAACCATGCCACCTGCTCTGTGTGACAGAAACAGATCCTCTCCGGGGCCCCTTGTCATTTTCTTAGCAGTCTTTCATCTCGCTCTGAGGCCTTTTCTTCCCCTCCTCCAGATTTAATCACAGCTGCTCTGTGCGAATGCCGCCAAGGAGTCGAGCCTCGACACAGCCCCGATGATTTGCGAGGTCAATGGCGCAAAAGTCACAAAAGACCTGGCTCTGCGTGCTGCTGATTGAGCTGATCACACGCAGCTCAGAGGGGAGTTTCCGTCAGGAGAGTGATGACAGCTAAGTGCTGACACTCTATGGATAGCCAGCAAGCTTTTCCTTTCTTTTCCCTCCTCTTTCTTTGCAAAGTAGGCATCGGTCTGGGGACAATGATGAATAATACAGGCAGAGTTTTACACACATTCCCGAGTGTCAGCACCAAGGAGACACTGATAATTGGTTTTATCCATCCGTTCCCTTGTGCCACTGATGGATCACACAGCACAACTTGTCAAATCTCTCAAGTACAGCATCACAAACAATAGTTCTATATTACCTGGGTATGTTTGCATTGGTCAGCTCTCCGATAGAAAACAGTGATTTTTGAACCTTGATATCTCCGTTGTTTCAAAACCAATCTCAATTCAATTTCACGGGTGGACTACAATTGCCATGAGCTCACCAAACACTTATTTTGGTATAGCTTCCTTAGTTACACCATTACTATGTTGTGGATACCCCTGAAAAACCTGGCATAAATGTATCTTGATGCAAGACCACTCATTCTATCTGTCATTTTTGGACATGCATGCTTTTTATACTTTCATGGCTTTAGACATTTATTATGTTTGAATTGAGACTTCAAAATTTGGACATTCTGAAGATGAATTGTCCATAGATTTATCTTGGCCTGGGTTACTTACTTGTTGTTGACATATACTGGGCTGTAGCCATTTTCATAGCTCTGTACACTCGAGCAGGCTGATCAATTTTAATTTCCTGTCTTTGGAAAATTACAAAATTTCACTTTGTAGTTTTTGTGATTAATACCTATTATATGTTGGCAAATGTATTTCTCTCTGGTTCAGATTTACTTGGGTGGCTCACATCAATGTAAGGTTGGCCAATCACTCGTTTACTGAGTTCTGTTCTGTCTGTTTATATGTATTATTGGGATGAGTGAGAGCTGACTTTGAGAGAATCAGAACGGGTCCTACCCTTTCCACTTTGCCCCATCTAGAGGGCATTTCTCACCTATTTTGTACTAGTCACAAATGCCAATTTCTCAAAAACGATTTTGAAGACTTAAAGAAGAGACTTGTACCATTCAGAAATGCATGTCAGTGTTCACAGCATAAACTAAAATACAAAAAAATTTCAAAAAAACCTTATGTTTTTATAGTTTAGCACTGAATATCTAAATTGCTAAGTCAAGGGCCAACCCAGAACTACTTTTACTTTGGTGCACAAACTTGATGTCAACATCCGTCCAAAATATGGTAAAGAAATCGACAGGCATTCAAATTCAACATGAGTTTTCCCAAAACTGCACCCAGATCTCCTCAAGTGTCCCTAAATATCTTCAAATACAAAACATCTGCATATATTTTTGACTAGACACATGCTTATTTTTCTATTAAAACAGATTTCTTGATACAAAAGAAAATTTACCTTCACGTGTTTTATTCACGTTTTTATAAAGCATGCCCAAAGTGTCCAAACAGCTCTCCAAAAATATATAATATATAATATTACTCACCCTAATGCTATCTAACCAAACTGCATCACTTTTAAAATGCAACTTTATTTCAAAATTAGGTTAACCAAAGGCCCCATTAGCCAGTACAATTACAGGTTTATCTAAAGCAAGTCCAAATCCTGTAATTACGCATGTCTGTACACTCATTCTGCTTTGTGAACACATTGATATTCCGAAACTGAACACACAACAATAATTTGAGATGTAGTCAACTCAACCATACCGGGGCAAAGTGGATAGGGTTAAATAGTGTTCAATTTATAACAACTACTTTTCCATTCATTAAAATTAGTTGATTAAATGTATAACATACACAATGTTGCAAACCTCTGCAAGCCACATATTTGTTTGAAACATTATTACTAGTTAATATTCTTATGTACTTTTTAAAGTCTTATCCATAAACAGTGAGTGTGTAAAACTGCTTTACACAGTTAGTCTCAGGAACGTGATAACTAACAGAGGCTTGCTTACATTCTCTTTAATGGTCTATCACCAAAAATGCTTTTTTGGTGCGTCTTATGCTATAAAATGAATGACAGTACTTTGGGGGTTTATTTATGCTCTACATTTTGCTCTGCTGTGTTTGTCCTATCTGCATGCACAATTTCATAATAAGTCAGTAGACATGATGGAGGCAGCTTTAGTCACTATAAGACATTTTAATAGTGTAAAGCTTAACAGTATCAGAGCCAAAGTTATTCAAGAAAGTGGCACATTTGATTTTAAATCTATTTCAGACAAGAAAATAGAAAACATTTTGAAGAATATGGCTCTGCACACACATTTTAAACTGATTACTTTACAGTGCAACCATATTGACACCTTTGTTATATTGTATAACGTATATCAAACCACATTTAGCAAAAATAATATCTTACTGGTTGTGTATAATACAATGTTTTTGTTTTTGCTGTTAAAATTACTGCTGCCACCGCCAACATAAAACATGCATTAAAAATAAATCACGCTTATGAATTTTAAATATCCAAATGAATAATTTCATTGCTACAGTACTGTACTGGCACTTCGTTTCAAATTTATAATAACTGAAATCCAGTCTTAAAGGTCACCATAATAAAACATCAAGTTAAATTATATACTGCTCCTCTCAAATGGGCTCTGAAATGTCTGTGTTGTAATGAACAGCACACCACTCTTCATTGCATTCTAAAAATGTGACAATGCAATGAGACTCTGGCTATAAAGGACGCCATTTAATTTCAGACTTTGTGTTTATTGCAGTGAGTAGCATTTCATCTAATGCCTTCATTTCCTCCTTTAAACTTAAGTCAGTGGCTATCGATAATATGAAGGGACCTCTCTATCAATTATTTTAACTAATCATCAGACCTGTTGTACATACATGAATATTAATTTAAACATATAGACAGGCATTATTAGGTGGGGACATAGCTTCCATCAATTTTGACAGCTTGGTGTAATTATTATGCTGAATTTGTCATTTTGAAATAGACCTGTGGTGTGCACACATACACATACACACACACACACACGCACACACGCACACACGCACATCCACACCCACACATTTTATGCATACTCTGTCTGCACTCACAAGAGACTCTGTCTAATAGTCTAGTCTGTATTGTAACAAATGTATTGGAGCTGGTAACTATAAAAGTAATTGAAACAAACAGTAACCATTCTAGTAGAAGTAATCGTTCACAATAGTTGGTTGCACTGGTTGAAATCCTCATTCAAACACCTTCTAAAGCAAACAGATCAGCTAGAATATATAGATCTAGTCTTTAAGGGGAATGAGGAAACATTAAGTAAAAAAAAAAAGTCAACGGGCAAGAGTTAATTACAATTCAAATTGGAATATAATTTGATTGGCACCTTTATATGGGTTATTTGAGCACATACAGTACACTAATTTACTGCAGGAACTGTCAGAATAATGTAACATGCACAAAGTAACATGCTGGGATATCACTTTGTAATATGTATACATTTCTTAAACGAGCTGGAGAGAAATTAAATGAATAAATCTGAACAGAAAATGTCATTTTCAGGCTTTTTTTTAAAATATAAAGACACCTTCATGCATCTCTGCACCAGAGGTATAAGGACCGATAATAAGAAAGTAAAGGGAAACCCAATGCAGTAATGGCAATTATAATCTCCTCTCTCTGCCTTGGACGCCTATATTCTTTCCCATCAAATAACATACCAGGGCATGCATGCACATAACCATGCTATGAGGTCCTACATCACAGCATTTACTGTAAATATATAATAAATAATGCAAATCTTTCAAGGGATTTTAATATCTGACGCTATGTGCAGCACTGGGCAAATGATGCACACTATGTTTAGTCTCACAACTCAAAACTAGGAATAATGACCAAACAAGCTTGGGAGGTAAAATTACTTTTGAAGTTCCTTTCCTTTGCATCTGACTCCACCAGAGGATGCTGTTGGGTAGATAAATGATCCCACCAAGGGCATCATTGCTTGAGTATGTATTAGAGTGGCGCAACTCAACACAACTGGGCCAACTGGGCCACAGTGTCTGCAGGTATTTGCCCGGACTGTGTGCTACACCACTTGATTTCGATAATTATTTGAATTGCTTGGTTCAGATAATTAATTATTGAAATCAGGTGAGTAGTACACAGTAGAATCGAATGCCTGCAGACAGTTGAGTGGAGTTGAGTAGCGTTAGAATGTCATACAGATGTACTAGAATGTTGTCTCCACTAAAGAATTTGGTGACATTCCCCAAAACTGTGATGGCAGAGTGAAAATCTAATGGACAGAAGTTAAATGGAGTAGAAAAAAAAATAGGCTGGAGGATATAAAATGAGATGTAAACAGGAAAACAAAACAGAAAAACATACAGAAAAAACACAAGTCACTGGTTTGTGTATATATGTATGTAGGTACTATGTGTATGTGTGTGTGTGTGTGTATAAAAAGAAACATTTTGTGAATGTGATGTGCATGCTGTGTCTCCTCAGTCAGTATGGGTGTTGTCAGACTATGTTCATTATTGTGGGTAGACAGGATTGTGTGACTGGTGGTATAACATAAACATAACATACATTTGAGATTTTCTCAAATTAATAATTACAAAGACTACTTCTAAGTACTACCTCTAAATGTTAGTTACCAGTTTTTGTGGTTCATAAAAGATTCGTAAACAGCCCTGTGTTTGGTAAAATTGTCAAACTGCTTTGTAATTACTGTGGACCATTTCTTTATACTTCATAGTACAGTACATCAATGTGCAGGTACGAATAATCAATTAATCCTGGTTAATTGTTGTAGATACACATTTTTTGTGTATGTTCTTTATCAAAATGTAAAAAAAATAAAAAAAATAAAAATGTAATTTTAAATACGACCTATCCCTTTAAACATGAAAATAGATTCTTCCCTCCTAGCTTTATAACCGCTTTAACTGTGGGCATATCTTATAAACTCATTTCCTTAACCTAAAAAATTAAGTTTGGAAAACATTAGACTAAAAAAAATGACATAAAAGTGTAATTGGGTTCTGCAGAAAGACAATGATTCAAAACACAAAAGCAAGTCCACAGCTGAATGGTTGAAAAGAAGGAAAAATTTAGTTTTGGAGTGGTGTAGTAAAAGTCCTGACTTGAACCCAATAGAGAAGCTGGTGTAGGACCTGAAATGAGCAATACATGCTTTAATACCAGCCAATGTGTCTGAATTAGCAGTTCAGCAAAGAAGAGTGGGCACAAATGATCCCATATTGGAAGGATGATAGCAGATTATTGGAAATGTTTTGACGCAGTTATTACTGCTAAAGGTATGACAACAAGTTTAAGGGGGCAATTACATTTTCACATAGTTGATATGGGTGTTTCAGCACTTTTTTCATGAAATTAAATGTGTAACAATTTGATAATTTTTTTAATGTTATTTGGTTTGTCATATTATATTTTGTCTGATCTGAAGCCATTCAGCATGATAAATATGCAAAAATAGCAGGGAAATCTTTGTTCAACATAAATCTGTGCAGAATACATTAAGGTTTCACCACAGGGATGGGCTATATCGATGTAAAACTATGTTTCTAGTTTATTTCTTCTTATCCTGTTGGGTATTTATCCAGCTGTTGTGCATATATTACTGTAAGATACGTCAATATCAGAGGAGTTTTTTTAGAGCGTTTTTCTTTTTAAAGTTTGGTGGTACATCAGACATCATAGTGCTTTCAGTCCATGTATATTCAGATATTGTACTTTTGGAAATAGTTTTATGTTAGTTTGCCTCCTAAATCCCAACCCCATTTCCATGTTGTATGAGGTGGTAACAGACCATTACAGGATTTGGACTTTCTATAGATAAACCTGTAATTGTATTGGCTAATGGGGCTCTGGTTAACCTAATTTTGAAATAGAGTTCCATTTTAAATGTGATGCAGAGTGGTTAGAAATCATTAGGGTGAATAAGCCTTTTTGGAGAACTTTGCTTTATATTTTGTATCAAGAAATCTGTATTAATAGAAAACTAAGATTTTGTGATCGTTCATGTGTCTGGACAAAGAGATTTGCAGATGTTTTGTATTTGGAGAGATTTCAGGACACTTGGGGACATCTGGGTGCAGTTTTGGGAAAACTGAAGTGGAATTTGAATGCATGTTGGCATCTTTACCAAATTTTGTACACAAGTACAAAACATCAAGTTTGTGCACAAATATGAAGTAGTTCTGGAATGGGCCTTGACTTAGATATTGAAATAGTCAGTGCTAAATTATCAAAACCTTTTCAAAAAATATCAAAACATTTCTTTGTATTTTTATGTACTTTTGTGTACCTGTACACTATGTACATGCTCTGATATAAATTCTCAAATCTCAAAATGGTACAAGCCTCCTTAATTTAATTTGGGATGTCCTGTAGCGTAGTGGTTAAGGTAAATGACTGGGACTGGCGAGGCTGGTGGTTCAAATCCCAGTGTAGCCACAATAAGATCCGCACAGCCTTGGGCAACACCTTTAACCCTGCACTGCTCCAGGGGAGGACTGTCTCCTGCTTAGTCTAATCAACTGTACGTCACTCTGGATAAGAGCGTCTGTCAAATGCCAATAATGCAAATGTAATGTGCTGTAAATAGTTTTTGAGATATTGACACTTTGATAAGATGAGTACAGAATAGCCAAATAGGCAAACTGGAAAGGGCTTAAGATGAACTGAAACCAGGTAGCAATGCAATCCATTTAAAAGTTATGCAATTTGTAACCTTGTCAATGGCCATGGCAGCTGTTGCAAGAGGAAGATACACACCACTAATATGTTTGACAAAGGTGATGTCATTTCTTTCCTGCCATAATTTATGTTGCCAAAGGTTATTTCATTGTATGATACAAATATTTGGACATTTCTGATTACCATGTTGCTTGAATGAATAACATTAGTTCTTTGAGTTTAAATGGTAAGTTGATCCAAGAAATTGTAGAGGTCTATTTGCTGGTGAATCAATCTTGTCCGTGGCTCCTTTAATAAAATAATAATGATTTGTTTTTCATCCTTATTCTCAAGCCATTATTTGTTATTTATTATGCCAATTTAAAATGAACCCCATATAAATGACAGGCAAGTTTCCAATTAATGTTATTGCTAAACTTGAAAATCAAAATCACGTGTGAGCAAAACTAGTATTTAGCTTTTTGCACATACAGAGGACACGGAGACCAGTCTTCTCAATATAAAATACAAATAATTGTGCTCACTCCTTGGCTGTGGTTTCATATTTACTTGATTTTCATCAACACTTGTTCATCAGTTGTTTAGGCGGCGGACCACAATCCAGGGATGCCAATAATTATGGAACCTTGATTTTGGTGAAAAAATGTTTTTCTGAAATGAATGTTTGATTTTGGTTGGTTCCATTTAAACATTTATAAAGTACAGTAGTTTTCACATGTTGGCATTTCAGAGTTTCTTAATAAATTGTATTGTTTATTTTTTTAAAGATTTTTTGTTCATTGCCAGTCAGAGGTGCCAATAATTCTGGAGCCCGCTGTATTTCATGATTTAAAACTTTTCAAAAGATTTGGTTAACCAAGCAGAAAAGCATGATTGGACAATTATAAAGCTACATATTGTCAATATTTATTTTAAATGGCATTCCACAGCAGCACAAATTGGCATTTTGATGAGCTGCAGTTTCACTCTTTGTGGGCAATGGAGAAAAGATACAAGATTATGTGAAGTATTATTACTAGTTCTCTCTTGAGTAATAAATCATTATGTATGGTTACATATTTCCCCCCCTTGAAGAAGGTTGCCACCTGATTACGCTGCCTGATATGTTATATTACCTGACCTAGTATATTACCTAGTATTTCAGGAGGGGAAAAAAAGAGAAATGTATTCAAGAAAAAAAAGTTTGTGTAAGTAGAGGATCACATGTGCCATATCCAGCACTTCCTCATGATGAATTAATGCAATCTAAATATTGTAATAATTGGCCATAGCATTGTCCAAGGAAAGGTCTCAAACAGCAGGATATGCCTCACAAGTTTCTGCAACTTGATTGGAGACTTCACACCTGTTATCAGTAAAATGGCTCACTGGTTTGAACATTCCAAAAATTAATCAGCCACTGGTGACATATTGGGTGCCAATCGCAATCGACCAGTAAATAGCAGAGGCATGCTGGTTGACTGTATGTCATTTATTATATATATATATATATATAATATGGAGATATTGGCGAGATATTGAGTTTGCTGTTGCCAACCTTAACTAACTAGCGAGCTAGCCCGCTTGCTTAGGTTTATCTGAGAAATAATGAAATATATTGCAAGCTAATTGTTCGCTAGTTTGTATTCCATGTTAGCTGGGTAGCTAGCTACAGCTTTCTCAGTTTAATGGGTTTAAGTTGGCTAGCTACCATCTAGGTTAGGCAAATAGCTAACTAGCTACATCTGCTCATCATCTTACAACGGTGATGCAGGTTCTGATTTGATCAAATCACATGTGAAAATGCATAACATTTTAAAAAATATATTCATATAGTTCAGTAAATTCAATCAAGAACTAATACATAAGAACACTGATAGCTGAAAATTAAAGCCGTAGATGAACTTAAATCGGCGTTATTTATATACGCAAATGTTCCTATATCTATTTGCTACCTTACCTTTCAGGGAGTCTCAACTGACTTAACTAGAAACTCCAGGTTCAGAAAGACAGTAATGCAAATAACTGTGGTATGCAGAAGAGCATCCTGAACACACAATGTGTCAAAACTCAAAGTGGATAGGCTACAGCAGCAGAAGACTAACAAAAGTCTAAAAAAGAAGTAACAAATACCTAATAAAGTTCTTACTGAGTGTATGTTCCCCTTATTTGGTAGATAAAAAATATATTAGCGTAAGGGCTATTTCTCTATACCTAACAAAGTGGAGAATAGCAGGCTATTATTTCCCATTTAAAAACAGTGTTGTCCTTAATACCCAGATTGTAGCAATTAAATTTGGCCAATTTACATGTTGATATTAAACAACTAGCCTGAATGACACATTAAAATTATGGACAGTGGTTGCACGGAATTGTATGGCTGACATCTTCAACATGCCTACTTAATATTATTGTGTGCAACCACTGACCAAGTTCCTCCCTGCTTCCTCCCCCCTAGAATAATAAAGATTACTGCCTTGCTGCTACTTCTCTCTTGTGCATGTCAAGAGACTGTTGTGTGAACTTGTTCTGATAGTAGATTAAGGATATAACTACTTAACCAGTAGGGGTGAGCCGAGTATCCGTTTCATACGAATACTCGTAACGAATATTGACTTTTTTCCGAATACAAGTTTTGTATGGGTAATTGGATTCATTATCCATTCTTTTTTTAATTATTATTTTTTTACATTGGCTGCAGTAGAATGCCTAATATAAAGTTAACACTGTTTCCTGATAGGCCAGTTCCTCCCTCGTTCCTCCCCCTCAGATCAATAAAACGACATTACATTACACGTCATTTGGCTGACGCTTTTATCCAAAGCAACTTACAGTTGAATAGACTAAGCAGGAGACAGTCCTCCCCTGGAGCAATGCATGGGGTTAAGGGCCTTGCTCAAGGGCCCAACGGCTGCGCGGATCTTATTGTGGCTACACCGGGGATCGAACCACCAACCTTGTGGGTCCCAGTCATGTACCTTAACCACTACACTACAGGCCGGAAGGTGTTACACGTAAACACGCAGCCATGTGCTTCAAACAAGCTACGGTACAGAGCTGACTTTAGATATAAATGATTCAGGATTAAAAATGCCAAAGTTAAAGTAAGGACAGAGAATGCGGTCATGATTTTGTGGACGTGGACATTATTTTAGCTAGAGGTAAGGTAGTACATTTTGTCAAGTTTACTTTTTTCTGGTGGTGATTCTTGTTATTTAGTTATTCAATTTTAAAGGTGTTTACTAGCCAGCTAGCTAGGTACTGGGATTGTGCTGTGACACGTGGGGGATTTCCATTGGCTTTATTGTTTCTTGAAGTTGTTCGAGGTGATGTTGCGGTGAATTTTGCTGTGATGTGAATATAGCTAGCTACCTATTGAGCTTGTTACTACCGCTGGGAATTTTCTGGTCAAATTACCTGTCATCTGAATTGGTCTGAACACACTGTCATGTGTGAGAACAACTGAAAATCCTTGATGTCTAGCCATTCTTCAGCTACGTTAAACTACTCAATGCCTCTGTTTCTGGTCCCTCGTATTACTTAATCTAACAGTTGGTTAAATGCTTATCTTGGTGGACCCTGTTGCGTTATTGCTGTTGTTGCTACATGCATTTACAGCATTTTAACTACAGCATCTGCTGTAGCTATCCGGCTAGCAATCTGAACTGGTGTTATTTGACAAAGCAGGATTACTGCGCTGAATAAACCCATAACACCCCAAACATTTCGAAGCATGAATGGTGGCACTTTGTATGGACTGAGCTTTCTACCTGGATCTCTGGTCGGGGTTGTTAAATAAATCAATCGTTCTTGTCAGTACAGTGTTTTAATGATCATGTCAATGAATAAATATTTAGCTCCTAAAAAGTGAAGTAGCTGAATTGAAATAAGCCTGTTTAATTTGTAACCTTAGGCTAACCTAGCCGGCTACTTTAGACTGACTGTACTGTAGTATGGGTGACGGATAGATGTCACCCGATAGCAAGGTATGGGGAAGTTTTGTTCCGATGTTACTTATTTTGAAACGTACCAATAATCCATGCGAGCCCAGTGTATTGAATGAGGTGTATTGCCTCTATCACAGATTGCCATGAGAGTTGGCAGTCCTGGGATCTGGACAGGAGTGTGGTTGCTGGTGACACAAGTGTTTGTGATTTACGATATGTTATTTCAGTGATTTCTATCTGCATTATTTTATTTATGTAGCAAACTGTGACGGATGTGTTGCTTAAGAGTATAGTGTTTTAGGACAATGTGGGTGTGTGTTTAAAGGGTGAGTGTGACGGCAACGCAGATAGTGGTGCTGATGCGAATGGACAGGCGGCTCAGCCTTTAGTTTTCCTTGTAAAATTCAAGTTTGTACACATATTGTTTTATATAGATGGTTTTGGTTAAGATTAACCAGATAAAGATTTCATAGAGAGTGCAGAGGGCGTTCAGCTAGCGAGCCAATCAGAATAGAGGTTCATTGACATCAATGAGCCTTTAAATCACAGTCATAGACATGTAAAACTGGACAGAGATTGTTTTTTGTACTTAAAACCACACAAACATCTTCTTACGGATATAAGGACCTAAAATAAATAACTGGAAAGGTGTACAATACGGGACCTTTAATATAAATGTTACTACATCAAGAAAGATTTCCACAATGAAATAAAACCATTTACTGGAACTGATGTGATGGTTTGAAAGCCATGAAATATTCAAAGGTGCAATAGGTATGATTTTTGCGTTAAAAAATAGTTACAAGACCGTTTGTAAGTCCCTTCCTGTCATTGAAAAAGGCGCACTGCCATGTTGACTCACCCTCTGCCTGTGTTTATAGTCCTTCAATTCGGGTTTCAAAATATACAGTTGATGGGCTGGCACTCTGTACAAAACATGGTACAGCTGTACAATAATTCAAGCTCGTTGGTTGAAAATTGGTTCCAATTGCCACAGCCAATGGTGTTTCAACATCAGCACGTTCACAGAGAAGGGGGAGGGATGAACAGTATGGGGTTTGAAGGTGTTTGTTGCTGCTATTCCTCTCTTGACCATTAGAAGTCCAAAATTACCTATTGTACCTTTAATGCTAAAAAAAATTTCAGGTTGTGCTATAGTGTCACATAATGTCATTTGTCAAATCTAACCTTTTTTTTGTTATTTACATGAAACATGGGAAGTATTCCATAAAGTTTTATGTCCCCCTTTTATGAAGTGTGGCATTTATGACATTTTGTGTGAAGTACATGAGCAACTGAATTAGAACGGGGCCACCCTTGAATATTTATCAACTTAAGCTGTTGCCCAGAGAGCATTGTATTCAGCTCCCTCATTATTTCCAGCCCTGCAGGTTAGGTCGAGATGGGCTTTTAGTACATTAAAATCATAAATTTAGGTTGGCATATTCTGAAAGGGTCAGTGTTCTTCTCACCAGGGACACTCACATTTGTAGCAACCATCTCTTTGGGCACCACAATTTCAAGAGATGGCTGAAACCGAGAAAACAGGGCGATGAGTAATAATATTCCAAAATGGTGGCCAATTCAAAATGGCAGCAACCCATAAGAACATACAGTAGAGTACACAACAAATACTTAGGCAACTGGGCTTGAAACTGGGCTTAACTGGTTTTATTGAGGCACTACTGCTCTAAGCTTAGGTAATGTACATAACCTGAATTGCTCCAATGATACTATCCAGCTGTATAAATAGATTCTATATAAAATATTGTCAGTTGCTCTGGATAAGTGCATCTGCTAGATACCTTAAACATATGACTGGTATACAGAAATTAATGTTGTCAGTTCATTCATTTAAAATGTGCCATAATGTTCATGGGTATGCTCAGCTATGTTGCTGAAAATACTCTTAATTACCATATCCCATTATTGTAGAATAGGGTTTTGAAGATGGCACATATTTACATACTAAAATACTGTATGTCTGAATAAAACTACAGAAGCTACATGTTACAACCTTTCAAAAGGATACAAATTGCACATTGGATTGGCTCAGTTATAGCACATTTAATTTCTTTGTGTAATGTCCATAAAACCAGCTGTATTTTTATTGCTATGGTTTAACCTGGTAGACTGTGCATGTCTTTAAAATAGAATCACCCATTGAATCACACAATAGATTGTCACCCATTGTTGAAACCAATGTTGTAATATGACTAGAATAAATGGGCATAATGTCAAGTTTCATGAATACACTATGATACGTCACAGACAGTGCAGAGTGTAACATAATTGGTGAGAAATACCATACATTCCTGTCTTGGCACACATCCTGCTGCACCATAGAAGTTAATACAAGGATGTCTTAATTGGCAGGTATCTAACAGGGAGACAATGATCCGTGTCTTCATTATAGAGCCATAGATTAGATTGATCAGCTTTGTCAGAATAGCCAATGAAGCAGTCTAGGAATGTATAGCACAGCAAGTCTGCTGATGTGTGAAATTCAAAAAGTTACAATCCAATATTGTCTTGGCTGTTTCTAAAGAGGAACATTGTTTCTGTGCCTTTCGTACCATCCACTATCTAGGCCCAATAACTTGTGCAAAGTACATTGAGAGAGGGTAATTCCTAAACTTTTGCAATTCTGTGGAAGCTCCTAAAAGTAATCCCTTATTAAAGGCCTGAATGAACATAGAGGCAATCACTGCATGGCAAACAGATCAACATGAAATACAGACTTGCACAATTAGGGTAAATAAAACTAATTCAGTGCTTTTCGAAGTTGGAGACTGATTGAGGGAACTAGAGCAATAGTTCTATATGTATAATGCCATTTCTCATTTTTCTGTTGAAGCACATGATGAAGCTAAATGACTGGGACTGTGTACTCCATAATATAAAGAAACACTTGATTTAACTAGCGGAGATGCCTGATTCAACACTTGCTGAGACAATGCATGGAAATACAGGTTTATGTTTCGGAAGCATAATGTCATATTTAATTCTGAATTCTGAATTCACTATTGATGTATTTTCAAATAAGCAAATGTTTAAATGTAATTATTTTTCAGTACCAATTCACCACATAATGTCATATTTAATTCTGAATTTGCTATTGATGTATTTTCAGATAAGCAAATGTTTCAATAGAATTTTTTTTTCAGTACCAATTCACCACATTACCTTGCTTCTGTCAGATATTGTCCCAGCAGTCTGTGTTAGGAGATGGTTGGCCTTAAGCCACTTTCTGATTGGATCAGGGCTGTTTTCTGAAGAATTATTTCAATGTAAATATACAATTTAGATTTATTGGCATTGGGAGGTTGAATATCTTCACTCTGCACCATGGTTTTAGTCCAATAAACTCAAAAGAATGAGTCCACATTAAAATGATTTCTACCCTGAATGTTCTGAATGTTCTCATGATGCCTATTTCTCTGCCACCAAAGTGCTCAGCTGAAAGAGAAATGACTGTAGAAATGGTCTAATATCTACTCCAGACATGCTAATGCTAGGCTTGTTGGATATCTAAGGCATGACAGAGGCATCCCAAATGCAAATGATTGAGGGCTTTCTGTTGAATGCAGATTAAAGGCTCACAGTGATCTGAGTTGGAGCATTAATGTTTTGTGTACACCACAATTTCGCTAGTCAAAAATGATTTGAATCTAGTGACCTTTCCATAAGTCCATTTCAAGAGATGCATGTTTTGTTGTTCCACGTTGTAATTTAAGAAAGTAATTTATTGTAATAGGTTTATTTGTGTTTAGTTTATTTCCGTTTAGAAAATCATATTCTACAGTAATTGTGCCCACTATCAACAAGATATTTGCTAAATAAGTGGGCATGTAATAAAAAATGAACAGAAAGTAATGGGGGAATTATGTAGTAGTACAAAAGTAATACATTAAAAGGAATTACGTGAGAATATAAATGACAGTCTTCTCTGCCGACCTACAGTGCACATCTGGCTTTCTCTCAGCCTAATTACCAACACATTTATAATTAGCATAGAGTACTGCGCACAATATCTTTGGCACACTAGATTTCTAAAATATAAATGTCGTCTTAGATGTATATTTTTTGTTTGTTGTCTGCATTAGTGTGTCCGTAGAAAATATAAAACATTAGAATTTTGTTAAATAAGTATCCACTTTTTGGATTTTGATTAAGACTGTCTGGGTTTATCTAGACTAGAGAACCAGAAGCAAGTGAGACAGACAGAGGTAAGTTCTCCAATATGTTTGAAACAACCTACCAGCCGATTTTCTTATGAACCTGCAGGACAGTGTACCTAGAGAATTGTTGCTGTTTTAATGCAAGGGGTCCTCACAATAAATATTTATTTGATTTAGTTTTTAAACATCTAAAGCTCTTTATATATTTTTTCGATTTTTAGTAACATTCAATAAAAAGCATCTCTGCCTTATGGATTTATTTATTTAAAAAAAGATATATTTGTATACATGTGCCAAAGACTTTTGTACAGTACTGTCTGTGTAAGGAAAACACAGTAACATGTCACCCCCCTGGTCAGCAACCTCCACTGGCTGCCTGTTATGGCTCGCATACCAGGCAGTTAAAGGATCAGCCCCTGTATATATTCAATCCCTTATCAAGACCTATCACCAACAAGACCCCTCTGTTCTGCCACTTTGTGCCGTCTGGCGCCTCCCCCTCGCCACACCTACACTTCATGCTCATGACTGCTGTCTGTCCTGGTCCCACGGTGGTGGAATGACCTCCCGGTGGATGTCAGAACGGCAGAGTCTCTGACCTCCTTCAAGCGCAGTCTGAAGACCCATCTCTTCAGGCTACACCATTCCCTCCCCAACTCACCACCATGATTAGCCTTAGACTGTAATGGCACTTATGTATAGATTGTATAGATATTGTTACTTGTATAGGTATTGTTGTTTTTTATTGGCTGTTGTATTGTTGTATTCTAGCTGCCAACTGTGGTATGCTAGTTTGAAAGTTGATTGTTCTCTTCAAGGGTTCTGATTTTCTGTATGTTTACACTAGGACTCGGAACTGTACTGTCCTCTCAGGTCCTCTTTGCAGTTGTTCGTGTGTTTGATTTGCACTTTGTTGTACGTCGCTCTGGATAAGAGTGTCTGCTAAATGCCATGTAATGTAATGTAATGTTAACACAGCCTTTATAGGCAGAATTCAATCTGAAAATATGGCAAGTTGAAGGGCAAATGCTATTGCAAAATTAAATTCCATAAAAGCTGAATTCATGGTAGACTTAAATACCTTGCATGTACTTTTTATAATATTCTCATTTAAGCCATCCTCATATGTGGGTGTGTGTGGTCACTCAAAATCATTAGGGGATGAGTGCACCCAAGGAAACTGTACCTACCCCAGTACATAACTTCCAGAGCCTGTCAGTGTTGAAACTGAACACTCTGGTATGTAGGCTCTTTAGGTGTATGTCACATGCATACTGCTTAGTTTATGGGGAACATGGTGAAGGATGTCTGATCATATCACATTTCTCCACCACTCAGTTACACATGCTCTCTGTACTCCAACACTTTGCACACTGCAACCAAACTATGGTGGCCTCCTCTGTAGAGTTCTCAACAGACCATTATTGCTAAAACTGCGTGCTCACTCCCTAGATTTAAATTTACTGTCAATTGAATTAGGTTCTCTGTGTGTTTGTCAGCACTGCACTTGACAACCACACAAAAATCAGAATCTAGGATTGTGTACTTCTGATGACAGTTGAAATTTGTTCTTAAGAGGTGCTACTTTTATCACAAATGTACTCCGATGTATGTATTTTAGCCATATTAGTCATATTTATAAGCAACCATCCCTCCCCAGTGTTTCTGCAAGCAACTTCAAGCCTGCTGGAATATGAATTGCTTAAATAATCCAAAACAACACTTATGTGGAAGCACCTACTACCAATATAATATATAATATATTATTTCATTATAATTAGTAAAAAATTTACCTGTGATTGTGATCCTGAGAATATCATCATGATCTTTGAAACAATTATAGTAACAGGGCTCATATCTCTTCTTTTCAATTCCTCCATCACCAACATTTTTTAAATCTGTTTCTCCTTAGGTCTTTAGCTTTTCATATGGTTTAATTTATCTTTTTGATTTCATCTGAAGGGTGTATTTCTCAAATCTCAAATTTTCTTAGAGTCTATCTCTCAATTCTGTCTCTCAAAACATATCAAGTTAATCAAGACTAGCAACATGACAATTAGAAAAAGAGAAGAACTGTTCATTAGACGATTTACATTTTCCAAATACGAAGTCATGCTTTGGCCTGTGAGATACTGACTTTATCCTAAAAATTTGAGGTCATGATCTTACTATAAATCAATAAGTAGATCAGCCCACATCAAATCACAACAATAACAAAACTGTTAAACAGAAAAATGCACAATCTTTCAAAGAGAACCTACTAAACTACACATCTTTTTTTTAAATGTCAATGGCCAACATTAAAGAATCTGCTACTATAACAGTTTAGCACTAAATTACTTCATGAATTCAGACCAGCCAAAGAGCAGCTGTTGAGTACATAGACAGCACATGGTGAATGACCATACAGGCTGTAAATTATTATTATTTTTTATTCTTGTAAATTTATACTAAATTATATACACAAATGTCCTGTTTTTCATTAAGTTCATAAATGCCTTAATTTACACACTTCGGCAAATGAGAGTTTCTGAAACATGGCCAGGCCCAATAGTTACAGGTCTACTGTGGTGTGATACAGCTGGCCTTGAAGGAAGCCTTTGCTTCTTTGGTTAGTATTGCATAAATACCGCCAACAACAAACCTGGCACACACAGGTAGCAGCTATAGCCTTTGAGAGGTACAGCAGGCTTCCCCTCCAAATACAGGGACTAACTGTCTGAATTTATGTTTTCTAGCATGAAAGGTAACTGGGAAAGTATCCCAGAGTGCTGAGCTGTAGTGCTGTTTGCACAAGTGTGAATGGTATAGTGGTAACCCAAGAGGCACTGTTCCAAATTGAGCATAAACTTTTTAAACAATTAGCCTGCAGACATTTAAAGGTTCCCCACTAAACTATATCTGTCTTGTAGGTGATGTGCAGAAATGAAGAATGCATTTATTAATCAAGAAACTGTGCAACGGTTGAATTTTTCACGCATTAACTTTCTTGTTTGAATGATTGATGTCATCAAACTACTAATTATATTCCAACTCCAATTTTTAATAAAGTGAAAATCCTCCAAGGGAGGACTGATTAATATTTTATTTTACATTACATTAGAAAACCTTGAAATCAATTTTGTGAACAAAGTGAAAAGAGAAGAAAATACTACTATTTGAATAAATTATTTGGTTTTCATCCAAGCAGATATGAGATTATCCTTTATATAATATAAGATTATAATATAAACTGTTGACTTGCATAACATTAAACAGTTATTATACTTTCTGAAAACCAAATGGATACGTACACACATTTTTACTCATGAATTTCTAATCATATATGAATCATAAATCATATCAATCATATACCAATTTATTATCCGACAGAGTTATTCTGAATTGAACTAATATGCATGCATGATGCATTTCCAATACAATTAGAAGTACCCCCAATGATTCATGGCTACTGCTCTTTGTTGTCTGTCCTAGAATGTGTTGCAGAGTTGGGTGGGCATTATGTGTAATTGGTCTTCTTAGACTAAAACACATTTACTTTAAATGGTCCTGATTAAAGTCATCACATGAATCTGTCATGATAATGACTGAGTAGCCAATGTTGATGTTCATTATGCACTGCCTAATACAAATCATTCAGACTCCCAATGCTAAATGTAAATTTGAGAAGATCTATGTCAAACTGCAGTCTAGCTCCAGTCCTGCAAATGGCATACAATCTCATCAGCATTGTACAGCAAAATCTTTTTCTTTTTACTTACTTCTGAAGTGGCAATTCCACTTTCATAGACTATCCTTGTTATAAAGTGTCATTGACTTTTTATGTCTTCCTGTAAATATTTTTAATAGGAGCACCTCCATCCCGTACAGCAGTGCTGTAAATCAGTTTAAATAAAAGAGAAACAAGGGAACAGATTAATGTTTCTTCAAAAGCAAATTATAGATTTTTACTGAATGTAACTTACTGTACCATATATTAAAGCCAATTATTTTTTTATAAAAATCATTCAACACAGATATTTATTCTATTAACTAGCAAAAGTTGTTTTTCCATAAAGCAGCTGTTCTCACAGCAGATAACCATTATCATTTTTATTTCAAGCAGCTTTAACAGTGCAAGTATGGGAAGTTTACATGTACAAGGTTGATGTGAAGGCATTTCTCTTACCAGCTCTCCCAGTATTTCAGTAGAGGGCGCTAAGAAACAACTAAGAAAAGGGTTTGGTGGTCGAATGGCCTTTGGAAGTTTCCGCCAACCTTGTGGCATGGAGACTGGAGAATTTCCCTTGCATTCCTTTACATTATATTGTTCACTAAAAATACACATGTATCCGAATTCCTATCATTTTTAGCTTTGTACATTTTCTAGCACATTGTTGGTATATCTACTGTAAGATAAATTAAAAGAACATCTGCAAAATGTAGTAGAAATTCCTCTGAATTTTATTGCTAAATGGAGAAAGGACACAGCAAGGGAGAAGTGTATTTAAAAACAAAATAGAGGTAGCGGATTTGCTACCTGACAAATAACTAAGTAGTTATGATAAATCCTTAGATATCAATAAAGGTTATGTGATAAACCTGAAGCTACTGCAAGCTACAATTTTAACCTGGTGCTCAATTGAACAATAAACAGAAAAGTATTGAAGTTATTAATCTCTGTATAAATAGTTTGATTAGACTGTACAAGACAGAAAAAAACGTAAGAATAAGATATGTGCCTTAACCCCTTAAATATGGGTCACTTTTCTTAACCCAAGCTTGGAAAGGACAAAATAAAATGGTTAGTATTATTAAACCCTTTTGACTACTGATCTCTTCTGAAATGTAACCCTTTTGAGGGTTGTTTTTCATGAGTAAAAATGACTCTGGAAACACAGTGGAAGTGGTAGATTCTTACTGAAAATATTTTCGTTTTTTGAGTGAATACAGATTATTGTGGCTTCTTATAATTTAAAACTATAACGCATTTGGTTTGCTGGACACTGAAATTACCTTGATTCATAGTCTGTGGATTTCCAAAATGTAGAGGAAAGGTGAGGTCCCCCCACACTTTTTTTGCCACCCAACTGTTGTCGCCAAAGCAATGGCATCTTAAAATAGGTTATAGGGGTTCAACCATGAGTTTTAACTCTTTCAAATGCTATATCCTGCTACGATAGTGACTGAAAATTGCACCGTGAAAAATGAATACAAAAAAACCCCACACCGGCCCAGCCCACCAGTGAGACTTAAGGGGTTAAAAATATAAAGCTGTGCCTAGAGGGACATCCCTCTAAAAATAATAAATAATGCTTTGACTGCAGACTACAGAAGCTATTACTCAAGAAGTGAGTACTTACCCGAACATTCTACACTACCACTGAATAATCACATTATTTTCATCTGCTTAAGGTTGTTTAAATACCTTCACATTGATATTTTTAGGTTGTCACAATATCTTGTATTTATTTTCATATTTATGGTATGCATGTGGTATGGTCAGTATATCAGCTAGATAGTAATACTATGCATTGTTCATTATTGTTATTATTGTTATTATTAATATTAATAATCTTAATAATAGCAAAAACAGGAGCATAAAATATCAGCAGTGTCAGTACTCTCATACTGTAACTGCCAAATTTCATCATTGTTCCTGGTTTTCTCCAGATGGTGTCAGATTGACATCGTACTGTACATCCTCATCCTTGAGAACAGTGTCAGTGAGTGCTGAAGACAGAAAAAAAACATACAATGTTGTTAGATATTAACACATATACTATATTCAATTCTATAAACATTTTTTACAATGCTTTCTACAGAGACATTGTCAGAATGATGCTTCACAGAAAACCAGCAAGTATTTGGCAAGACTAAACCACACAAAATCCATCAACTGGAGAAAATAAGTTTGTGTGTGCGTGTACATGCACACACACAGTATAACCTCACAGCATTTGCTGTAGTGTGTCGCGTACATGACAATTAAGATAATTGTTACTGAGGTGTGACTTATTAGCGTTCTGTCTAGATTCTCTCTTAAAGTCTTTCTTGTTGTTTCACACCCTATTTGTTATCCTCCCCTGAATTGCCCTCACTCCTTTCCGCTTTTAATGTATAATATCAGCTGTTTATACTTTATTATACAAGTAAGGAATTAATTATATTAGAGGTAAGGAATTAATGTGTTTACAAGACACCATGCATTTAATTGTTTTCTAGATTTTTAATCCTGAAAAAAACTATGCGGTGTGTGTTTTCAAGTAAGCATGATATAACCATTGGTTAGAGTTTGGTCAGCTGAGTGTGGTGTGAATCTGGATGCAGCATATGCAATTGCACTTTTATGAAGCTATTTATTAAAGCTGATGCAACAGAGGCTAACAATGAATGAAAAAATGTTGCACTATTTATTGATATAAAACTTGAAAACCTAATAGAATTAGTCCTGTCTTAGCATTGTTTTTAAAGAGTATAACATGGGAAAAGTATTAGAAGGGCAAAAAAAGTAGAAAGGAAAGACCAAAATTAAACCAGTTTTTCCAAAAGAGGTATCACTTCAAAGTATAATTCAGGAAGCTAAAACAAAAATAATAATGAAGTGCTATTCACAACTCAATTATCATTCCATGTCAACAAAGATATACAGTTACAACATTATAGCAATCAATTAAAAAAGTTGGCACAGTGTAATGAGTCAACAATGTTATGAATCCAGTCAATAAAAGTCCACTCAAAGTTCTCAAGATGTGTGTATTTTGAGTGAAAAGCAAAATGGTTTTCCTGTTATTTTGTTCTTCAGAGGTTCTATTGTATATACTCAGTGATCACTTTATTTGGTAGAACTGTACACCAGCTTGTTAATGCAAACATTTAATCAGCCAATCATGTGGCAGCAACTAAATGCATAAAAGCATACAGATGTGGTCAAGAGCTTCTGCTGTTTTTCAGATCAAATGTCAGAATGGGGAATAAATGTGATCATTTAAGACTTTGACTTTGGAATGATTGTTGGTGCCAGCTAGGGTGGTTTGAGTATCTCAGAAACTGCTGATCTCCTGGGATTTTCATGCACAACAGTCTCTACAGTTTGCAGAGAATGGTTCAAAAAACAAAAAGTGAGCAGCAGTCCTGCAGGCAGAAATGCACTATTAATGAGAGAGGTCACAGGAGAAGGGCCAAACTGGTTGAAGCTGACAATGCTAGCAAATAACCACGCATTACAATAGTGGTATGTAGAAGAGCATCTCTGACCATACAACATGTCAAACCTCTAAGTGGATTTAAGACTTAAGTCTAAAAAAATAGGTTTAATAAATATCTAATAAAGTGCTCACCGAGTGTATATAATAATATGATATATAACTGAATTGTCTACTCATAGCATTTGTGAAAATTTTAGTTAGGTTATTTTTTGCTTCAGCTAAAATATAAGAATAGCCTCTTAGTGGCACTATAGTGAATATGAAGAAGCTGGTATGTTTAAATTAAGGATGATTTCATCCACCATCAAAATGGTTGGGATGCAAAATAATGGGCTATTTTCATGCATTTTTTTAATCAAAGGTCAAGGAGCTAGCAATTCCGTGCCGCAATTCCTGCTTTTTAAGCAGAAGGGGCAGGTTTCTTTTTCAAAGATAAGCATGTTAACTTTGTTGAATTCCTCTTTTGGTCATTGATGTTAGAAACAGCGCTGAATAGGTGTTCACTATCAAAGCTTGTACATGGGGCACTTAGATACTTCCGTGCTGCCAGGACTTGGGCAGGGAAGCCAGGCCGGCTGCTTCTCCAGTATCCCAGGGCACTCTTGTTCCTGGTAATGGGGGTTTACTTAGATATCCTTGTATTTACAAAGATAATTAAATACATTCATCAGAATGTTTATTTTGCGAATTTAAATTTCTGAATTTCAGGAACAATTTAGGCTATGCCTTTTGGTGGCGTTTGAACGACTACTGTAATTAAAGTTGAAACACGCACAAAAATGTTTGAAATTAAGTGAATGAGTCAAATAATTATTTTATTTTCTGTTAACGTGGATATTATCACCGTACTCAAATGCTGCTCCATGCATACATTCTCCACCAGAATTGTCTCATACATGTCAAGCAGTGAGGTTCCTCGCTCTGCCTTCTGCTATGGATCGTCTATCTCAGCAGGCTTCATGCTTGGGCTGGGCACTTTGTTGTCACCACTGTTACCATCTTGTCCATAGCAGTCTGCAACATTTCTCGTGCACTCTCTCTCTGGACTGGATGCCACCGAAATGGACATTAACAGCCTCCAGGAGGGTGCTTTTGGTTGTTTTAACCCCTTGGTCGGTCTCAGTGCTCTTCGTTAATAGGCATTTCAGTGCTGTTCCACTGTGGGAATCATGTCAGCAGTAGTGCCCTGAACTGATTTCTCTGGTCAGTTGCTCAAATGGGGCCAGTAGCGAGATCATATTTTAACAAGTCCCCACTGATTTTCATTCAGAATTGCGGGCAGCTTGAAATCTGCAGCACATGCCCTGAGTGCTCGCTTCTGTTTCAACAAGCTTTGCATCATGTAAAAGTTGAATTCCATCTGGTTACGTTATCTTCTTGGAGTCTTTTGCTTGTGCTTTTCTTTGGGAATCTTACATTTTTCAAACATGAATTAATTGAAATTGTAGCTGCAATGTGTGTCCAAGACATTCATTTGAATGTAAAAACGCTTTTTGTCGGTTGAAATCCTCGTCAAGCCACTGGGCAGTTAGCCTGAGCATACTTACAGGGCTCACATCGAAACTCCATATATCTGTTGAAAAGCTAATGGCTGTTGTGGCAATAAGGAGCTTGTCAATGTGCGTTGCGATAACACTTTGTAGTTTGGGTAAAGCTATATCTGCTATATCAATAAATTCCATCACTTTACTATGCATGCATGCATTTTACCTGTGGGTTAAATTGTTTTACTTTATCAAATGACTGCTTAATCGACTGCTGTAATGTTACGGGGTGGGTTTTTGTTGTTGAACATTGTTTTGCACTGAGAAATGTTGATGCTTTTCTGGATGCCGGGTCTTCAAGTGGCTCATTATGTTTGATGTATGAAATGACTGTGCCTAGCTCCTTCCTCACGAACTGAACAGTGATTGCAAATTTGTTGTCACTTTCAGCAACTTAAAAAAAATTCCGTATTTTCACCAATGCCAACGTTGTAAGCACATAGGCACATAATGTGTCATATTATGCAGAGTGACTTAGCGGGGATAATTTTGATATTGGGCCGATACCAATAACATGCTTTTAAGCTGTCGGTACCAATAAGATAAACAATGTATTGTGCATCCCTAATAGTTACTCATTTGCTTTGCTGGTCAACAAATGCACACACATGCATTATACAAATGGTTAGCTACCCCAATTAATCAACTACACATATTAAAGTCATCAAATCAAACCTGAAAACTTTGTTTTCTGAGAAGTTAGATGGTTGGAACTATAACCGCTGAACACACAATTATACCTTTATATATAATTATATATTTATACTGTAAATTTGACTGCTTCAGAGTTGCTTCAGAGTTCACAGGGTGTTGCTACATGCTGTGTCAACCTACCCTGTATAAATAAAGGTTAATAAATAAAACATACAGTACAATAAGTGCATCCATGAATCCATCCTGCCTTGTGTTGACTGTTCAGGGTGCTGGTGGTCCTACAATGTACTAAAAAGGTATACTTAATAAACTGTGCATATGATCCAATAGTGTCAGCCATCATATATAGTAGCCATCATATATAAGTCACAAGTAGCAAATTAAAATGCACTATTGCTCTGAATTTTAAATGAGGATTTATTCCTGTCCTTGATATCCATTTTCCGTCTCCCCACTAGTTGCCTGTTTTTCACGTGTTGGACATTAATTCAACTAGGTACGTCAGAAAGCTTGCTAGTTGCTCATGGTAACAACTAGTAACGTGTTGCATTTAAAGCAGCACTAGTTACAGGATGCACACCTGTATGGTTATTTAAACATTTTACAGCCACTTTAAAGCTTTTTCAGATATTGACTCATGTGCATTGAGAGACTGACATGATTAATACAAATTGTGTTATCTGAAAGCCTATATGATCCCATATGCATCATGACAGCTGTGACCTGCAACCCTGCAGTCTTCTTAATATGAACTTTGCATGGAATACACTTTGCAAATATATTAGTTTCCATCCACAAAATGATTTCATTCAGAAATTACTTATATTTCTGCGCCTCTGACTTCAGGACACAAACCGGCTCATTAAAATGCCGTTTGAAGCCACTGGGAACCGTAATGTTATTCATGCCACTCACTAGGCAGGGATTCACAGTAATTAAGCAGTGATAAATATGAAGTGCCTAAACCACTTCATTCCTCACAAACACATTATTCGCAATGACCTTTTCTTCTCAGAGAAAACCAAAGGAGGGACTGTAATGACCAAGGCTCTAAACTATAATTTGTTTATCAGTTTAATGAAAACACTTGATATGACTGGTAGAAAAGGGGTGGTGTTGTGAAAGAAGCTGGCAAGGTGTTATTTTAGCATGATGAAACAAATGGATTCCCAGCCCCTGCCATGTGAATCTTTTGTTTGGCATATTACATTTAGATTTACACTACTGCTTCCCAGGGGCTAGGGGAGGTACATCTAACCCTTTCAGTGACTATTTTCATATTATGCTGCAGGGCACTGCTTGGTGTTTATGAATAGAGAACATTTTCCTCCCTCTGAATAGTTACAGTTTCCTTCATGTTAAATGTCCTGTATGCACAAATTGCAAAATTGGCGGGTTTATACATGTCAATTACTCATTTCTTTGGCATCAGTAAAAGATGACTTGTTGAAATACCTCTGCAATGATTTCCAAGACTAGAATGGTCGTAGATACAAATTGACTGCTATACTAGTTACTATTCTATACCATATATAGTGTATACAATTTATTAGGTACACCATCTTGCGTACCATAAAATTTCATTTTAATTGCTAGTTAATTTGAACATACTTCTGTGTAGTCACTCGGCATCTGTTAGTTAAGTATCACTCTATTGTTCTGATAATTTGGAGTAGTTTCACCTGAGGGCAACACCCTAGTAATTTGCTGGTTCAGTTGGATAATCAGTTACTTATTACTTCAGGAGAGGCTGCCATCCTTTGTATCAAGTTGCAGCACTCCTTTCAGTTGCTAGTGCTGACTTGAAAGAAAGCCTGATACTCCTTCTGACACAAATCATCTTTTCTCCATCAGCACAATCTGCTTGATCCTCCAAACTCTGGCCTCCGAACCAGGCACTCAACAGAGGCTGCTGTCCTGACTGCAAGAGCCTCATCCATCTCTTCTGTCCTGATCCCTCTT
The DNA here is from genome assembly GCF_963514075.1 of Conger conger. Lineage (NCBI taxonomy): Eukaryota > Metazoa > Chordata > Actinopteri > Anguilliformes > Congridae > Conger > Conger conger. Next base: position 59,488,716 of record NC_083761.1, read on the forward strand.
TACCCGTCTAGCCACCAACTCCTGATCTCCACCCTCTGAGATATGCATTTCTGGGACTGCCTTCTCTTTGTTTGCTGCCTATCTAGGAGATAGGTCCTCCCAGGTCACCTGGATGGGGTCTGTCTCTGCATCTCATCCCCTTCATACAGGAGTCCCATAGTGATCTCTGGTGTTATTTACTTTTACACCAAATCTGTTGGTTCAATCATTACTTCACATAGCTTCCCGTATCACTGTTGCTGATGATACTCAATTTTTCTTTGTCTTTCCCTCCCTCTACCACACATCTTAAAGAGAGAATATCTGCCTGCCTGGCTGCCACCTTGTTGTGGATGGCTAGGCATCACCTACAGCTCTACCTTGCCTCTCTACTGCTACTCTCTGTAACTGTTGATGATACTACAGTGTTTGCTGGTGGTTTTGGACAACCAGCTGATACAGATTCATCAGGACGATTCAACCATACCTGACCACATATTGCATGCAGCTACTTGTCCAGGCTATGGTAATCTGCTAGATTACTGCAACTCCCTGCCAGCCTGCACTATCGAGCCACTACAGCTCATCCAGAACATGGCATCTTCAACCTCAAAAGTTTTCACACATCAGACCCCTGTTGAGGTCACTCCACTGCCTGCCATTTCAAATATTTAAAATCTGACTCTGGCCTACGGTGCAGCTCCACCCTACCTACAGGACATAATTCAACCTTAAACACTAGTTTGACCACTCTGCTCTACTGCTACAGGGTGATGGAAGGCCATAATCTATTATCACTCATGTATCCCTTGATCATGTCTTAATCTTCTAGCCCTCTCTTGCTGTACTTTGTATTTTCATCTAGGACTGTCACATTGCATTTGTATCCATCTTGCATCAGGCCATGATTCTACTTGCTAACTTGGCCTATACTTACCATATCAACTAGATAACTGATACTTTATGTGAATTTGACCTTCCAGCCTATTCTGTTGTTGCAGATTTCCTTGAGGTGTGAATTTTGATATCGAAAGAATTTGTCATTTAAACCAGTTAATTTTGATACTGTATGATTTTTCTAATTCTCAAATTTGGTGGGATTAAACTGTAAACATTAAATAAACATAATGCTATGTTTTCAAGTGGCCTGTGCACATTTTGCAAAGATTTTGTGTGGAGTTAGCTTTACCCTCTGAAGCAAATATATGTCAATTCAAACTGTTGGGGTCAATTTGACCCCAAACACAAATCCTGTCATGAAATCTTAACTATAATATAAAGCTTGAAGGTCTAGTCAGAATATTTACTGTAGTAGTTGTAACATTTCTTAAATGAACACAAATATGTATGCTTTCATCACAGATCCTATTCATGGACATTAGGATCCCAGCAAGAAAATTATGTTATTTTAATTTTTCTGTGACAAGGTTTCAGGTTGTCAGAGGGCACCTAGCTGTGAAGTGCAATGGGAAGGCTAGTTAAAATGCAATAAATTCATTTTAATGACCTGTCATTGTTTATGCTCTCCAGTGGTCATATGACACAGCCAGAACCCACATTAGCTTTGTTCAGATACAAAAGCAGCCATTAGTGGAAATGGAGGGTTCATCATTAATAGAGAGGAATAACTGTAGATGGCTGTTTAGACATCAGCATTCTTATTATTCTCTTGGGGTTTACCTAATAGCCTGAACTGATTCTGATGACTCTGCAAACACACAAAGCCCATAATATTGGTTACTTTGTGTCTTTTGTATCCCCTAAAACATCTCTGTAACATGCCACTCTGTAATCTATAAAGCATATTATAATGGATGTATCAAGCCCCTTAATGGCTTGACTTTTCATCTTCTGCATATAACCAATCATATATATGAAAATACATTGAGTAGACAAAGTGTGTACATGCCAATGTACACATTGTTTTTGTGAGTAAGCCGATGACCATTTTACTTTTTGACATTTTTATTTCAATTAATGTCTTGTATTTTCAGTACAACTGAAACTGATATCACTAATGCTGTCTTGACTAATTGTTCTTCAAATATAATATTGTGTATTATTTTCAAATTACCTGCTTTGTTGGAATGTATAATAGATCCCAAGTTCTTGAATCTTTTACGTACTGTATACATTTTCAGCTTAATTAAGTGCTCAGATATGGGTAGAATGCATGGAGGGATTTATTAGCCAAAACTCACTACAGGAATATAGCTGCTAGCAGCAATGGGCGGGCTCCAACGGTGCAGCAGCGTTGGTGGCATAGTTGTGCCAATGACATGAGGAACAATATTTGAACACACTTTGGAAAAAATCAGCTTCCTTGGACAATGTATTGTGTCCACTGGAATTATGCCACACTTCCCATTTGGTCAATGAAGATGTTCCAGTTGGTGGCGCTATGAGAATGAACCTATATTGGCATGTGGATGTAATTATGGTCCAGCACTGAGCATAAATGTGACCTCTTAACGACTTAACAAACAATACACAGTGAAATTATATCCCGCATTCTGTTTTTTCAGCAGCATTTGACATAAAATACATGGTATGGCAACAGTGTGCAATATATCACTATTTCTTGTACAATATAGTTGCATGAACACTTAAACATCATGATGAATGTATTTGGTATCCATTTAATGAATTCTCTAGGAGGAGAATCAAAAAGTACTATATGATCCTCACTTCCTGTTGCCAACTGGTGGTGCTATGACAGTGAGTCTTTATTGGTATATGCAGTTGAAATTGTACTTCCCTCTAGGGTCTTTCATTTTACATTTACATTTTTGTCATTTGGCAGACGCTTTTAATCCAAAGCGACTTACAGGTGCATAGGTTCAACCACAAGTCAAAGCATCACACCCAGAACTAGGAAAAATACACATGAAATGCTGTTCTAAACATATAGTCATCATAAGTGCCCTTTTTTTTTTCTTTTTCTTTTTTTTTTTGGGGGGGGGTTAGACAGCGCACTTATCCCTGGTTATGGGTATGCACTTTGCACTTTGTTGTACGTCGCTTAATTCCATTAATGTAATGTAATGTAATATGGATATGATTACACATATTTGTAAAGTCTCAGCCAAATCAGACGATGTAGAATGAAATTAAGCCCACTTCCTCTTTGTGCGGTATGACATTTAAATTGTATGCTTCACCACGGCCGTTCCAAGATATCAAAAATCGCTTTAGTGTCAAGACAATCGTGAGATCATGCTGACCACATTTGGTGATGAACCCCCTAGGAGGAGAATGCATAAGAGTATTATACCTATTATACGTAAGCCTCACTTCCTGTTGCCAGCTGGTGGTGCTAGGACAATGAGCCGTTATTTGTATATGGATGAGATTACAATAGGGTCCTGTGCACCCTTGGTGCTTGGGCACTAAATAAAGGAATAAATCAATACATTTGGCAAAAGCCAGACTATTGAAAATGTTCTACATTTTCAGGGAAATAATAATTCATTCACCATTTGGCCATGGGAAACTTCAAAGGGCCAACTCACAGTGGGCTACAGATAAGAAGCAGTAACTGGGAGTTGCTAGTGTTTGTATGTGTGTGTCTGTGTGTGAATGTGTCTACTTGACATGTGTCCAATATACTGAATTCATACATTCTATGATCCAATAGAATTGGCTACTACAGTGGTGAGCTGGGTTTGCGAGAGATTAGCCTTGGTGGGTAACCATTAAGCAAGTGGCTGGCTAGTGTATGGTAATTTTAATGTAGCTGCCATTATTAGCTAGCTAAATTCAGTTTTGCTGGCCATATTATCATCACATGCACCTATGTAGTCAAAATATGCTTATTACCATAACATGTACTGTACCTACATATTATCTTCACCTGTATAATTTATTCAAAAAATATTTAAAGGGCACATGCTGATATAAGCCCTACTTTAAAAAGAACAAAGTCATAAAATGAAAACCCCAGGGAACAATAAAATAATGCAGGTAATGCAAAGCTTGAAGTATGAAGGTGTCCTCTTTTGCTTAATGAACCCCATAAGCTGAAATCAATAACAAGAAATGGCTTGAGCTTGCAGGCATGGCTGTTAAGTGCAAATACTTAAAAATATGAGGATGAAAATTAGACAGTTCCTTTATTAATTTTACAGTGTAAACCATGTAATGCATACTGTAATTTGTGGGCTCCAGTTTGTTCCCTTTTATGGGTTCTGAATTCTATCAGTTATTTTTAATCCACAGACTATCTGCATAATTTCTTCAGAGAGCAGAGCTAAGAATCAGCTGTGGTTTAGTATTTACACACAGAGAACAGACAAAGGAACATAAATCTTGTAAAGATTCCAACTCTGCAAGAAGCCCACACACCGACTTCAAAACTCTTTGTTGTTCAAAAGGAAAAGGGAAAAAGGTCAACTCAAATACATGATGTTCTAAAATATCCTTTAATTTTAGAAAAATAAATGTCTTTGAATATATCTCAGTATGCATGGCAGGTTCACTAATCAATTCAGGATGGCCAACATGTACACAGGAATGAAAGCAAACTGACAGATTATTAAAATAATTAATGTGGTGACGAGTGAAGCAGTTTATGACTATCGCAATCATAAACACAAGCATAAAGCCACTGAGTTACTGGGCTGGAGCTGGGGTGGGGTGCTGCACATCCTTTGATAAAGGTATACTGTATATCCTGAATTGCTACAGCAAAAATATTCAGCTGTAGGTTATTGGATATTTAAAACAACAACAAGAACAGCAATGTGACTTCTAGCCTATATGTCACATTGAGTCTGCAAGAATATGTAAAGTAATTGGACAATTATGTGTGCCAGCATAGCATAGTGGTTAGAGAGCTGGCTTTGCAACTCCAAAACTGCATTTATATCCTCAAGCCAGGTACTCGAGTAAGTGTGCTTCAGTAAATATCCAGGTGTGTAACTGAATTGAATGTAAGCTGTGTAGGTTTCTCTTAATATTTCCTTTTTCCCACAGGTTATTTGAACTTTTGGATTACTGTCTTCAGTTTCATGTCTGATTTCTCATGTTTACAACATAAGAAACAGCAGAGATTTTGTTTCTTTGCAAGCCTTGTACATCCTGTTGAAATCAATGGCAATATACATAAGAGGTTTAGGCTATACTTTGCATGGATTAAATAAAGTTATTCTATTTTGTAATTTACATGGGGTAAGGTGGAGAAAGCTACAATGCAAAGTTGTATCACTGTACAATAAGACATTATTTAAACACAATAAAGCATTTTTAAAGACTAGAATGTCATGTTTAAGAATAAGCTTTAGTGTGGTTGCTTCAGCAGTTTTTTAGCTGTTACCAAATTAGAGCGCTGTAATATCTTAAAACTTCACCAGTGAAACCTTATTGCCATTACAACCTAATGAGTTCTAGACTATTAAATAGTGCCACTGTGTCACCAATCTGTGTTTTTTTTCCACTTCCAAACAGAGAAAAGAAGAAAGCTTCCAAATTTAATGTAGAATACATGATAATATCTCAGCCATATAATGCTGTGAAACTAATTGGTGATGTCACATGAGTCACCACAGTAGCCGTATTGTTTAAGCAAAAAGTATGTAAGTAATATCACATGTAGAGCTTGGTCCACAGATGCTGCATACCAGGTTTTGTGCATATCAGTCCGAAATAGCCAACTATCTTACTATATAAGGTGTCAAATTAGTATTATTATGTCCGAAACGATAGCTGTGTAAAAGAGGGTGCTAAAGCTACCCGGATGCCACGCTACATTCGGTGAAATATCAAAGTGTGCTGGACACTATTCTGGCACGAGTATCCCACAGTGCATTGCGGTCACGACCCAAGCAAACATAAGGCCAGTATTCAAACCAAAGCCATGAAATAGCTGAACAATTTAAAAGCAAGTAACTTTAACTTAGTTAGCATACTTAAAATCAATGCATATATTTTCGTTTTAAATCTTTTTTTCTGTTTCATCAATGCACACTCTGTTTAAAGTGTCGGCGTTCTGTGACAACGTAGTATGTCAGAAAATCCATTTTACTTTTGACTGGTTTAATAAATCCACCTTATGCATGCCAAATGATAGTATATATGTATGGTGTGTAGCGTGTACTACACCATTGCATCACAACCACCAGCCTGAACCATTGGCATGAGGATGGATGAATCCATGAATCCATATGCCAAATTCTGACCCTAGCATCTGCATGTCGCAGTAGAAATCGAGACTTTTAAGACCAGGTGAAATCTTCAACTGTCCAGTTTGTGAGCCTGTGCCAAAAACAGTAGCCTCAGTTTCCTTTTCTTAGCTGACTTTCTGCTGCTGTAGCCCATCCACTTCAAGGTTCAACATGTTGTTTGTTCAGAGATGGTCTTCTGCATACCACTGTTGTAACGCATGGTTATTGGAGTTACTGTCACCTCCCTGTCAGCTTGAATCAGTCTGGCCAGTCTCCTCTGGCCTCTCATAAACAAGGTATTTTTGCCCACTGAACTTTGTTGTTTGCACCATTCTCTGTAGACTCTCAACTCTGTTGTGTATGAAAATCCTAGGAAATCAGCAGTTACTCAAACCACCACTAAGATGACATGTCTTCCCCATTCTGATGTTTGGTCTGAGCAACAACTGAACCTCTTGACCATGTCTGCATGCTTTTATGCCTTTAGTTACTGCCACATGATTAGCTAATTACATATTTACATTAACCTGTTGGTGCCCCTAAAATTGGTCACTGAGTGTATGTTTTCATTTTCAAAGGAAATAAAGGAACATAAATTTTATCTAGGATCCACTGTGTCTTCCATCTCTTCGAGGTGAAGTTGCTGTTAATCAGGAAGCAAATTGGAGAGCGTGGCATTGTCTTTCTGTACATGCATAAATACTAATGAACAACATGTCAAATTTCAAAAGGTTAGTGGAAAATTATATAATTTAAGTGCCATTTAAAAAGTTCAAGGTCTGCTTTATGGCCATCCAGGAGAGACGATGGCAAAGGTTTGGGGACTGATCTCAGATTCTCATTTAGTATATGGCTTCAATTACAAGGAATGCATATACCTAGAGAAAGATTTGTTACACATTTTGCTTGGTTGCATTCTTATTGGAATCATGATCCGGGAGCTGATATGTGATTTTCTGGTTATTAGTTCTGATATAAATTTACCACTTTCAATTGGCACTTTTATGACATGAAGATTTAAATGAGGACATCAGATAATCCAGTAGGTCACGTCTGCAAGAGGTGTTCATGCTGGACTATACTGCATATAGAGAGCCTTGTTTGTTCTTAAATATAACAATTTAAACTGCCAGTCATTGACAGATAAGGCCAGCATACTTTTACATTTTTCCAATTCTTAATACTGTCTGACATTCTCCTATCCCATTTTGTGCTCAACCATAAAGCCATTCATCTAAATTCTGCACTAATACAGCTGGGACTGATCAAACAGCTACCGGAAGAATCTCCACATAAACTAAACCACCAGACTTAGATGGTAAACTACAATTCTTAGAAGGACTCTAAAGACGAACTGAACAAAGAGCTTCTTCCTGCAAAGGCATGAGTAGTTGATAAACTGATGTTGAAATGAGCACATCAATTGTATTTAGCCAATGGCTGAGTAATGACTTGTCCAAAATGTGAGAACATATCTTGTTTTCAAACTAAATATAATACTATATAAAAAATAATATTAAAAAAAGATTCCAATGCTTTGGTACCGTGAATGAAGGACAATATGCAAAGAGGGAGAATGGAACTTGCAACATGCAGTATTAATCCAAATGTATAACTGATTTACATTTGTACCTCAAAACAAGCTGGCGGTGTCTTACACCTGTCTGCAGAATTTAAAAATGGAAATCTCGCCCAGCTGTCAAATGCAATTATCTCTGAAAGATTATTTACCCTAATTGCATATCACACTGGTTATCATTTAATCAACACAAAATGACGATATAACAACTAGGCACTACATCGCCTGCTCTTCAGATGTTCTATCCAGATGTCTTAAATACTGTACAATATTGAGCAAATACCTTGGCTTCACATTTCCAGCACCAGAGAGTACAAGGAAGGGATTGTTACTGTAGTCTGCTAATTCTGGAGACCCTTGATCATTGGTTGATGTGATCATGCTGTCAGCTCAGAAATGGTTTGTAACTTGCTGAATTGCAGTGAAAGGTAAGGGCAACACCTATAGCTTAAACTGGTAACTAACCTGCAGTTAAGTGAAGCATGGACATTTTCAAGTTTATCAGTGGATGATCTAAGAGCAGGCAAAATCTGAGGAATCTTATTGTAATTTATTTTACAAATTGCTACCCACTGAGGGGGAAAAAGCTGTTTCAGCTTATTTTCTGTGACATTCATCAGTATCAGGAGGAATGAAGGTTGTATATTTATTATGCATTTTATTGGTTTTCTTGGCAGATGAACGAATGCTATCAAGACCACAGATATCAAATCCTCTGTTCCTTCTGCTTATTAGTTCAACACTCTCATTAGATTTCCCTATAATCTGTGTTTGCCATACACATTGATAAGAAGAAATCTGCCAAAGGCCAGAGACAGCTGCTCTATGATAGACTATTCCATAATCCGATTAACTGCTGCTCTCCCAGTTTTCACCAATTTCTGTAAGAACTTCCTGTATTACACCACCAGCTGCTGATCTTATCCTGGCCAGCATCATTCAGCATCCAGAGAATGTGATATAATATTTGGCTTTGCGAGAAGAAACCTAGAACACAGAGAAAGCTGCCTTTTAGATGTCTTAAAGCGAGCATTCCTTTGGGTTATATAATTATGTTTATGGTCGTTCAGCATTTTGTTTGTATTTATATTCACAGCAGCATGTACATTATTTTTGCTGAATAATACATCTCATATGGCAACTGATCTAATTCCATGTGAATCTGCCTTGTCAATAAAGCAAAAGCCCAATTCATACCACTTAAGCCTGCATTTACTTTAGACTTTTAGTTATATTTCTTGTATTTCTTGATCAAAAATCAAGATAAATTAATTTAATTTAGTTTTGCAATATCCAAAAATGGAACTGGAGATTTTTTTTGACAATCCCTTTACAACTTCTTGGATAGTAATCAAAAGGCAATAATCACAAAATGGAAACATCACTATTCCATTGTGAAGTGACAGAAAATAAGCTACTGAACATGTTTCCAATGAATGTGTCCAGAGTTGGAGACTGCAGGCGATGGAACTGCCACGGTACTTGCTAAACTCTCATATATTTTATGAAATTGAGAAGAAACGGCAAATTGTTTGGAAAGAAAAAAATCTGCAGTTTATCAGAGAGTTTATTCAGGTGGAAATTCTGTAATAGCTTCTGATGCCTTGTAGATAAGTCACCAGCACTTCATCAGTGCTGTCTAAAATTGGTCCAGTATCTAGTTTCTTTATGCAGATAATATGTGAAACTAAAGTGAACAGGGAATTTCATTAACTCTTAACTGTTATCATTTCCTTGTGTAATTAAGTAGGATTAAATGCATTATCTCAGTGAATGAGAAAGGGAGTACAATGACATGTCATGTCAATAAACAGATAAGTTACAGGCGTGATTAAAAGCATTTTAGGCAAACTGAAACAATAATAAACAACATATAGCATTACACATATAGTGTCTTGGACGGTGTATTAAAACAATACAAATTTCAACACATAGGGGGCACAAAACAAGAAGCCAGATTATTCTTGAAGCAGTAAAGTTGTCCAAACAAACTATTGGAACTACTGGAGCTCAGCATATTCATTCTATTCCAGTGGAGCATGGACAAAATGAATTCTGTGGCTCACTGCTTCTGTTATGTTCAGGGGAAAAACATAGAACAATGACTCCTGTTCCGCAGAAAATTTCAAGCATATTATATCTTCAAAATCAACCACCAACAAAGCTGAGATTCTATTACATACAGTAAATAAGTATAGTGACATTTCTACTGTGTAGACAAAATAGGGATTAAAATATGAAATATTTATTTTAAAAAACAATTCAACAAAATTAAAAAAACTTAATCTTAGGTCTTGTGACATATACAGTGAAGTCCATAAGCATTTGGTCACAATTTTGTTGTTTTGTACTCAAGCACATTGGATTTGAAATTGTGTCACTGTCCAAATATGGATGACACTGTTTTTCCATGAGTAGGGAAAACTGTAAAATAGTCTGCAATTCATTGGGCCTCATGCAAGAACATTTTCATATTCTTATTATACATGTCTTATACTTCAAATGAAGGGCTCATATGAGTGTGCCACTTCAGATTGAACAAACACACCTATCTTCAGACTGTCATGAATGAAGACGTCTGTTATAATACAGCATTAATCACAAAAAAACAATGTTTTAAGTGAAATGTTTGCAAAGCCTCAAAAGACAGGAAATGAAATTGATGTGCCCTAACATTAACACCAGCCTGTTCTCCATCAAGGTATCGGCACAGATCTCTAACAACATGCTACAGCCATATCCAATGTCTACTGTACGTCAAACAACATGTGCTCACCCCTGAGCAGATTGTTTCAGATTCAAACCTCTCAAAGAATTGACTGGCAATTTTTCATATTAAAGTTAAGAGGCAATATACTTATTTAGCACTTTTCTAAAGCATGCTTTTATCCAACATGCTTTATGTCCTATTTGAGACCACATATCTTATATCACTCACTTATATTTCAACATAGCTTCCCCACAAACCGTGTTGGTATGTAGAATACGAGTACTACCGTGTTCACTATAATATATGGTACTGTAGTTAGGTTCTGTGGTTCCATCAGATATACGGCTATTGGGATTAACAAGAACAAGGGATGACTGATACTTGATTTTTAACAAAACATAATAATATGGCGGACCGTTGATAAACTTTCTCTTTCCCTCAACAGTCAGTTGCTGAATGTTGATTCATATGTGATCTGCAACATCTAGTTTTAGAGTTTGATCAGAATTCTGTGTGCAAGCTGCACTGTCTTGCACTGCAAGTCTGTTTAATGAATTTAAAAGCCTTGAGCAAATCACCCCAAGTCTCCTTTTACTAAACTTGAAGAGATTAAGCATTTTAAGTCTTTCCTCATGTAGGAACCACAACTCCCACAATCCCACAGGACAATTCTGCAACGTCCACCCCGCATGACGTCTAGCTTGGTTCAGCCAATCCCGTAATGGCGGGAGCAATACATTTTCCCGTATAAGAGCAAGACACATTCTTGGGATCTCTCTCTCTCTTCTTCTCTTCACTCTCTTCACCCACTTCCTCTACGCACCCCTTTTGGCCATTCGCATCAGCTCATCTGAATGCTACACAGCGCACTACCAGGCCTACGGACACACCTAGTTACCTCGCGGTAACTTCGTGGCCTATAGCGAGTGGAAACTGGTGTACGCGGAACGCTACATCAGTTTACCCCTGCAAAGCTCACCAAAGAACAACAGCAACAAACTTTCCCGCCCAGAAAAGGGACCAACGAACACCCTTCCAGCAACCAAGCGGACCAGACAACACCGCGCGGCTAAGACGGGAATGCCCCAGCTTTGCGCACCTCTCCAGGACATCATTCACAGCACCATCGCGACTCCTAAGGACAGCACGTCTTTTGGATCCAGCAATGCATATGGACTCAGTAAGACTAAACAAGAATTTGCAGGCATAGCCAGCTTAGTCTTAACTGTTATTTTGAATCTGTGTTTCTATATTTGCTTTGTCTTATCATTTGAATGGTATTCTGTTAGCCGTGTATGTACGTGAATTGATTCGCGCATATATAGAGTGAACTACACAAGTAGTCGCTCCTCTCAGAGCTGACACTGATACTCATTAACACACCCAGAACTCCAGCTTACCCAAGCTAACTACTCCCACTTTTACCTTTCCTTTGTTCAAGCGACACGCGCGCTTGAGCGCGCCCACACACGCACACACACCCCCTAACTTCCCCTACTAATTCCTGTTACTTTTCGCAGTTATACTGCTACATAACATTAACTGGCGCCCCGGTTTCGTAGAGAGTAAAATCCCTACGTTATTTGGCGGCCCGTGCGAGGACCCTACATAATTTGGAGCCCCGTGCGAGGACCCTACATAATTTGGAGCCCGTGCGAGGGCCCCTACACTCATAACTTTTATCTTTTACACATGGAATCAATCTGGTTGCCCTTCTTCCTTCTTACCAGCATCTCTATATCATAGTAACTTGTTATTTACAGTAGCTGACACTTTTATCCAAAGTGACTTACAGTCTAAGCAGGAGACAATCCCCCATGAAGCAATGTGGGGTTAAGGGTCTTGCTCAAGGGCCCAACAACTATGTGGACCTTATCGTGGCTACACAGGGGCTTGAACCACCAACCTTCCGGGTTCCTGTGATTTACCTTAGCCACTAGGCTACAGGCATCCTGTTGGCCTTTTGACTAGAACCTGAAATGCTTTGATGAACTATTAGTCTTTTTCAACTTTTCAACTTTTTTTTTTCCAATTGTTTTCCAATTTCCCACAAATTAATCTATGTTAGTCACTTCTATAAAACATGACTATAATGTAGTCTTGCTTGCATTAATATTGCCCATCCCCCTGGACTAACAGAGCATGGTAAACATCACAGTTAGCACACTTTGAGGGTCTTTGCAGGCAATTGTATGGTTTTGAGAGAATGTGTGGTGTTTACATTAAATTAAATATTTATAGGAAAAATGTATGGGGAAACCATTTTGAAATGTATTTTTGGAAACATTATATGAAACAGTACACTTAGGAAAAATATTTTAGTATTACTATGCGATGGACGATTACATAATCACATGATTATGAAGCCCTAGTATTCTCAAACCACAAGGCAGGCTTTGCACTTTCCTGAAATGCAGAAGGAATGTAAAATTAATTAATAGAAAAAAAAAAATCAATAGCAAGCTAAACGTGCTGAGCTACATCAAGATCAACAAGTTCCTTGTTTGCTTCATTTTGAAATCTCCCAAAAACTATAGTTCAAATGAAATATTGGGATGAGACTAATCCATTTTCGATTTGTTTTGTAGCAATTAATTTCCTCAGCCAAGGACGTGCAGTTGCCCATTTTATATGGTAATGGCAGACACTGTTCTAAAAGTAGTGAATGATATTGCTGTGTTCGGGACGATATCAAAATTCAATAATCAAGAGATGTAAAAATACCAAAGACCATATAAAACACAAATGATGGAATATCCAGCCCATTAACAAATAAATGCATCAAAGGAATGATTCATTTTTCTTGGAAGCACATCTGCCTCTTAAATGATGCATTCCGTGTCAATTGCTTTTATACCAGAATTAGGAACATGCATATGGCTCCTATACTTTGTGATTAGACTTTTAATCAGGTTTCTAATTTTCACATAAAGATTATACATGTACACATGCTGGAGCAGATAGACAGATATAGGCATATGCTATTCAGTGCACACTACATGTGAATTGTTGTTGTATGCTTGTTACAGTTCATCAGGTATGGCTTTGGCACACTGGTACATGCCTGATGGCTTCAAGAATAAAGAATAAACAACACTTGTGTCTCAACAGAGTTCTCATTTTGTTTTTAAAGGCCCGTTTGCATTATTTGTAATGTTTTTGAGCTTTTCATATCCTGGAACCTTCGATTTGTGTTCCACACTCATCCAAGTAAAATAAATGCAATTTTGGTAGAAGTATGTACATTTTATGGTCTAAATGCTATTTTTCCCAGCTGTATGTGACTTGAGAATATGTTTTTGCATAATTATTGGCGCCTCACAGCAAGGAGGTCCTGGGTTCGAATCCCCGTCGGCCGGGGCCTCTCTGTGTGGAGTTTGCATGTTCTCCCCGTGTCTGCATGGGTTTCCTCCGGGTACTCCGGTTTCCTCCCACAGTCCAAAGACATGCAGGTTAGGCTGATTGGAGAGTCTAAATTGCCCATAGGTATGAGTGTGTGAGTGAATGGTGTGTGTGCCCTGTGATGGACTGGCGACCTGTCCAGGGTGTATTCCTGCCTTTCGCCCAATGTATGCTGGGATAGGCTCCAGCCCCCCTGCGACCCTGTTCAGGATAAGCGGGTTAAGATAATGGATGGATGGATGGATAATTATTGGATGACGTTGCCAGAGAGCTGACCACAGGAGGCAGAGGGGGAGTGGAAACTGGGGTCTGGGGGCAGGGTTGGGGACTTTTCAGAAAACCTGCATCACTACTCTTTGCAATGTTTTTGTGGGCATTTTAGATACTTAATAGATGACCAACTGATTCCCTCACTACTGTAAGGGGAACTGTTGTTTAATCCTGTTAATTGGTTCTACTCAAGCTTTCTACTCAAGGATTTGTTAAATGTGATATCTGATCAAGGCAAATAACAGTAGGCAAGTAGCGTACAGTAGTTGTGATCTTAATTTTATTGGTTGATAATGTCAACCTTCTATTATTTAATTATTTATCTTAAGACTAATTATTCTTGTGGATAATAATTCAATTGAGTGAAAATGTCACACTAACTGTGACCCAATGTAAGAAATAATGAATGACAAACATGTTCAGAATGCTAGTGCATCACTTGCCAACTGCCTTAATCCTTTCCTGTCTCTTTCACCTTGTTCTTTTGTGCAACAAATTTCTCATAGTGGGTACCGTAGAACTGCAAGCTATTTTCCCTCAACCAGATGGTAAGATTGTTGATTGATTTTTAAATGAGAACAACTAGCCCTGAAATAAACAGACAAAAAGGGAGGATAAAAAGGAAAGGATAAAAATACATTCCTGTGTCTGAATAGCACTTAAAGGCATAATCTAACATGGAGAGGAGACCACTTCAGGTGCACTTTACAACTGGGTAATTTCTAATGTGAAGATTATCAACAAAGCATACAATATTAATTGCGGTCTCAGTGTAATGTGGTGAAATAATCCATATAAAAAAACATGAAATCGTATTTTGAGGAGGCTCTTTGAAGCATGCCTGTTTAAATAACAAATGGCTACTCCCTCCAATTTTAGTACTTTTAAGAAATGGCACATCCTACTTCAGTCTCCTTCTAAGTGCAATCAAGTGCACTTTTTTGAAAGTCAAAATATGTTGGTGAGATATTGAGATATTGTTTTTAAGTCTACAGTATGGTTTACAGTAGTTTTTTTGCATATTTATCAAGGGTGCCAATAATTCTGGTACTTCATGTAGTTATTCTCTCTTTATTGGGCTTATATGCATGGAATATACATCAA
Source organism: Conger conger (assembly GCF_963514075.1). Classification (NCBI taxonomy): domain Eukaryota; kingdom Metazoa; phylum Chordata; class Actinopteri; order Anguilliformes; family Congridae; genus Conger; species Conger conger. The sequence continues at coordinate 59,503,921 of NC_083761.1, forward strand.
ATCATTTTTGTCTGTGCATGCATATGTATTGTGGTAACCAGCGGTCTATGACATTCTGGAAGCTTGTCATAGAAGGGAGATGCATTGTGGCATGCTGGCACCACCCCCAAGCTGTTTTTGGAAGTCTGGTGCCGATGGGGCCCCTGCCACCTGCGATTGCATGGGAGATGAAAGGGAATCCATGCGCTCTCTTTCCTGCATGCATGTACAGTGCAGTCCATAAATATTTGCTCAGTGACACAGTTATTTTTGTTTTGGCACTGTATGCCAGCACAATGGAATTGCCCCCAGGAAAAATAGTTATTGGGGGAGTACCTCAGAACGCCATGAATCGGCTAGCCATCATATCCCCATGCTATAGCCTACACCTGAGCAATTTTGTTAAATAATACACATTTATTGAATGGTTCAACATAATATTATAACTAGAGTATATACATTACATTACATTACATTATTGGCATTTGGCAGACGCTCTTATCCAGAGCGACGTACAACAAAGTGCATACCCATAACCAGGGATAAGTTCGCTGAAAGACCCTAGAGGTAAGTACAATTTCAACTGCTACCTGTACAACAAAGATAAGGACAAGGGCCTTTTTTTTTTTTTGAACAAACAAACAAACAAACAGAGCAAAAGTCACCAAAGTTAACTATCCAAACACTGCTTACCTAGCCAACTAAAAATACCGATACACAAGGCAAGTCACAGAGACAACAATTAAGGTTCACAGGGAGGTAGGGAGGGATGGGGAGAGGTGCTGCTTGAAGAGGTGCGTCTTCAGCTTGCGCTTGAAGGTGGGGAGAGATTCTATAGTTCTGACCTCAACGGGGAGTTTGTTCCACCACCGTGGAGCCAGAACAGACAGTAGTCGTGAGCGTGAGGTGGAGGTTCTGAGAGGGGGAGGTGCCAAGCGGCCTGTGGAGGCTGAACGAAGAGGTCTGGCAGGGGTGTAGGGTCTGATGATTTTTTGCAGATAAGCTGGGGAAGACCCTTTAACTGCTTGGAAGGCTAGCACCAATGTTTTGAATTTGATGCGAGCCATGACAGGCAGCCAGTGGAGGGAAGTAAGCAGGGGGGTGACGTGTGAGTATTTGGGAAGGTTGAAGACCAGACGAGCTGCTGCATTCTGGATGAGTTGGAGGGGTCTGATGGCGGACGCTGGGAGGCCAGCCAAGAGGGAATTGCAGTAGTCCAGGCGGGACAGAACCATCGCTTGGACCAGGAGCTGGGTCGAGTAGGGGGTGAGAAAGGGGCGGATTCTCCGTATGTTGTATAGGAAGAACCTGCAAGACCGGGTCACCGCCGCAATGTTCTCGGAAAGGGACAGTCTGCTGTCCATCACCACGCCGAGGTTCCTTGCACTGGGTGACGGCGTGAGTGTGGTATCCCCGAGAGAAATGGAGAGATCCAGATGGGGAGAGGTATTAGCAGGGATGAATATCATTTCAGTTTTACCTGGGTTGAGCTTTAGATGGTGGTTGTCCATCCAGCTCTGGATGTCCCTCAGGCAAGCAGAGATACGGGCTGAAACCTGCGTATCAGACGGCAGGAACGAGACGAAGAGTTGGGTATCGTCCGCATAGCAGTGGTAGGATAGCCCATGTGCAGTGATCACAGGGCCAAGGGAGCGAGTGTAGAGAGAAAAAAGAAGTGGGCCAAGGACTGAGCCCTGGGGAACTCCTGTGGCGAGGGGCCGAGGTGTCGATACCGAACCAGCCCAGGCAACCTGGAAGGAGCGACCAGAGAGGTAGGACTCAATCCAGTCCAGGGCTGTGCCACAGATGCCCGTTGCTGACAGGGCAAGTTGCTGACAAATATACAAGTACATACACACAAAATACTATATACATTAGGACATTTTGGCTGTGGCTGGCAAATTTGTCTTCAGTACATACTTCCGCAGTGTTCTGTAGTTGTTTTAAGCAAGCATATTACAAGATTCTACACTGTTATTTTGATAACAATATATCACAATATTATTTATTTTAAAAGATCCTGTTAAGACATGACTGAATATACTCAATAATATCTGTATTGTGCTTTTTTTTTTACTCCTGAACATAAAAAGGTTATATCTAAATAACAATTTGTAAATGATTAATACGTAATTAATAAATAATAAATAAATTATTAATTAAATAATAATGTTGGAACATAACTTATAGATTAGTATCTGTGTTGTGTACTAAATACAGTATTTTTTGTTAAATTTTTATCAAGGGTGGTAATTCTGGAGCACACTGTATAGCTCTCGTTTATGCTAAACGAGTCGTGCTTAATGCCAGTATTCAGTCATAATGGAATCCTGGAATCTTGATATTTGGAGGTAATGTTTTTCAGGATTGAACAGCTTCAAAATACTGAAGATGGTGTTTTTCTTTGGGCATTGTTTAGTTTTTGTTACACATTATTTATAAAATCAAATATTTTCTTCTTGTTGAAATGCAAACAAAAATTAATTGAAACATTAAAACCTGTATTCACTCTGTAAAAATAAAGGCTTTTGCACGATGGAGGCTTTTCGTCAGAAATAGAACAGCTTTTGTCATGAACTTATCCTCTAGCTTTATATAAAACAGATGTAATATTCCAATGTGATCCTCCGATTTATCAATGGACCATATGTTTAGTGGCATAAAACTCCTATAGGGCCCATCTATGTTTGCTTGGTTAAGTTTATGTAATTTATTTCGCCTCAGGACACTCACAGAAGAGCTTGTGCCAATGCATAATTTAAATGTCCATAGCGTGAATATATCTCCTGTGTTTATTTATGAAAATTGAAGAGGAAGAAAAATATCAACATCAAATGTTTATGGAGTGATGCCCTTGGATCATGCATCTTAAGTGTGGTACATTTTCTTGCATAGCACTTGCTGGTTTACAGTTCAGGCTAAATTTAATTGATTATGGACCACCACTAGTGAAAAAAAAAGCTTTCATATCTATGTGTGGCGCTTTAAATCTTTTATAGGGAATAACATGGGAATAAAACCATGTTTATTGTCATAACTATATGTTTTACTCAATGTGGACTTCTGCTCATCCAGTCTCTGTGGCATTATGCATAAAACCCCTTCTTCTGGGGAAAAAGACTTGCCTTCAGGCTTTAAATATGTCACACTGCCCTTTAAATTAGAAGTATCTGAAGCTGAACAAAAGGCTGGATGAGATTCACACTGCGGTTGGAGGCACCAGTGAGTATCTTAAAGGTTCTGCATGTTTCATTAGTTAAAAGGTCAGGCAGCATTTCAAAAGATATATTGAGCTGATTCAGAATCTGAATGAAATCCTCTAGTACTCAGAAGAATAGGCAGACATCTTGTTCCTAGTTAACACATAGCATGCTCATAATAGTTATTTTTGTTCAATTATATTTTTGCAGTATTTGTTGAGATATTAATAATATTCTGTAATCAAAAATATATTAAAACCCTTTGTGGTCGCCTGGATCATGAATACCACCAATAAACAAAATACTACTGGAATTCCTGCCATGAAACTGCATAGTTACAGGAGCAAACCAACACCTTAGAAGCATCTCACCCAAGGTGGGGCTGAGAATCAACAAAACTAATAAAAATAAACAGACCAACCACAATAGGAGTTGTGCAAGAGGCAGAGATGTTTGGGGAGCACCATAAACAAACAAACCTCAAATACAAATATTTTCCATCACACTGCTAGAACCCTGCAAACATCAAAGCACAAACATATTTGCATCTCCAATGTCAAGGCCTTACTGTTGTATGGTGCTGACACTTGGACAATGACTAAAAACACTGCAGAAACTCAACACCATTATCAACACCTGCCTAAGAAGGATATTACATGTCAGATGGCAATAAAATGTACAAATCAGAAGCTATGTGAGAGGGCAGAATATGACCAGGCAGCCAACCAGATAATGAAGAGTATGTGGGGATAAACTGAACACATCTCCTGCTATTTAGCAGACCTTCTTATGCAGAGCAACTTACAATGCTAACACAAGTGCCACGGTCAGGGATCAAAGTGAAGTATTTCCTGAACAGGGAAGGTAGTCCCTAGTGCAAGATGTGCAGACAACTAGCCAAGTGCTCTACTGAGCATTGAACAAAGTTGTACAAACAAGAACAAAAGGAAGCGTACATCAAGCATCACAAGACAGTCATGAAGCCCACAGGATGAAAGCAGAATGTCTCAAAGAATGCCTGAAGATGGTACACTACATTGAAGCTGGACAAAGAGAAAATTGGCTCTCCTGGAATGTTTTAGAAAAGACATTCTATATTGTACTACGAAAAGGCATCACTGAAGGTCTGTATTCCTTCAGGGGTGATACGCCTGAGAAAAAGGCTTTTCTTGTTATTTTTATTTGTAGTGTTTTATAATCCTTAGCAAATGCTTGTGCAAATGCCTAATTCATTAATTATTAAATGGAATCAACCAGTCGTATATACATTTAAATGTAAATATATATTTCTCCACAAATTATCGTTGCATTCTTATTCATATCATACAAAAAACTGTGACATAATAAACCTGCAAAAAGGCGATGGCAGATTTTTTAAAAGCCTCCATTAGCGAGAACAACAGTTTAGATTCTTATCAGCCTCTTATTTGCAATAAAACTCCAGGCTCCGTATGGCTATTCTCATGGTTTACAACCCTCACCTTGTGACAGACTCAGATAATAGAAAGCCTTTTCGAACAATCCTTGGTACCATTTCCCTACGTCAAAAAATGTTTCAATATAAGAACAAAAATATACAATTCAGAAGTTTAGTTTTTATTCTTAGGTCACATTTTTTCCATGTCCGGTCAACATATTTATGGTTTGGTAACAAAATGTACATGGTACAATGTTTCATATTCAGACAGTTCAGGAATATTGCTGCATTAGCATAGCATAATGACTATACAGACATGCGTGATAACAGGATTTGGACTTTGGCTATAGATAAACCTGTAATTTTAATAATTGGACGAATGGGGCTAACAGAGCTCTGGTTAACTTAATTTTGAAATAAAGTTCAATTTTAAATGTGATGCAGGATTGTTAGAACTCATTAGTAATCCTTTTTGGAGAGCTTTTTGGACACTTCGGGCATGGTTTATAAAAATATACATTTGTGAATAAAACACATGTGAAGGTTAATTTTCTTTACATTTTGGATCTAGTCTGTTTTAATAGAAAAATAAGCTTGTCTGATCATTTATTGTCTGGACAAAAACATATGCAAATGTTTTGTATTTGGAGACACTTGAGGACATCTGGGTGTAGGTTTGGGAAAACTTGTGGAATTTGAATGCCTATAGATATCATTATCATATTTTGTACACAATTTGAAATGAAGTTTATGCACAAATAAAGTAGTTCTGGGTTGGTCTTTCAATTAGAAATTTAGATATTCATTGCTAAACTGTAAAAAAATGATTTATATTTTAGTGGAAATTGCTATCTAGGGGGAAAAGTGGAAAGGGTTAAGAAGAAAGAGCACTAGTGTATGTTTGGCATCATAGACCAGACCGGCAAATCCAGGTACTTTGAGGTACTTTGACCTAAATTAGCTATAACTTTTGACAACAAAATTATGTTTTTTTCATTATATGTCTGACAAGCTGAAAGTATTTTGAGCATTTCCATACCAAGTTGACATTTTTACGGTGAGTATTTTTTGAGAACGAGACCTTTGTTTGACATCTGCACCAGTTTCCATCTCCAAATTTGGTGGTACACTGACGTTACGTTAAATCACTTCAACACATTCTCACCGGTCGGATGGATAGATAGATACGAATCACCAGTGTCAAGCAACGTTAGGTAACTAGCTAGCTAGCTATATAATTAGATATATCAAACTAATTTATAGAGATAGATAGATAGAAAGAAAGAACCAAGTAATACAATCGACCAATAAAATTATATATATATATATATATATATATATATATATTTACTAATTTTATGCTTATATACAAGACACAGAGCTAGCTAGCTAGCTATCGATCTATCTCTAAATCTAAATCTAATCTAATCTAAATCTAATTTGTTTATCCACTGCTGTCTGTCTATCAATGGATCCGCTGAGAATGTGTTGAAGTGATTTGACGTAACGTCAGTGTACCTCCGAACTTGGCGCAGGTGTGAAACAAAGCTCTCGTTCTCAAAAACTCAAATCCTAAAAATGTAAATTTGGTATGGAAATGCTCAAAATACTTCCAGCTTGTTGGACATATAATTTAAAAAAAACATTGGTTTTTGTTGTCAAAAGATATACCTAATTTAGGTAAAATATCCTATTCCTGCAAGGTTATTTTTACCCCTGAGAAGTGACGTGTTGCCGGTCTGGCTTATTGCCTTTCTATTGGATGAAAGATCGTCCAATGAAGATGGAGACATTTGATTGAACTTACTCAAATACAGAAGCAGATAAGATTACTTACTGCCTACTGTATGTCTCTGACTGTTTTTTTCTCAGCCTCATAATGGCTTCCTTGACTTTTATTGGCACAAGTCTGGTCCTCATTTTAGTAATTGCCAATAACTGATTCCAAAGGCAATCAATAGCCTAGAATCAAGACTACATTCTGAAAGCTTCATTATACCTGTCTTATACCTGCAATAAGGAAGCGATTGAATACACCTGACTGATTAATCAGAAACAGTTGAGAAGCCAACAGTCCAATTAATTTTGTTATATAATAGGGAGACTAGGTATAAAAAAGGCATGTAATTCCTTGATGGATCACCCCATATGTAAATACATTCAAATTAAAGGTGACAGTCCGCACTTTAACCTCATATACATGTTTCAAGGAAAGGTTAAAAAAGGTTTAAATGAGCCCTCTGCCTACCAGGCAACATGAAATAGCAAATACTCATGGATTTTTCTTTGTTGTAAAGGTAACACGGCACACGTTATCTACATGCATTGTACTTTTCGTTTCGATCATATGATATGTTTAGTTGACAAAGCTACATTTATTGCAAGATATTAAAAAGCTGACGTTTTCTTGAGGAATTCAGCTAATGATGGATTGCAGCCATCCTGTATACTATCTGTTGTGATATATCTTATTCATGACAAACCTGTACCATGCATCATCATTTCTTCCAATCCTTTTAATCGTGAGCCTTAGAGGAGAGAAAAAATTGCTTTGGCAAGATCTTTGCATCTTCACAAAATCCTCTTAACACATGTAAATCCACCTTTTGCATTAATCATGGAATTCATTTATGCACAGAAATACTTTAAAAAATTATTGCAGTAGACTGTCTACAAGTATTACATTTCTGTTACTAAATAGTCCAAAAACATGATCTTTGCCAGCATGATTTGTTTAAAATTCATATTAAATCATAGTGTAGGTATGGCAAAAAGCAAGTATTAACAGATAGGTAGATAGGTGAAAGCCAGTATTAATTTCTTCAAGGAAAGGATTTAGAAGCATCCTTAAGAGCATGCACCCCTCTGCTTTTCCCATCGCCTTGCGTGGGGAGGGACAGTGACTTACTTAAAGACTACAGCAGCCCTATCCATCATTAGAATCCCCACGCACTACATGACAGTAACTTAATTACAGAGAAAGTCATGCTGATGCCTACCTAAGCTGCTGATATGCTGTCTGTCTCTAAGATTTAATACATGCTAGGAGTCGCAATGTTATTAGACTTCAAGGTAATTAAGTAAAAAATGGAAACAATCTCCCTTGAAGTATTTTTATTTATTTATTTCTTCGTATTTATTTTTTTGCATATGTTACTGGGGCTTTTTTCCAATTTAATTTTTTGAATGATCATTCTGAAGATAATAACAATGCTGCTGTTTACAAAGATTGCAGTTTAGCATTTTAAAAATGCATTTATTCAGAGAGGATTTATTTTCCAATTCCTTCCTTATTTATTTTCTTCCAGGTAGTTTTTACTACCCTTAACACAATGGATGAAGAAAAAAAAGTGTCAGTGAAGAGTGATTATAATGGGAAATAACCTAGCCATTATTATGCAATTAAAGTGTTTTATTTTCCCAAGAGCTTGAATGAAGATTATATTGTCCATTAACTGTTATTATAAGAAGACTATAGGGTCCGCTGATTTGCAATTCACACTTTTGAAGCGGGAGAATTATGAATTAAGTATAATTAAGCAGTGCAGTATAGAATCTCTTATTCATTCCAGCCTTGTGTTAGGTTTACAGAACGGCACTGTTGCTCTCACATATATTCATGAATCAAAGACTGTCAGTAAAGCTACCCCAGAAAGAAATAATATTGTATTTCACCATTGCAAGGTTCAGTACCAGTGTAGTGACTGTTTTGGCTACTTTTAAAAGTGCAGTACTGAATTTATATCATTACATGGCATTCCTCATCTTTTTCTCTACAATAATTTACTGTAATGACACTGGGGTCAATAAGGCAAGACAATATACTATATTTATATAGTATTTCATGCACAAAGATAATTCAGTGCTTTACATAGGCATACAAATACAAGGTAAAAGATACATTTTTTAAGATAAAAAAAAGTTAAATAAAAGGTTGAAGAACATTTAAGAAAAGAGTCCAATGCATAACCTTTTTACAAACACACTTCTTTTAAGCCCAACTATTTTGGAAAAGTTCGGCAAGGAGGAACATATTGCATATCGCGTGCACTCTGGAGCAGGTTTCCTTCAAGGACCTCTGTATTTAACTGCATTTATCCTTCCCTCAATTCTGACCAGTCTCCCTGTCTCTGATGAGCAGTGCCTGGTGTTAACCAGACATAGTGCTTCATAGAGTTTTAAGCAGTGAGTTACATTTTTCTCTCATGAGACGAGATGATCCTTTTCCTCATGCTCTCAAAAATGCTGTTTTAGTTGAGAGTGGATTCTGTGTAGCCACTCTACCATGAAGGACTGGTTGATGGCATGCTGCTGAAATGGTTGTCCTTCTGGCAGGTTCTCCCATCTCTGCAGAGGACTTCAGAAGCTCTGTAAGCTCTGTTCTTGGTCACCTCCCTGACCAATATAAGCCCTGTATAAAAACACTAATAGCGATAAGGGGCTATTGGCAAGGAAAACTGTGAAATCAATGAAGGGGAAGGGTATAAGGCAATGAGGGAGATGGTTTGGAGGACATGCGTATATGGTGTGAGGAGTCAATGGTGTAGGGTTTGCCAATAATTCTGGAGCCCACTGTATGTCACACTTTCTGAAAAAGACAATATTGGGAGTAATAATAATTATTATTATTTTTGGACTGGACAAAACTGTTACATGCACACAAATATTCAAATCAGCAATGGTAGAAGATCAGGCCTCTCAGAGCTCTGCAATTGACTTCTCTCAAACCCTAGGAGGATGTCACTGTAACAGGTTCAGAACTGAAGATGTGACTTTTACCTTTTTGTCATGCTCCCAGTATTGCTTTTTGGAGCTCCTATAATTGCTGCAGGCAATGGTTGACGTGTTCCCCCATTGAATTATTTCAGAAAACAATATGTGTGGGAACAGTGACTGCAGCTTACCTTATGCTTAATAAGTGCATGTGACAGCTGGGTTATAGATGCTGCACCTACCCTCTGCAACACTATTAATTAATCTGTTTGTTGTGCTGGATGAAAAAACTGAAATTGGGTTTGAAGTCAACGCCTTTGTTTTTCCTTCTCATCATACCAGCCATTTTTCAGTCTAAACAGGTAATGGGTCATATTCTCTCCACCTTGAGCTGTGGTGAATAACAAACTGTGTGACTATATAAGGAGGGGGCTCTGGTCTGGGGTTTTTCCATGTATTTCATGTATTATTCACCCAGGAATGGCTGGCCCCAGAGCTAGTTTCCATTGAATAGATGAATGGTGAACGGCAAGGTTTCTAAGAGCATTGAGCAACGTACTATAAGCACCCTCAAAAATAGCCATTACTAAGATACATCTGCTAAAAATGCCGACATTTAAACACCAGGGAAATAAATGCACACTGCATTTCAGAAGCAGAATAATATGATATACACTTTGTTTTTTGAAATCAATGTGCTCCAGAGAGTAGGCTCCATCTAGAGACATGAAAGCAATATAAAATGACAGATTAATAAGAGAGGGGTCAGTTGTTAGACAACACTACTATGCAACATGTTGGAAAGCCAGACATGGGTGAATATGGTTGTTAAAAATGTTCTCCGTCTTAGTACTGCCACCAAGTAAAGTTGAAAATTCTTCTAATTAAATAAGAGCGTATTCTCCTCTGTGAAATACTCAGTGTGTTCTCGTTGTTTGTGCTATTGGCTCTTGCTACAGTCCCTCAGTGATAAATCACCTGCCCTGATTAATGTAAATTAAATGCTGCAGTGTTCAACCACATTGCCTGAACCACACTAAATGTACACACAAAAAGGTAATATTAAAAACATGCATCATTTCCACATTTTTTAAAATTAGACAGTCATTTTCATTCAAAGTTTTGCTCAAAATATAATTATGTAAATATATTATCATATGTGAAGAGAAACAAACCCATATCAAAAACATTCCAAGCTAATATACACTGAACAGCATTTCTTCATTTCCTTATTTCTTCTTCTTGCTTCCATTTTCTCTTGTTTTTATTCTTTTGCTTTTGGCTAACCATATAGAGAGGGCCCTTGTCAAATTTCCCATCCTTCAGGCAGATTTTCACATTGGGCATAAAGTTTCTAATGACGAAATTAACAATGTTGTATTTATCAATGAAGTCAGCAGTAGTTCACAGATTCTCCCATTAATCATTGCAGCCAGCTGTCATAAAGGCGCCATTACAGGCCCTGAGGCACCTGTTTTGCTCTGCACAGCGATTCCTGTACATGTTTCTGACACATCACAGTAAGCAGGCATTAAAATGAAGAACGGGCTGAAAAAAAATGAGGATTCACTGCTTTTTCTCATGTTTCATAAGCTATACACAAAATGGATGGAAACAAAACCATTTAAAGCTGTAGTACAGCACACAAATTAGAATGTTGGATGTTTTTACGAATGTCATATCCTGATACCCATTTCTCACAGAAAACCCAGGATATACACAGGATATTGAAACCACAATCTTTTGACCCATTTACTTTCTCCAAGGAGAAATATTATTGGTAGTGGTAGAAACTCAGGTTCTTTGAGATGCCCCCCAACTAGCCTGCCACGAACACCTTAGTGTCTATTTCTATAGGTCGCACATACGCTTGCCACCCACGTTTCTTTTTATTGTGCTTTAAATTGCAATGGTAAATGGTTGGCATATATATAGCGCCTTTATCCAAAGTGCTGTACAATTGATGCTTCTCATTCACCCCATACACACACTCACACACCAACGGTGATTGGTTGCCCAGGGCGGGATTGAACCAGCAACCCTCCGACTGCCAGACGACTGCTCTTACCGCCTGAGCCAATGTCGCCCACAGTATACATTCTTTACAGCTTTACAGTAGACATTCTTGCACATGGCATTGCCCCTCCCCTGCCATCAGGAGCAATTATCTTTCTGTTACCATGTGAATGAGATGGGGAGGACCTCCTGCTGAGCGAAACTCACAGAGTAATGTGTAATGATTAATGAATAATAATTGTCTAATTCATCTAATTTAGAACATCTCATATCTCTCATATATACCTTTATTTCGTTTGATATTATTTACATTCCCCCACAAGTCCTATCTCAAGATCCCCAATAACAGGGCCGTCTTTATTATATATTAAAGTGTTCAGACGGCTTTTTGTCATTGATATTTTAAGACATTGTATCATTGTGTGTGTAAATGCATCCCATATTATGTAGAATTCTGAAAAACTGGCAGTAACTGCCAGTTGTGGCAACACAGCTAGGCTGCTGGCTTTCTGGCCAGCGATTAAGGCAGAAGCAACACAAACCTACCCGTGTGTGTACCTTGCACAAGTGTTGACAGCAAACGGGTGTTCAGTAGGCTACAGCAGCACATTTTGCGACTTCAAAAATACATAGATGTTTTAGCTACTTTATTTCTATTTGTTCCTATGCAAGTACCTTAAGTGACGCATTTTGGCAATGTTTTAGCTCTTTGTGCTCATCTTCCATGAATAGCAGTGTTGGCTGGTGAGCTGAAAATAGACTGTGTGGAAAACTTGAAACTGGTCATTTGTTATTAATTTTCCTTGCTTAACAGGTGTTCAAACAACCAGAATAATCAATTGGCATGTAAACATTGTCTCATTCAGGTCATGTTAGGGAGATTATACAATAAACTCATTTTCTACACAAATAAAAAAGTTGAATCATGCTTAATGAAAAAAAATCGCAGTTGGTGAGCTACCACATCAGCATTCATTACAACATGCAATCGAGGCAAACAAAACCTGCTCTTCAAGATTGTTTAAATGAAAAAATCCTTTCCATGAATATTCTTCCAGTGCGGGAAGATTGAAGATTGGTCTACATCTATCCACAATTTAAAATAATGGTGATACAATTTGAACATTATCGCTTGCCTAATTGTCTAAATGAGGAGAATTGGTTATATCTGATTGTATTGAGTCATTTATGAATTAATTGAGGTATTGTTATCAAGGAAAGTTATTGAAAATGACTAAGGGAGTTTTCTGGCCCATCAATTTTCAGCTCAGCTGCTTTCAGTCCTAGATTAACTAGTCAGATCCTAATTCAAGTTTGTGAAACAGAGTAAACCAATTGAATTATTTAATTATCAATATAATTTGATATGATACACACTACAATATCCTGTTTTTTTAAAAAGTGAAACAGGACCCAGCTCTACACCCATCAAATAGTCTCAGATATGCTGTTGATGTGTTCAGTCAGAGCCCACGTTGAAAATGCATTTCAAATGTTTGAATAGGTCCGCTAGATTATACCCCTCAGAAAACCAGTGCATTCTGTGTGCCGTGCTGTGTTCTACACTACATAGCCACATATGTCTTCAAACACAGCTAGTAACAGGATGCATGCTTTGGGACAAGTGACCTGAAGGTTGGTGCTAATATTATTAAATTGCTAATCACACCATAAGGATTTTCTGGACGGGTTTTCTGTCCTATTTCTCTTATGGAGTACCACAAGGTTTTGTTTTAGGTCCATTTCTGGTTTATCTACACACAAACCTTTATGTTTCTCTGACGGTATGCATGCAGATTATGCCTTATTTTTTCTTATTCCTTCATGTCATGATTTTCATATTTATTCTGGTTGCACTATGTCCACAAGTTATCACATTGTTCTTTTGATTTCCATTATTACAATGATTCATTTACTTCTGCCACTTCTCATATGATAATATGATATCTTTTTTATGTATCCCCACCTGCATGACAGTTTTATTGCAGAGCATTATAAAACAATTGTCGAATTATTGCAAATATAAATCAGATTGATGTATGCCCCAGTCACCCTCCCACCCTTCTGCTTCCCTTTTTCCAACCCCTCCACCACAGTTCCCAGTTCTCCCCCTAGCACCTGTTCCCATTCTGTCTGCTGTCACTCTCATTTCTCAACAGCATTTATTAGTTTTCACTTACACATTGCCAAAATCGAATTATTAGTCTTTAATTTTTGTATCTTTGTTTTTGTATCATCTAATAAATCATTGACCCATCCAATAATCCATGCTATTTCCTGTTGTTCAACTTTTGAATGTTAGTTACATTGACAATTTAATAGGAAGAATAGGCTCTTGACATAATTTTGTATGTGCATAATATTGTTATTTGAGTACAGACAATGAAAAAAAGAACACAACTAATCCTGTAACTACTACTACTACTACTACTACTAACAATAATAATAATAATAATAATAATAATAATAATAATAATAATAATAATAATAATAATAATAATAATGCAGGACAAGTATGCATAGTCTCTTACATAAATACATTTTCATATACACTAAACACACCAGAAATAATGTATTTTGGTGGAGGCAATTGTTGGCATATAGAGGTGATATGCCAATCAAAATGCCAATCTGATGCAAATTGAAAACGTTCCCTGATTGGAGCATATTGCTCACAGAATGTGGCAGCAATGGACAATTTTAATTTCATTAATTTGTTATTTAGCTTGGTTTATGGCTTACAGTTGATTAGACTAGGCAGGGGACAATGCCAACTGGAGCAATGTAGGCCTTGCTCACAGGTCCAACAACTGTGTCGATCTTATTGTGGCTACATCCGGGTACCTACAGAGACAGTTTGTGGAGAACATTGGCATGGTGCAATAAGTTTGTGTATTCTTTCTGCAACTCAACTGAGACCAGTATTGAGACAGCCCTATTATGACAAAGAGTGTTAAATGTATTTTTTATTTGCCAGTCACAATCTTTACCCTGCCGTTCAATGATGTGTGCCAGTATGTCATGTTCATATCTATAATAGAATGTGAGCATTTCAAGCATAACTTGGATATTTCACACACAGTATAAAAACTTATTTTGTGCCAAATGTTGAGCCATACACAAGGTTCCCTGTTCTGGTGGTTTGTTCTCGGTCATCTCTTCTCTAGTGGTTACACAGTTACTCAGAAAATTCACACTACTTAGCTTACCTAGCATCTAGTTAGCTATCAGGCTAACTAGATGCTAGGTAAGATACGTGCTGTTAATTGTGTTCATTATAAAATGATGGTGAGAGAGGGCAACAATGCAAAAGCTGCTGGGGAGTTTGGAGCAAGTACCTTAAGCCAGGGTCAGAGACATTTATATTTTTATTATTAACCATTATATATAACACTAAAATACTGTAGGTCATATCAAGGGGGCAACATATGGTAATGAGAACTGGAACAGGTACAATCTGAAAAATTCTAAAAGAAAGATAAGGGGACAGAGGCTATTTAGAAATAACAACAGTCTGACTGCAGCTTAGCTGCCCTTTCATCATATCTGCTGATAGCGACAGGTTGTACCTGATATCCCAGGGAATATCCTTCAAGTAATGCAGATTGCTAGAGCATAGCCTTATATGATGAAGCTGCCTGTCAAAATGATCCAATACATGTCCTATTGTGTCCACACCCTGTGTCGGCCAGGGCAGATGGTTAAGTCTATTCATTGCATCATAACTCTTGGGCAGTAGGAGGATAGCTGAGGATAGGGGGGAGGCTGGTGAGATATTTCTCAAGCCGCACAGTAAGCCTGGTGTTACATAATAAATGCACCGACCATATCATGAGCTCAACAAGGAAAGGCACAGGCATTTCAATTCAGCCATTTTCTTTTTCCTCTCACACTTACCTGCACTTTCAGTGTCAGAAAGGTTCCCACATTTAACACAATTTCTCCTTAGGCAGCCGTCTTTATGTGGTGTGTTACACAAAGGACATGTGGGTAAATTTGATTCATATGCAGTTCAGGATGAGTAGGAATATGATAGAACAGATGCAACAACATTAACATTTGAAAGACAACACTTCATAATAATGAATGCAATTATCTTCTTCATTAAAAGCAATAGTGGGAAAAAACTATGCTGGCTTTTGTTGAACACTTTCTGCTCAAGCACATCCAGCTGTTTATCAAGCAAACTCACCTTATCTCCACACGATTATGTCCTCTGGATGTCTAAAACTGCTACACGGGGTCACAGAGTAAAATAATACACAAGACTACATCCAAATGTGTCAGATCAGTATCAGCCTGTTTGTAAACATCACATACAGTTTGACAAAATTGTGTTGTTTTCAGGTACAGATGTAAACAAATGCAATTTAACCTAACACAATGGCCAGTTGAGAGTAAATGTAGAAAATTGGATGCATTCTAAAAAGTTTGAAAGTACCATAGGCAGTCATACATGCTCAATCTATCAACAAGGAACAATGGTAATAATTGTCCAAAAGCCTTTAGTCAACTCATCAGTGAGGGTGTCACTTAGAAAATATGGATGACTTTTCTACCTAGAATATAGATATTAAAACCTTTTCTGTGAGGCTGGCTGATATATAAGTTATATATTGAAATTTGTTCTCATAAATACAGTATACATATTCATTTATAGCCGTCAAACAATGTTAACTTTTTTGTTTTTATTTAAGTTTCCAATTTGCTGTACTGGATCTGCCTGAAAAAATATTCATAAATAATCTCATGCTTTATTTTTATCATATTTAATATCAAACATTAATGGCTTAACATTATGTAAATTATGTGAAAATGCTGGGAAAGTAAGAAAACGATTTGATGCGGACGAAAATGGAAAGAGTCATGAGAGAACCATAATAAAAAAAGTGCTTCTACTTTCCATACAAAAAGACCCTGGCAATTTGAAGATTTAAAAATAAAGTAAAATCTTGCATTTATTTTTTTTTGCATTCATAATATGAACATATTAAAAAGATAATGATAATATACATATGTACACACTGTATGTCCATTTACCGATAGTAATGTTATTGTAAAATAGCTTTTGTCTCAGGCACTGAAGCAGTGTCAGGCTTCTAATATGGTAAGTTTAAGAATGAACCACAAATAAAATGTTACATTTTAAAGCAGGTTGTGGCAGAGGCGCAGTTTTGCGGGAAGGAAGCAGGGCAATCCGAGGACCTACTGGTTAAGTAGGCACACACCTGGACTATGTTTCAAATTATTCCAGGCTGTTAAATGTGTCCTCTTTTCCGCAGTGGGCATCTGAGACCGGGGAACCGGTCGAACTGTTGTTCGAGCAAGCGACAGAGCTGAAAAGCGACAGAGCGAAAGAAACAGCTTGGTTGATTTCTTTTGCCTTTATTATTTTTACCCAGATCCTGTGAGGGTGCTGGACAAATGTATATGTATATTTATAAGTTCATTTTCACTCTCTCCCTTCCCTGCTCCTGTGAAAACTGAATAAAATGCTGGTGCTATCCAGACTTTCGATATCTTCCTGTGTCCAGCTCGTCTATCCTCTCAGAAGTGAAAGCTTTCTTATACCTGCACTATGGAAGTGATCCAAATACACCTGACTAATCAGAAACAACAGAGAAGTCAGCTGACATTTCAAATCCAATGTGCTGGAGTACGGAGCCAAAAGAACAGCCACTCCACTGTTCAAATACTTATGTATATATTGAGAGGATATTGCAAAAATTAGATCCATTAGAACCACAGGTTTGCTTATCCTTCAGGTTGTTCCTAATAATGCATGTTGTAATAATGGATATAACCACAAACTTCTTTGTAGATATGTATGCAAAGATAAATGCACAACTATTAATTCTCCCTTCCACTGGTCTGTTGAAAGGTCCATGGAACATTTGTCTGACTACAAATGAAATATGGCCTAGCTTCTACAAGTCAGACAATTGGGCCAGCGCCCCTCCCTTGGGCAACCAGCACATGGACAGGATCTGCTGCTAGCACAAGTGGCATTCACATCACAGTACAATCCCCTTAGCAAACACCATGTCCTCACATCCCTTGACAACAAGACCCACTCCTCTCCAGAGTAAACATCGTTCCTGATGGATGAAGCTGGCTTCACCAACATATAGATCATGTCTATTTCTCCACATCAGCTCTATGTGAGTTTTTCGGCCAAGCTCAAAATGTTGGTTTCTCCCATCCTGCACTAGGTCTGCTTTATACATTGGAAACTCTGAATGAGGAGAGCTGGAACGTAACTCTTCCTCCCTGGTCTCCAAATGGCACAAGCCAAATAAAATTGTTTTAGTGACTTTAACACAGGCAAATAGCTAGTTATCTGGCCAGCATTTGTGTGAAGGGTTATAGGCTTACTAGCCAAAAGTAAAAGCCAATGAGATATCTGCAAATGTACAACAAATTCCCTGCAGAATTTTTGCTACATTCATGCTGCAATCCTCCCATTCATGGAATCAGCTTGAATGTTGTGTGCATTGGGATAGTGAATTCAGCTTATTCCAAGGGCCTGCACTGTCCCCAGATTGCAATCGAATGGAGGTAATTTCGGAAAGAACAGGATTTCATACAGTTTTTTCCATTGATAGTACAATTATTCACTGGCACCATTTGTCTTTTCTCCATTTCTTATGATATATGATATACACTTAGTGTAGCATCTGTCTAATGAATCTCACCAAATGCTGTAAGGTAGGTCGGGTTTGTTCAAATAGTTTCAGAACGGAAGTTACCCTTACTGACACAGGCTTCCTCTGATCCTGATAATTGGAACCAAAAAGGATTTTCCTCCATTTTGATTTAATAGATCCTCATTACTTGCTAATCCTGGTTTCTGGAACAGACCCCAGGGCATGGCCGGTCATGCTAAAATGTTTCCACATATATCCTTGCTTAAAAAATGAATAGATATAAAATTTTGCGTTCTGATCAAGGGCACTGACTTTCCAAGAGGGCCGCGCCACCACTTGTGATTGCCCATAGTCGATTCAATTGGCTGGAGGGGCAGGAGGGAAAGCCCTTCTTTACACATCTACATAGCCAACTTGTAATAATTTTCTATCTGTTAATTTATTCACTAATGTATCCCCTTTTTCTGTTAACCTCCTCCTAAAGAGTTGTTTGGTTTGATGCACTTTAGTTACATTATGCAGTTACTAAAGGAACTGTTGTTTGTTGAAAATGTTAATGTTTCCATACAGTAATTTGTTAATTTACCAAGAGTATTCAGAAAAGCTAATGTGACAAGTGAAAAGCAGTAATATACTAATAATTTGCAAAGTTTAAAAAGACTGAATTCATGGTCAGTAATGTGATAAAGTTTGATCAAATTTTCTCCATTCGTGATAAAGCCATTAGTAGAGAAGCGCTGTGTTGAGTCACAATTATTATTTTGTCCCCTTATTCAGGTAATTGTTGCTGTTAATATGGTTCGAAAACAATTGCAAGTTCTTTGTGTATATGTTGTCATCTCAGGAATGTAACGGTTGAGATTTTTTTATGGCGTTTTCTGTAATGTTTCTGTATTTGTTCTGTATGTTTTCATGTTTAGTCTTGTTTATTATTCATTTTTCTTAGTTACCTGGTTTATGTTTCCCAGTTCTCCATTGTCCCAGTCTAGTCACTCCCCTGTCTGCGTGTCCCACTATTCGGGTGGTTATGGTAGTTTTTTCGGTTTTTCAACATTTTTTCTAAGACTCGCAATTCTTACTTCCTGCTTTTTCTTGGTAGTTAAATGTTGTAAAGCACGATTCTTACTAACTACTACTAATCTAGGTTTTGTACAGTACTAATCCGATTAATACACTTACTGTCTGTCTAACTAACTAACAATCACTTTTATTGGGTAGTTTAGAAGTATTCACGTAACTAACTCACTAACGCTATCTCTTAGTATTTCTGCACTGTTCTGTAACTATCACTATGTCTTCAAACTATGCAAATGTCTACTCCCTAATCCGGAGCCGTATGTTTTACATGTTTTGTTTTGTGCATCCAGTCCGCATTTTCGTCTCCCTCCCGTTATTATGTTATTACCCTATTATGTTTCCCCACCTGTTGTCTATTTGTTTAGCCCACCTTTTCCTCTGCCCCGCCAAGATTGTCACCTTCCCTCTTGTATTTAAACCTCTGTCTCAGTATGCTTCTTTGTCAGAACGTTGATCTTAGTAAGTGCCGATTGTGTGTAAGCCTTATTATAGAGATTCTTGATAGACATCCCTTTGCCTTGACTTCCGTACCTGCCTTGCCCTCTTGTTTTGTTTGCTCATCTTGCTCATTGACCTCTTGCTTGTTTTTTCGACTATTCTTTTGCTTTTCGTTTTTGGCTTTGTACTGGATCTCTTGGCTTTTGACCACTGAACATTAAACTTCAATTTTTGGATTATCCTGTGGTCTGCGTCTGGGTTCTGTGCACTGTACATAACAGTTTTCGTCGAGTTTTATCCTGTAATTGAAAGAATAATAGTATGCGGTTTATGTTAGCGTCTTGCTAATACTGAAGTTAAACACACATGACGCACGCGTCTTGCTCGCTTGCACAATAGTGGATATATCACTCCAATGAATCGGTTTAATACCTTGTACTTCATTGTGTGCTGGAGAATATGAAGTAAGATCCTTATCTAGGTTATTTCAGAGAAATGGGTCTCATATAAAGTATGGTATATACCTAGCTAGGATAGCTAAAGCCACCAGTGTGCAAGGTAGTAGTTTTGAACTGCTCAAACATACAATTTTATGTAAGATAACAATGATGGACATTAGTTCATGGTTTTTCTGCATATGTTGCTAGTTAACTATGTTTGTATTGGTATTGTTTCTAGTACGCAATATCTTTTTCAGTTTATAAGCTAATGTTGAATTTAGATTGCCATTTATAAAATAATGTATTTTGCAAGTGTAAAAGAATAATCTGTAAAATAAGAGTACAATTATGAATTAGACAATTATTTGATTTTATACTGGAACAAAATGTAAACAAAAGTTATTTGTATTAGAAATGTAATTTGTCTTAATATTGTATGGGATAATATTGTGTTCCTACGTTTGTAAGAAATTGAACAGTGGAAAAATGTATTGCTTATTACTTATTGATTCGTGATAAAGCCATCAGTGGAGAAACACTGTGTTGAGTCACAATTATTATTTTGTCCCCCTATTCAGGGGTACAACACTAACAGTATTGTAGCTCGCGCGGTCTCACCATTAACAAGTAAATGAGAGAGAGAACAAATTGTGCTTTTAACTTTCAAGACTTGAGGTCATGAAAAACAACTTGTGGATGGTAATGTAGTAGCAGGCATTTTAGTAGGAGACCAATACTATGCATGTATAGAATTAACCAAAAAATTCACTACAGTGCTGTTTTACTGGCAGTAAGAACAGCTGAAAAAAATCAACTAGATATGGATCAACGATAGATGTAATATCTTTTCATCCCTACCCTGCTCCCTTACCATCTCCCTCACCATCCGTGGGGACAGTGTGCACATGTATCCATGTATACATTTTACATGCCTTTATTATTGCCTGCTAAGTGATGTGTTTAACAGTTTTTGTATTTATTTTACCCACTACCAAAGTTGTGACAGTCCATTACCATCTGCTTCTTCTGAATTTGAATTTCATTGGCTTTTCCCATGCTGATGGATGACAAAGGAATTTTGCATTCCTGTTCCCGCATTGCTATACTCTAGTGAAACAGTTAGTGATGGAATGACACAACATAGCTCCTTTAGACTAAGTAAAATGTTATTGACAATTTCACTTTGATTTTATTTACAAGAATTGTTTGGGGTGCAAATAATTTTGACACATATGGTTTTCAGCAAAAAATTGATTACATAATGAAAACATTTGAGATTTATGAAATATGAGAGTACAAATCCTTATGTTCCTTGTGTTGTGTATTATATGCAGCCTTTTTTTCCATTTTTATTAATAATTCTGGAGCTGACTGTGACTTTGTTTAAATACAGTATTGATGGAATAGGTTGAAAAGTAAAAATAGATTTTTTTTTTCAGTTATTAAAAAAAAAAAAGCTTACTGTGATGGTCACAACTGAGAGAACAATTATTGTAGCTGTCTTGGAAATTGCACTTGATCCCATGAATATTTTTTTAATTCTGGGGGAAAAAATATTTGTTTGTAAAAATATTACAAAGTGTCTGGATAATGAGTTTAATAATTGTAGCCTTGACCACAAAATTAGTGGAGTCAATTT
This sequence comes from Conger conger, assembly GCF_963514075.1. Classification (NCBI taxonomy): domain Eukaryota; kingdom Metazoa; phylum Chordata; class Actinopteri; order Anguilliformes; family Congridae; genus Conger; species Conger conger. The sequence goes on from NC_083761.1 coordinate 59,525,487, forward strand.
TATTCTCTATCTTATTTTATTCCCTGTAGTATCGTATCAAGACTGTTCTGTCCAGAGACATGCCAATATGGAGTTAGCAGCATATCAAAGGCATTATATTTATCAAGCATTGGAACGGCACATTTAATGGTACCATGATGGATGCTGCTGTAGTGGAAAAGGAACACTTTGATGTACATGGCCTGCTTTGATTAATGAGAGGCCCTGCTGAGAGCCTGCATACTGAGTAAATTACTCTTTTCAAAATGGCTGATTTGCACTATTGTACTAATTATTTCACAAGCCCAGGGTCAGTGTAAACCAGAGCAGTGCCTCATATCCATCCCTGGAATAATAAATTAAGAAGGGTACTATAACTCAGTAAAGTTCTTTAATCATTAGCCATCTGTGTTAAGCTGCAGGTTGTTTAGGAGTGAGGACACCCCCGGAAGAGCTCCACGCTATATCTGAACAATGCATGCTGGTATTCTGAAAGGCTGTTGAAATACTACCTTTCCAGAGGAATGGGGAATTTTATGTAGATCACAGAGGTTTCTGGGACATTTTACATTAGGGGGTGGTTTTTAAAATTAGGTAATCAATTTTGAACCTTAAATACATATTATGGGCCCGATCTTGGATTGGCTGTAACTCAAACGTGTCATTGCTAGTTTCAGAGAGACGCAGTGTCCTTTTCCCCTCCAGCACCTTCATTGTGAAAATAACAACTGATCATGCACCTATTTGAGCAGGTTGCTCTTTGAATTAGGTGTGCTCATGTTATTTCTTTAAAGTGATAGATCCCCAAAAACAAATAGTTTCCCCCAAACCTTTGCAAAGCACAATTACAAACAAATAAATATACAGATAATTGAAGCGACCATTTTTTTTATTTTGTCGATCTCTTACAATATTAACAATCATTTGCTAGCATTTGCCAAGCTAAGAAATAGGGAAAACATGTTATCTGGTTTGTAACCTTGGGGGAGATATGGTATGCAAATCAAAGGTATTTTTAGCATGAGGAAATGTCGTCGCCCTGTTCATCAATACAACTTTAGCAGTCTTCTTTGTCACCGACGGGTCACCTCCCCACCCCAGGCCCTGGTGCAATTGCAGTCCCAAACTTAACTACGCCCCTGGGCCTATCAATCATGGAAAACTCATGAGAACACACAGTAGTGTAGCCTAAGATAGTAGACTACTCAATAGACTACTGAAAATATGCTTAAGATGTTTGCATAACCCTTTTTCCCCTCTTTAATCAACACTTTGCTTTCTTCTGGCAGAATCACTCCTCTTCTCAACAAACCTACTCTTGACCCCTCTGCTCATAACAACTGTCTCCCTTCTGCCCTTCCTATCTAAAACTCTGGCTCTCAACTATCTTCTACAGAACATTACAATCCCAACCAATCCGGCTTCAAGAGTGGCCACTGAGACTACTGCCTACTCCCGGTCATCTACTCCCAGGCCAGAGCCAAAGAGCCAAATCCCTCTCCTCTGTCCTTGTCTTCTTGAACCTTCTCCTTACCGATAAAATTCTAAATGGCCAAGGGCCCCACCTACCTCAGTGACCTCACCATCCATGAACCTGCACGCTCCCTTCGCTCCAGCCGTTCCCTATGCTCCAGGTCCCCCCTACCTGCCTCCGGATAATGGGAGATCGAACCTTCTGCTGGTGTGCCCCTCGTCTCTGGAATTTGTAAAAAAAGCTATTGAATTGACCCAATAAATGCTAAAATCATCTCATCACATTCAGTACAAAGTTATCATAGGGGATAACCAGCACAATCATTACATTTTTCACTTCTTACTCAATTACTCAAAGGCATGCGTAAAAAATAGTTAATTCAATGACATTAAAGCTGCATCTTTAATATCTGCATTATTTTCCTCGACAAAATCACTTGGTTCAGATGAGCCTATTCTGCATGGATGTTTAATCCAGCAACGAATTGCCACATTAAATGTGTTGTGGTTTCGCATGGTTTCAAGAAAAAGAGAAATTATGGCCCTTGAGTCGTGTATAAATAGAAACAAAACATATCCATGATTCAAATGCCAGCTTCCCTCTAACAAGTATTTTGGTAATGTACTTACTTCCGGAAACAGACTATTCAGCTCCATAATGATAATGAATTTCAGGGTTATGTCATAAAGTGTTGTTGAAGTAACCTGCTACGAGCCAGTGCCACACTTCACTGTCCTTACTAGCAAACTAGCCAAGCTAACCCTGCTGCACAAGCTCCTCATGATAGAAAAAGGGCACTGCTGCCCCCTGCAGTCGGAACCTGCAAGTATTTCAGACTGCTGTGGATTATAGTGCTCACATATGCCAGCTGGTGGGGGTTGTGTGAACAACAAGTATTTATTGTGGAAAAAACTCAAAATACATGCAAATTTGCCGCTGCCTGATAGATCTCCCTCCCGAGTGGGCAGTGCCAAATGAAACGAAATCAGGGTACTGTCACACTTTTCACTTATTGGGTGCAATACTTCACAAAGGAATGTCATACCTAATGAAAGAATGAAGAATCAAGCACAAATCTTCATATCTTATTTAAATACAGAGTTATAGACTGTTAAGTAGAAGGTGTGCACTTGTAACAATTTGCCCTATCAGTGGGTAAGATGTCATACTATGTAAGTACATTGGATTATTCAACAACCAAGTAGTTAAGAATATTGTTCATCAACTTCATCAAAGGACCATTATTATGTGTTGTTATTATTATTACTAGGATTATTAAGAAGAAGAAGAAGACCAACAATAATAATAATAATATATATTTTTTGGCCTGGCCTCTTCTGTACATTTCAGCATTAATAAATTCCATCACATGATCACTCAGTACAAAGTCAGTCAACCCTTTTATAAGGCACTATTTATGCAGCTCATAAAACTTATATTGAAAATAATAAAAGAGTATCAAACTTGTTTTCACCAACTGTACTACCAAATAAGATTTTAATGGAGAATAATATACTTTATGAGGCATATTAATGAGGTTAGTACATAAATCATAAACATAACACACCAGTTTAAAGTTTAAAGGGAATTATATACAATATAGTGAGCTCCATAATGTTTGGGCCAAATATGAGTTTTCTTGATTTGGCTCTATACTCCAAAAGTTTAGATTTGTAATCATAGAATTCACATGTGGTTAAAGTACATATTCTCCACTTTTTATCATTTTAATTTCAACATGTAGAAAGAGGACCAGAGCTGTGTTAATGAAAGTTGATGACTGAATACTTCTTACCATAATGAGGAAAACCCCTCCAAGATAGATCAGAAACAATCTTCAGGAGGCAGGCTGTCACTACTGTTCGCATAAGACACTACAAGATGCAACTCATGCCCTATTTGCCCAAAAAGTAGGATGGCCAGGTTACACTTTGCTATGAAGTACCTAAAGGAGCCTGCAGAGTTCTATAATAGGGTCTTGTGGATTGGATGAGACCAATATTCACTTGTCTTCATTGTTGATGTACAGTAACTGCTGACATCAGCAGCAGAATGCATGCTGAAGTGAACTGAAGCAGCTTATCTGCTCAAGTTCAAACTCATGTCTGCAAACTCATTGAAAGGCACTTCATCCTTCAGCAATGATCCCAAAAGCAACAAATTAATTCTTCAAAGTTGAAAACTGGAAAATTCTTGACTGTCCAAATCATTCAGCTGATCTGAATCAAAATGTAAATGCATTCCTTATACTGAAAACTAGCACCTGAAACAAGCAGGAGCTGAAGATGGCTAAAGTACAGGCCCAGCAGAGCATCAGCAGAAAATATACTCAGCACCTGGTGATGTCTATGGATCACATACTTCAAGCAGTCATTGCAGGCAAAGGATACGTATTATTTTATTTTAAATCATTGCCTAAATTGATCCCAAATTAGATATTTCTTCTGTTCATAAAGAAACCATACCAGGCATGCACAAAATTGGGTACAAAAATACAGTATGTTAACTCATTTATAGTATATATTAATTGAACAGTCATAATTAGGAAGGACATTCCAAGTATATATTTCCTAAGACTGTAGTACATTTAACTGTTCAATGACTCTTATAACTATGCAGTTCACATATCCATCCAAAATGTATTTGCATACTATTGCTGCCATTTTCTTATATCTGCCCAAAAGCACTCTCTTCTTCTTTCAGCTATGTTGACCAAATGCTTGTTTTAAAAACACTTTTTTCCTTATTTTTCCCTTCTTTCTCCCTTCTCTGTTGTCTCCTGTAACCGCCTGCTGAATTCCCACTGTGTGCTCATTAAGGTGGTATGAACATTTGCCTGCAAATAGACCTACAGGGTTTTGGTACATACATTTAGCAGACCCTCATTGTTTACATATATTTAACAAATGTACTAAATGTTAATAAACACAAGCTGCAAAACTGCGCAAGGCTAACCCACCACACTTAACTTTAACTGTTGTTTCTCACTCACCATAATCCACCCACCACAAGGACACCAGGACAAGGTAAGCACACTTTTTTAAATGCTTTGTTAAATTTTAATAAAGGCAAGTTCATAAAATCAGGAGACAGTCAATCACCCCAGCTCTTTCCACGCCTCCCCCCCTCCTTGCACCTCTCATGGAGCTCTACACTGACTGGTCCCCCCCTCCCATCTACGGGAACGCCACGTGGACAGAGAAAGGTAACCCGCACTCTCGCCTCCATTTTACCCCACATGCAGAATGGCTGCAGCACATATCCAGCACGTAGGACGCAGCACAGCATGCAGCACCACATTTTACACCATTTGTTTTTATTTCAGTCCGATGTGGCACATACGCAGTTTGTGTAGGCTATATAAACTGAAGTAATTACTGTAGCACCTAACTGTGTTTTTATGTTGGGTTGGCACATTTTCAACAACATAAGAAGTTCCAACAGTAATGGCGACAGCAATCCAAATAACATCGTTTTAAATGTTGCCTTTATACAGCCATTTCTGTGGGTCATGCAGCTCTTCATGTTTCTCCACCAGAACAATCAGCATTTCCTCATACATTATTGAACGGAATACCCATCTAACAAAAAAGTCAACATGTTAACTCGTAAATATGTTTTATTATTTTAACATACAAAGTGTTAGAGCAGGAGGGCGAAGTGTAGTTGGAGAAGCCAAGAGTGAATGAATAGAGTCCAAAAAGTTTCTCTCATCTTCCCCTGTGATGTCTGTGTCTTTACGTAGAGTCACTACCCTGTCTGAGTGATCCACTATTCAGGTGTTTTCGGAATGTTCTGGTTTCCCACGATTCCTTCTCACTTTACTTGCTTCCCGCTTTCTCTCCATTCATGTTTGTAGATAGCACTAACCAACTAATCCCAACTAACACAGAATTTGTACAGTACTAATTATATTAACACACTAATATGTCTGTCTAACTAACAAACTGACATTCTCTAGTTTTGGGTATGTATCACGTAACTAACATATTAACATTTTCCCTATTTCTGCACTGCTCTGTAGCTTCACCTCCCTGTTCTATCTCTGATTGCCAGCCTTAATTCTGCAAAGTGTTCACACCTGTTCTCTAACGATCACTGCATTCCTTAAGTCTGTGCAATTGTCGACTCCCTCATCTGGAGCCGCTTGTATTACATGTGTGTCTACGTGAATCCAGTCCCGTGACTTTGTTCCTCCCTTGTTATTGTATGATTGCCCCTTGTCATTAAAGCCTGCCTGATTACGTTATCCCTGAGTCTGCCTTTGGTTCCTCTGTCCCACATTCCTGACACCCCTGACACTGCTACTTGTAGATCCCCTTGCAATTGTCCAGGCTACTGTAACACCTTGCTGGCCTGAGCTTACTAGCTTGTTCCCTCAGGCCTCTGGAACTGGTCCAGAATGATCTTCAACTTGCCTAAATTCACAACTTTGTACAGCCTTCCCCATCTTCTGGTAGCTGCCTCCTTTCAATTCAAATCTCTCGCAATATCATATCAAGCCATAAATGTTACTGCCCCTTCTTATCTTCAGGCAGTGATCACACCATACACTTTAACCAGACCTCTCCATTCAGCATCCTCCTGCCAGCTGGCTGTCTTATCTCTTCAAACTCCCAGCAGCTGCTCCTCACAGTCCTGGCTTTTCCTTGTCCTTGTTCCCTGAACAGTCTGGCAGGCAGATTCATTGGTTGTCTCCTGAAAAGGTCTCAAAACTTACCTTTTGAACTTTATAAGTTACACTTCAATGTTTTTATTCAACTCATTCATGATTATATCAGGGGGAAAACACTAGTGTTTGCAGGCCATGCAAAATGCACTTTTGTAAGTTGCTTTGGTTAAAATTATCTGCCAAATGATTACCATTCTAAAGTATCTATCTGTGTGTGTATGAGTGAGAGAGAGAAAGAGAGTATCCTACTTGAGAGCACTAATGACGCGAAATAAAGGGACCAGCGGCACTCTCATTAAATACTGTAACGGTCTGGTTCGAACGGAGGCAGAGACGTGAGCTTGTGGTTATCTTTAAGAACTTTATTGCGTTGAGAAGCCACACAAATATGCGCACTCTGAAGAATTTCCCACAACAACAACAACTGGACTTACGCCGACCCGGAAACACATCCCCTCACCCACGCACACGCTCTCTCTCCCCCAGCCCACACAACCTACGTCACTCCCCTTGGCTGGCAGCGCTTATGCTGCAATAACAAGTCCCAAACAGGGACGCTACACAACCCCCCCACGTACAAAGTTCCTTGTCCTCGAGGAATAGCCTATAACGGGAAATTTCATTTATTTATTTTTACAACAGACAGAAGGACAGAAAACCCTGAGATGGTACAGTGAACCACAAAACCACCAAATCACAATCCCACACCCCAATACAAAATTTCTTTTTCTCACATAGTTTCTTCCAGTCCAGCACCCCAGAGGGACACCAAAAAGTCTCCTAAACCGTCCGGGGGTGTCCTCCGCCTCCTCGATTGGGGCCCGCTGGGAGACAGGGGCAACGGGACAGGGGCAGAGGAGGCGGTCCCCAGGGCAGGGCCAGAGGGAGCATGGGGCAGGGGTGATGGGGAATGGGAGGGGGACCCGGGTATACACACCCCTTGTGGCACACGCAGGAAATCGGATGGGGGCGGAGCACCCTGAGGGGAGGGAGAGGCTACCTGTGCACCTATGTCAGAGAAAGGGGGGGCCCCCCGGTAGGGGGCCAGTCTGTCCTTATGGAGCGCCACCTTCCTTCCCCGAGGAGGCATCTGCACACGGTATACGACCTCTCCCATTTTCTCCAGTACCTTGCAGGGCCCCGTCCACTTGCTGTCGAGTTTAGGGGACCGAACCTTCTTTCGTTTTGGGTTGTAGACCCAGACCAGTTCTCCTGGTGCAAGGTTCCGACCCCGAGTCTTTACGCCGTAGTTGCGTTTTTGCTTCATGCCGGCCTCCTCCAGCCGACCCCGGGCGAAGCTGCAGGGCCGAGTCGAGGCGGTCCTGCAGCTTCCTGGCGTAGGCCGGCCCTGCGGGGGCAGTCGGGGCATCGGGCGGCCGACCAAAAGCCAGCTCCGCCGGGGTGTGCAGCTCCCTTCCAAGCATGAGGAGAGCTGGCGTGCACTCCGTGGACTCCTATACAGCGGAGCGGCACGCCATAAGCACCATGGGCAGGTGTTGGTCCCAAAATGATCCCCCAGGTTGCCGTGGAACCTCTCCACCAATCCGTCACTCTGTGAACGCCTAGGCGCTCACACATGGCGGAGAACACCCGGGACTCAAAGTTTGTACCTCGGTCACTGTGGATGGACTCGAAACGGCTGATCATGCCCCCAACTAGGGCATCAGCAATCGTCTCTGCCTCCTAGTCTGGGATGGCATATGCCTCCGGCCACTGTAAAGTAGTCGAAGGCAGAAAAGACGAAGCGGTTACCCCCGTCGGAACGCGGGTACGGCCCCACAATCTCCACCCCGACCCTTTTCATGGGGCACCCTATGGGGAACTGTTGGAGTGGAGCATGTGAGCGCCCGGTTGGGCCTTTGCGCGCCACACAGATGTTGCAGCGGCGGCAGAAGTCGTCGACATCTCTCTTTTGACGCCCCCAGTAAAAGCTTTGTCGGAGGCGGCGAAGAGTCTTAGTAACCCCAAAGTGCCTCGACCCTTCTACCCCATGCATGGCTTTCAGCACCGCCTCCTCAAGGCCCTTTGGGACCACCACCTGCCACTGTTCCTCCCCGGTAGCTGCTACCTTGAACGCCGGCTGCAACACCCCTTTGGTCAGCCGCAGCGAGTCAAACATGGACTACAGTCCTTTGGTGGCCTTGGAGAGGGGCGCCACCTCCTCCCACGGGGGACGCGGCTGGGCCTCCACCCACTGCAGGACAGGCTGTAGGTCTGGGTCCTTCCCCTGCTCGAACCTCCATTCAGCATCCCCCACGGTCTGCAGCTCCCTGCAGGCGATCTCCTCTACTCTTCCGATGGCCGGACACTCCTCCCCCTCTCCATGCAGCTCCAGCTCTCGCCCTTCCCTCCGCTTGCAGTAGCGGCACCCGTCTGGCGCACACGGCCGCCATGAGAGGGCGTCTGCATTGGAGTGGCGAGGCCCGGGCCGGTGTTCGATGTTAGTCATACTACTGGAGCTCCTCCAGCCACCGGGCAACCTGTCCCTCTGGCTCCTGGAAGGTCATCAGCCACTGGAGAGCCGAGTGGTCCGTCCTGACGGTGAAGCGGAGGCCACACAGGCACAGTACTTAAAATGCCTGACAGCCAGCACCACCGTCAGGAGTTCTCGGTGGGATGCTTGTGGAACTTCCGGCTGAAGTACGCCACCACTCTCTCTCCCTCAGGCCGAGACTGTGAGAGAACGCCCCCCACTCCCGCACTGCTGGCATCCGTGTCCAGTATGAAGGGCAGGGTGGGGTCGGGCGGGGTGAGCACCGGGGCCTCGCACAGGGCTCACTTCAGACAGCGGAATGCCGCCTGGCACTCCTCAGACCATACATAGTCCACGCCCTTTTCCAGCAGTCGGTATAGGGGCGCCGCGATAGTGACGAACCCCCGTACAAAGCGCCGGTAGTACGACGCTAGCCCGACAAAACTTTTGAGTTGGCCCTGGTAGCAAGGGGTGGGCCAGTCCTTCACAGCCATCACCTTCTCATCCATGGTGCGGATGCCCACCACACCCAGCTCGTGCCCTAGGAAGGTCACCCTCCTCCACATTAAGTAGCACTTCTCGGGGTGCAACATCAAGCCCGCTGCCCTCACCCTCTCCAGGACCCGCCGCAGGGACCCCAGGACAGCCTCGAAGGAGCGACCATGGACCAGGATGTCGTCCAGGTATACCAGGCACTCCTGGCGGGGGATATCGGCCAGCACTCTGTCCATCAGCCGGGCGAAAGTAGCGGGGGCGTTGCAAAGTCCGAAACTAAGGACCTTAAATTGCCACAGGCCACGGCCTGTACAGAAAGCTGATTTTGGGCGGGACTCAGGGGAGAGGGGTACCTGGTAGTAGCCGCTTTTGAGGTCTAACGTGGTGAACCACGAGGACCCCGAGACGAGGTCTAGGGATTCGTCGATGCAACGGAGAGGGTATGAGTCCTTTGTGGTCACCTCGATCAGCCGGTGGTAGTCCACACAAAATCGTAGGCCCCCATCCTTCTTGGCAACCATGACCACCAAAGTCAGGGGAGTGTTCTCTGGGGCAGCGCACCATGGGCCATGGGGATTGGGGCGGGGGGGGGGGACTTGGGACCGACTCCTGCAGGGGTGGTGAGAGGGGGGAGGCGAGGGGCATCTCCGACGTCTGAACAGGCCTAGTGGGGGGCAAGGGGCTGGGGCATGCAGCTAGGGGGCCCATGGCAACGGTAGGACCCCCCGGAAAGCTAAGCGTACCCCTTCCCATGTCAAGCAGGCACCCCATGTCCTGGAGGAAGTCCAACACCAATATGCAGGGGTCTTGCATGTCTGCCACCCACACCAGGTGGCGAACACTCCTGCCCCCCACGCACAACCGCAGCAGCCCCTTCCCCACCATAGGAGCCAGCTCGTCTGTCACTGTGCGGAGCTGTACGGTTGTGGGCTGCAGTTGTGTCCAGCTGGGCAGAATGTCCGGCCTCACCAGCGTCACCGAGGACCCGGTGTCCACCAGGCCTGCAGTGGGCACCCCCTGGACAGAAACAGGCACTCGGCAGGAGCCCCCACCGCCGGCGCTCCCGCAGACCCACCCTACTACTACAGGTGGTGGTAGCGCTGTCATCAACTTCTGGGGGGGACAGAGCCCCTCCCCCCAGCTGTGCTGCTGGCCTCCACATGCCAGGGGACAGGCCTGGGCTGGTGCAGCCGGGGCAGCAGGGATGGGGGTCCGCACATCCCCGACTTTGCGGACCCCAGGGCGTTTCCCTGAGCCTGGTGTAAAGCAGGGCACCTCCTATGTATGTGCCCAGTCTGGCCGCACTCCCTGCAGATTCGCCGCTCTCAGCAGCTCGGTCATCTCCACCGCCCATGCCGGCACCTCCTCCCCGACTGGACATCCTGACGCAGCCCTCACCGCATGTGGACCTGCCACATGACCATCCTTGGCAGCCACGCTTTCCAGGCTCTCCCTCTCTATAGCTGCCTCTAGCGCCTCCTGTAGCGACTTCGGGTGTAGAAGTTGAACTTGTTGAAGTTGACCAGGGGGAGAGATGGCCCCGACGAACAGATCAGTAGCCAACTCACTCCGTGCATCGGCAGGCAGGTGACCGTATGCCCGCCGCACCTGGCTCTCAATGTCATTAGCCAGCCTCCTGAGCGACTCACCAGGTTTCCTGCATCTGCCTCTCAATTCATTTTTCACCAGTGCTGGCTGTGACCATGTTCCAAACCGTCTTTTAAGCGCCCCCACCAGGGCATCGTAGCAACGCCTCTGCTCGCAGTCCAGCAACAGGAGACATGACAGGGCATCTCCCTCTAGGCACAGAGCTAGCTGCAGTGCTCTGTCCCCCACTGACCAACTCTTAGCATCTGCTAGCAGTTTGAATTGAGCATGAAATGCCTCCCAGTTTGACCCACCAGAGTATCTGGGCATCTTCACAGAAGCCACGGCCGCTGGAGCGGTGTAGGCGTGGCCATGGTTACTCCCTGACGCAGCGAAAGTGGCAGGGGAGGGGGACTGCAATGGCTGCGCGTTGCCCGTGGCTACAGCAGTATGTCTGCGCTGGCGGTCATCATCCGGCCCCGTAACTAACTGTAACTGTGGTATGGCCCTCTCATCGACAGGGATGTCTTCCGTCTCGCCCCGCGGCTCTAATTTTATCTTCTGTACAATGCCGTTGTCCATTGTGCTCGCCTACGCTATCTAACTAACACTGAAGCTAAACTAACTAGCTAACGTTATCATCCGACCAAAATTGTCAGAATTGTTTCTTCTGACACCAGTGTAACGGTGTTTGCAGACACTCACCTAAAGCTGGGTAAATCGTAGAAGAATCTTTTGTTGTGAGCCGAAAATCGGCCACCTTGGAACTCTCAGTGTGACATATTCAGACGGCCGATTTACTGAATCTTAGCATCCAACGGAAGACTGGCAGTGCCAGATATTTCAGGTCAAAACTGTGCTTCCCCATCTTCAAATTCTGCATGTGGATGTCAGATGACGTAGCCACTGTAATTATACGATGGAATCTCTGCTCTTATTATAGGATCCTTGGATGTTATCGCACAATGAAAGACGCGATACTGTTGGGGTTACATTGCAGAAAGTGACAGCAATGACACATTGATATTGCACAGTGTGCAGCCAGCATTATTGGCTGAGTTTTAGTTCACAACAGTTGATCATCTTCATTGCATGAGGAAGTTGCCTGCCATTGTCACTGTCCATGGACTCCCTTGACTAACTGAGCTAGTAACACTTTTAACCTAGCTAGCTATCTTAGCTAGTTGGTACATTGTCCAGTTAGCTTTAATATGTAAGTGTGGAAGGTATGGACTCATCTAAAGCCTTATTTGAATGCAACACAGTCCTTTGTCCATTATTCTACATTATTATTTATATCATGTCCAATTTATTATAATTAGCCCCTAGCTGCAAAGCATCTGAAGTCAGCCATATTGCAGTAAAAATCTTCTGATAGCAAAGTGACTGCAAGACCTAGACTGAGCTTCACCTGAAACCAATAGGGTGATTCACATATGTTTTGTGTATGTGTGTGTGTGTGTGTGGGTATCAAGACCTTTCTGTTCTTACATTCTGGAAAATTTGCTAAAGGTTTTGCGATTATTATTATGAGAGCAACTGAGAGGACGAGAGGTTTACAGAGGGACTGGGGGTGCAGGCACATACTTGATAAGTGAGAAGACCTTTACACAAAATGGTGTTTTATGATACTAATAAATTAAAATGAAGGGTATGTTTAGCAATAAAGGGCCTGTAGTGTGGAAGATTTTCTCTTCTGAAATTAAAGACCTGCTTAGAGGTCCTTAGTGATGTTAAGATCTGGGGCAGCCCCCTGCTGTTCTATCTTATGATTTGAGGAAACAAGTATGTATTCTGGACCTGTGTGCATCATGGAAGCCCAGACAGGCAATGCATCTGCAATAAAGGCAATAGATCACATTGCTTTCAACATCCCTGCTGTGACAGCCTACACATCGAACAAGCAAAGACAGCTTCTTCCTCCCTTGTTTGTGTTTTAGTCCTTTGCACAACTATTTTCAAATAGACCATCAGTTTGCTACTGTAGGAGTATGCAGAGAAAATAGTACACGTCGTACATTTCTATCAGCACTTTTTCATGACTGGGCTTTATACTGCCGTCCAGCCTGGGCCACAGTATAGAATGTATTTTTATTAATCATATTTCCAGCACTCGTCAATTTTAAGTGCAGTGATACCCATTGCTGTTAGTATACAGTTTTATTTTACTTATTGTTGGTGCCTTGTATTCTTTAAAATATATTACAATATCATTGGATAACGTGAACTATTGTACAATAGTTTGAGGTATCTTCCTTAAACATCTCTTTTTGTTTACAAGGGCACCACTTTCTTTTGGGGTCATGGATAAGCTGAATAGTATCATCGTTGCTATGTTTTTACGGAGGGTTGTCAAAGTTTCTACAAATTATACTTTGCAATTTAATCAGCCAAACATGTGGCAGCAACTAAATGCGTAAAATAATGCAGGCCTGGCCAAGAGGTTCAGCTGTTTTTCAGATCAAATGTCAGAATGGGGAAAAAATGTGACTTTGACCTTGGAATAATTGTTCACAGGGTGGTTTGAGTATCTCAGAAACTGCTGATCTCTTGGAATTTTGGGCACAACAGACTCTAGAATTTGCAGGGAATGGTTTGAAAAACAGAAACAAAAAAATCCAGTGAGCAGCAGTTCTGCAGGCAGAAATGCGTGGTTAATGAGAGCGGTCAGAGGGGAAGGGCGAGACTGGTGAAAGCTGACAGGAACGCAAATAACAACACATTACAACAGTGGTATGCAGAAGAGCATCACTGAACATACAACGCGTCAAAGCTACAGCAGCAGGAGCAACCAATAAGTCAAAAAATAAGTCAGATCAGAGACTGTATATCCAAACAAAAATGTAACTTTACAGAAACCATCGGAAATATCAAGCAATGAATTATCTTTTCTCTTTTGTAGTCAGGTCAAACAAGGCACATCTTGGCTTTTCATTCACCAGGGAGGAGCAGCCTAATTAAACATTAAATATAAAACAGAGACCAGGGGCATGGCCTTAAGGCCTCTCTGACCACCATCTCTGAGCATTCAATTAGGCTCTCTTTAGATGATAGAAAAATGCTTACAGCCTAGAGTAACATAAGGGGAGCAGTAACCTTCAAACAGAACCTTCGTATTTCCACCTTGTGATAACTAACAGCATGCCATTGTGCAATTACTTATTTTATGCAACTTAGATTTTTTTTTATAAACCTGAAAACCTTTACCACACACAGCAATATCATAAGAAAGTTGCAGATTACCATATAGCACTTTGGGACTTTTTTTAAATCCAGAATTAATCAAGCCTTTGATTATTCCATTTTTATTTATTTTTTTTGCTTTGGGATTTATAAGATTAGTGAAAGGAATACAGCAGTAGGCATCCATTTTCATGGGTCGGGTCACTGAGTTTATATACAGCGGACTCAAGAATTATTGACACCCTTGAAAAATATGTGGATAAAATACTGTAAACTACAACTAATTTTGCTATTGCCATACGTCTTATTTTCCAATATGTGTAAGTAGAATGCTTTATTAATTATTCAATGGAACCAAAGGCTTACAAAATATATTTCCCAAAAAAACAGGTTTCACAATTAATACTTTGTGCAAGCACCCCTGCCAAAGATCCAAAGATGACAGCCATGAGTCTCTTCCTACAATTTGTGATAAGGTTAGAGAATGTATTTGGAGGAATTTTTGAATATTCCTCCATGCCAAACTCTTCAGAATCATTGATATCCTTGGGTTTGTGTTTGGATTCCCCTCTTCAGTTCAGACCACAGGTTCTAGATGGTATTTAAGTCTGGAGACTGAGATGGCCATTGTAGAAAAGATGTTATTTTCAGAAGCATTTTCGTGTGGATCTTGACGCATGTTTGGAGTCACTGTACAGTAGGACAATCTACCTATGACCAGATGGCAGCTTCTAAGCAAACCACACTTTCTAAAAAAAAATGTCCTGGTACTTTGTTCAATTCAGAAGGTGACAGTAAGGTAAATAATCATGCATTACCATAGTGGTATGTTAGAATTGCGTCTCTGAACACACAACATGTCAAACCAAAGTGAATAGGCTACAGTAGCAGAAGGCTTTAAAAAGTTTAAAAAAAAGAAAAAAGTAATAAATATCTCATAAAGTGCTCACTGAGCGTATGTGTGTGTGTGTGTGTGTGTGCGTGTGTGTGTGTGTGTGTGTGTGTGTGTGAACTGCAATGAAAGACAATGATAAACAATGTAAGTTAAGTTATTGTATTTTCATCTCCACCGCATGCAAACTGATTTAACTGCCGAGGATGTGTGTACAGCCCAACAGCCTTCTCCGGCATCCTGTGTGTGAGCTACCGGCTATATTAGCACAGACAAATTACTGCCTGCTTTAAGGAGTTCAACAATTCTCATGCAAAGAGGGGGGTCACAATTAATGCATGTTTTAGTAAATCAGACGGAATACTTAATTGGCATAATTTACTAAATCTCCACCCTGTTTTAATGCATTCAATCAAGGTATACATATGCATGAGCACATTTTACAGTGAATCAAAAGTAACATTACGTCCTAATTCTGATTTAGACCCATTGCAATCCCATGTATATATTGCCACCTTGTAATGACTGTTTTTGTATTGGAAAAGCAGCTGCAGCTGCCTTTAGTAAATCTGGCGCAGTGTATTTTTTATATACAAAGAAGTTGTAGCTCCATCTACAGCATAATAATGAAAGAATCTACAGGCCTTTTCCACTGTGCTAATAAAACCACATATAGCCAGAAATTAAACTTGAGTAAAGCAAACAGATGGCCTTGCTTTACTTTGCAGACAGTGTTCAGCAGTTTCTTCTCTGCTTCCGCAAGCAGAGATGCTGCATTTTGCACGTTTTCCCAATTCACCAGACAATCAGCAGCGCCGCAAAGAAAAGCTGCAATAGAGTCACAATGTGCTGAGACAGCAGCTGAGTCCTGGTGACTGCAGTGTTCACTGCTGTGCACTCTGACACCCTTTTCCCTTGTCATAAATCGATTGGAATAATGCCTTGATGAAAGCGAATAGCGTCATTTAACCCTTGAGAGGACATGACAACATCCTTTTTACTGATATTCATGCTGTTTTTCCTCTCTCCTATCGCAGCTTAGCATTTATCAGTTGATGGGAATTTCAGATATGTCATGCATGAGCTATAAACAGTGTCATTTATTTTCTAATTGGTTTCACCCATGACAGCATTTACTTTGCTCCACAAAATGAATAAAAATGATGCTGTGGAAGACTTTCACCTTTTGTGGAAAGAAAGACCAATCATCTCTTATTCTACAGCTCTAGTGGAAGTAATATGAATATTTATGGGGTTTATATCTGGGCTTTTTGTTCTTGGTTAATACATTAAAATGCTTCAAAGATGTAATTCACAAATGCGTTGTTCACACATTAATCTGCCAGCTGCAGAAACCTCCAAATATATGGTAAAAATATCAGCAGCATGTGTACCATCTACTGGCATGTCCCAAAAAATGCAGCCCTCAAAGGTGAAGTATTATCTGTTTTTTGCTGTAGATTGTTCAAGTAAATAAAGGTTTGATTCAATATTTATGATAATAAGTGTCCAAGCATGAAAGGAAAAGCCTATGTCAAGGTTATGGGGTCTGCATGATTAATGACAGGTCAGTTAACCCAACATTCACAATCTAGGGAAATCCTGTACAGTGTGAAAAAGTAGTTGCCGAAATGTTTGCATTTGCCAAAAGCCTCAAAAGACCGGAAATTAAATTGATCATCCCTAATGCTAACATCAGCCTGCTCTCGGACTGTTTAAGATTCATGAGCTTTGAGTAGTACAGTGTAAAGTGTATTTTGCATATTAAAGTGACAGGCAAAATACTTATTTTGCACTGTTCGAAAGCATGCTTCAATTCCAACATGTCCAATATGTCCTATTTGGGAACACATATCACTCTTTCAATATAGCTACCTACAACCTGTGGTACGTAGTATACCATTTTTCAACTAGTGTCTTCAGTCTTCTGGAGTTTCTTTTTTAGGAGACACCAGTTATCTGCCATTAACACAGCATTTGCATATTATCTTGCTAGCGATATTGCATGTTCTCTAATGAAAAATATCCTGTAAATAGCCGCTCAGCTAGTTAGAGAGGTAGATCGCAAACTACTTTTAAAAGCCTAACGATAGGCTAGCTAGTTATCTAGCTGACATGAGCTAACTGCCATTTTTCTGTGTAGCTAGAGTTAGCTGGTTAGCCTAGCGAACTCATTTTGTAGGTGTTCATCACTAGCCTTGTAAACTAGCAAAGCTGGTGATTTAGATGTAAGTTTTATGTTTATGTACGCCAACCTAGCTCTTTTTTTGATAACTTCACCTTATGAAAGCAAACAGACTAGCTAAATCAATATACCCAGAAATAGTCTAACAGTCCTTAAAAGACACTCTAATTTAAGTGAACCTCACGTTAGTCGAATATTTGCATTGTCTTGTCTGGAGGCCAGCGGCACAAACTGTGATAAGCAGAGAGGTTATCAACATGTGACACACTATGAGGAGAACATTCTCAACCAGTTGAAAACAGCATGATAAATTTAAAATGATTTCTTCTGCCAGACTAAAGAATGGACATATTTAATACTTTCATTGTTTTTCTTCAATGGCCTATTTCTTCAATAGCATATAAAAACCCAGAAAGTGTGACAAACCACCATGTTCCTCCTTTAAGGGTATCCATAACACAACTTCACAATATAAAAAATTGGGGCGAGCCTGTTGCCATTGTAGAAGACCTGTAAAATGGCGTTGAGATGGAAACAGCGACCACACTCATTATAATGAGGAAGCAGTGGTCCCTGCACCCATTTTTGTTGGGCTGCACTTCCACAGTACTACTCTTTATGTTGTAAGCAGTTCCAGACTCACTCTGAAATGCTTCCTGGAATTCCTACCATCTTCATTTTGCTAATGAGTCTCTCCTGTGGTACCTTATCAAGTGCTTTTTGGAAATAATGCCAAAAGGTTGGTCAGGCATGACATTCCCTTCTGTCAACCATGTTGGCTATCCCTTGTAATATTGTTATTTTCAATGAATAATTCTAATTGTTCTTTTATTATAGCTTCCAATATTTGACAGGCTATGCAGGTTAAACTGACACGCCTATAGGTATTTAAAAGAGGCAAAATGCCCCAGAAACAAGCAGGAACTGACAATGACTACAATAAAGTACAGACCATCACCAGGGAAGATACCCTGTTTGGGTCATGGCTATAGGTTGCAGATTTCAGGCAGACATCAAATGCAACATATTTGCAAACAATTAGTGAATCTGCTGACTTCATTTGGTGTGAAATATTAAATTAATTTGCGGTGGAATATGGAATACGAGCCAAAACAACAAAAATAGTCACTTTCCAATCAGTTTTGCATTGACTGTACATACATACGGTACATATACGGTATATATTTTATACGATCAACAATCTGCATACTTTTGACAAACAATATTGTGCTTTATCATGAAACATAACCTTTATTGGTTATTTATACATGGTCCATGCCAATTAATATTGATTGATGTAGTCGAAGACAAGAAACATACACATAAACATCAGTGGCTTTGGATACTCAAATAAACATCTGGTAAAAATATATTTGCCACACTGTAAGACGGGGTGGGTGATATTAATTAGTATTAAACCTGCTAAACACTACAAATTAGCAGCTGTGGAAGATTACCACCTGCTGATACCCAAGGGATAACAAATGTGTCAGATAATGAGGTTTTATTTTATTCAGTGTAAAATGTGTCAGTTAATGATGATATTCCAACAGCCACCAAGACACAATGATGTTTCATCCTTCTGAAGTGTCTTATTATAAAACATGTTAAAATGTCTTAAAAATATAAACAATCAAATGTGAATATGGTGTTGTATTTGTTTGTTGAATATCTGCTTACAGAATTGCAGCCATGGTATAAACCATATAACCATGGTTTCTGTTAGCACTTGTCACAGACAATGCAAGCACAACACCATACACAATAAAGGAGACCTGGACCCCACCCCCCCCCAAAAATAAATAAATAAATAAATCTGACAGACATGTTTTACGACTAATGATGCTTGATAGGCATCTTTAAGGCAGATGTTGCCAATTCCTTGCAGACAGAATGAAAAATGAGTTTTGTGGCTCTGTTGTCAGATTTTTTTTTTTGGTCAAGGATTCAGAGGCAGGCTCTCTGAAGCATGTGGCTGTTGGAAGAAAATTCAAAAACACAAAGTTTATTTGTTTTAAATTTAAGGGTATTCAAATGTCATATTCAAACGAGGCAACACTGGGGTTTACTGAAATTGAATCTGAGTCAAAATACTGTTTATCTGTCCAGACAAGTAAAGCCTTAATACACCTGGAGGGCAATGGCAAGAGGCATCTAACATGCTCATTCAAGCACTGGTGCAACATAATGATTTTATAAAAGAGCAGCAGATTGGTATGTTGATTTTGCCAAATCACTGGAAGGAAACAGTTGTACTCTGCTACAGGGAAGCCTTATGAACTTCTAAAGCAGTCTTTTTGAAATGAACTAGGGTATGTTGGTGTGAGCATGTTCTTCCAAGGAATTTGATTAATTTTGGGCCCAAATTAATTACTGTGGATTAAAAAAAATAAGTTAATGGTGAGAGTGGTGACAAGGACATTTTTTGTTTTTTTCTTAAGTGAAAGACTTCTTTCCAAAGACTGATAAAATCATAATATTTTGCTTTTTAAAGGGAGATTAAAACTCATATATTATTGCCTTTTAACCAACTAGCCATGTCTAAACTTGACCTGCTTACTATAACAATAAATCAACTGAATCCATGGCTGCATACTCATTTCACTGAGGTACCAAGAGCCATTCATGTGGGAACAATAATTCATCCAAAACACAATAATGCTCAAATTTATTTTTAATAAACTTTGATTTAATTTTTAATAAGCTGCTGTGGACTTTAGTTCAGTGTGTTGCTGCAACTTGTATATGCGTATTTATGAGGACTGGGCTCCAGGGAATGTACAGCACTCGATTCTACGTGTTTTTATGTCCACCAAGTAAGCTAATTTCCCTATAGATATGTTTTTGTTATTTATAGTGAAGCATGAGACAAAATTAGGTAGGTAAAGAGGTTAAGACGCCATACGATTAGCCAACTATTCGACACACATTCAAACTGCAGTTAAGTATTGACCTGGAGTGCAACCCACAGTAAAATAAAGAATGTTAAATAAAGTATAAAAAGTCATTTATTGACTGATATATTTTGTGGAATGAAGGAATAACACAAGATATTTCCCAAACAGAAACTCACCCCTTTTGACAATGGAAGCCTGCACCTTTATTGAAAAAGACGTTCTCTAGTGGCATGTCTCTGAAAACAAATCTCTAAGCGTCTTCCCTTTGTCATAACAATACATTTAAAGAACCATGCTGCCTAAATTATTTTAAGAACATATTACATGGGCCATTCCATGCCAGCTTCAGGACGTTGGCACCACAGCACCTCTTGGATTTGAGATATAGAATTCCAGAAAACTTGAGCTTCATACTCCATTTTGTTTTCCCAGTGGAGCCATTTAGAGTTTGACGGGTGTGACAAAATGTGACATTTAGAGGTAAAGAAAGGCTTAAATCTTTGTTAATCTGTATGCAGGGACTATTTTGTATGTACATGTTACTCATAAAGTTAGCTGCGATATGACCCATGGAACATTAAATGGAATACTTCTTCTGTGTTCTCTGCCTCCCTGCCTGGCTGTGCTATCTCATGTCCAACTAGAAAATATGTAATTGTTTTAAAATAGAGTATAATACTATGCAAGTCAATGCTACTATAATGACTGATTGAAAACACAGGAAATAGCATAACATCATCCCATTATAGGGCTCTACGCTTACTTTCTTTTTGTCAGGAGCACATGTGCCCCTTAACTGAAAACATTAGGGGCACAGTGCAAAATTCAATGGCACAGTGAAAAAAAAAGAACTGGCCTTCAACAGGCTAGATAGCAGTGATAGTGAGATTGGTGAAGGGCAGTATATGGTATACAGGGCATGATTTAGCCTATATTTGGCAGGGCATAGCATAGTTGACCCATTGACCATGGACCATGCCATTCTCCTGTCATTCCACCTAAAAGTGCGTCTTTGTTATGCCTATGTAACACAGTAATGTTAGACAGTTTGCTGTTAGCAAAACTTTGATTTTGGAATGGTCATTTAATGTGACATTAACCACAACAGTTGTCATGTCAACACCGACTGACGGTAGCAAACATTATCTGAATTAGTAATGTGCAAATATTAATGTAACCTAATGTTAAATTAGCTAGCTAACAATTAGCTAATGTTAATCTAATGGTGGTGGTGGCTAGCTTGGTAATTGGCTAAAGATAGCTAAGTTAGCAAATGTTCACTAACATGGCTAGCAAACCATGGTATATTTAGTCAGGTAACATGAAGATTAGTCTCATTTAGATCAAAATCTCCTTTGAAAATAATTTACAAGCTTTAGACAGACAAGCATAATACAGTCACATGTTAACGTTCAGCAGTCAAACAACAACATAACTTTTGCTGTCGGTGTCGTGACTATATTAGTTCGGCTAACGTTAGTTAGCTAGCTGCCAAGTTAGCTAATATTAGCTTATATAAATTAATGTGCCCATGGCTCTGGAGACGTTCACGTTAGCTACCCACCACAGGAAAATATTTCAAGTTCAATTTAGAAATATTGACACAATGTATTTGCTGTCTAGCTATAATGGTAGATATTCAATGTTTGTAATGTGTTAACATTAACCTTACCAATGTTGGTTTGGCTTTAACGTTTGTTAAATTACTGAACTTTTTTTCGCTGTGGGCATAATGTTAGCTACGTTGACTTGACACCACAGATGCAGTGCCTGTATGTGCTCAATCATCGCGCAATATGTATGTATACATAAATGTATTATTGATATCATTTCAAATGAATCTGTCACTAAAATAGAGCTGCGACTAAAGAAAAGAGACCTGTGGCTATAGCCCAATAGCTGGACCCTAAAACCGCCCCTGGATAAAAGTATGTAGTTCTCCCATATGTTTTAAAATACGTAACATATAGATTAATATCTGTTTATTGTATGCATCCTTTTTTCTTAATTTTTTTAGGGGGGCAATAATTCTGGAATCCACTATATATATATGCATCCCGGCTCATAGTGGGACAATTGTTTCTTGTCCAACTGTAGGTTTTTGCATCATTAATTAATGCCCAAGAAAGCTTAGTTGCTGTTTTGCCTCAACATCTGGGAGACTATTTTCCCCCCAACTGTTCAGAAAAACACAACAACAACTAGGAAAAACCCATGGCCTTGTGAGACCTTTGACTCTGGTTGTGCACATCTAGATCAGAGCTTATGTATATGTGGGCTAACCATACACTAGACCAATGCTTAAAGATTGCGCCACCCAGCAGCCTACGCCTGGTTTTTAACCTAAATATTGTGGTACTTTTTCCAAAAACATTTTTTTCATTTTTACATTTATTCAACTCCCATTTACTCAGCAAGGTGGAATGGCTTCCAAACCCTTAATGGATGGATGGATGCTTTGTGGCTACTTGACAGTGAGAGTACATTTCATATTGCTATGACTTCTGTAATGTACACCCCATAATAGAGGCACTATCACTGCATAACAGACTCACAGCCAACATGCTTTAACAGCATATGAGTTATTGCTGTGGTCAATAGAGCTCTTTTCCATAGTATCCGGTTTGTGTAGGTGATCAATCTTACAGCCTTATGGGAACTGGGTCACCCTTATACTACTCAGCCCCATTATTTTTCTTCTGCATCATTTGGAAATCTGTTCCTGATCCATTTTTTTCCAACCCTTTGCCTTTACATTTTGCCTTTGTGACTGCATGAACATGTACATTGTTACAGGAAAGAATGTTTTCTCATTTTCTCATCAAGGAATAAATCAGTGTTTGTTTTGTTCAGAGACATAACCTTAGTTATAAAAAAGCACTCTTTGATCAACATTAATATTTTTTAAGTATCACCCCTTAACACAAGCTTGAAAATAACACATTTGTTGGCTAAATGGCTTTATGTCATCAAGGGTCCAAGGTATGACATGAGCCTCAAACCATTGTGCTGCTGCCAGATATGCTGTAGATGCAACAAGAGACATTTCTCCCATCTGTATATCTTGCAGCATGGTTGTTTGAGGCTAGTTTGATACGTTGGACCCTTGATGACTTAAAACCATTTAGCCAACAAGTTGAATCTAGTCCAACCCCCCAATTCCCATAGAGACTATTATGTCGTCTTCTGCTGCTGTAGCCTATCCAGTCAGAGGTTTGATGCATTGATGCTCTTTGGCACTGCTGTAATCTGTGGTTATTTGCGTTACAGTCACCTTTCTGTCAGCTTTGACCAGTCCTGTAATTCTCGTCTGACCTCTCTCATTAATCAGGCGTTTCTGCCCGCAGAACTGCTGCTCACTGGATGTTTTTTGTTTTTCGCACCATTCTCTGGAAAATTCCGTTGACTGTTGTGCGTGAAAAGCCCAGGAGATCAGCAGTTTCTGAGATACTCAAACCAGCCTGTCTGGCACCAACAATAATTCCACGGTCAAAGTCACTTAGATCATATTTTCCCCATTTTGATGGTTGATGTAAACATTAACTGAAGCTCCTGACCCGTATCTGCATGATTTTATGCATTGCACTACTGCCACACGATTAGATAAGTAGGTGTGCAGGTGTTCCTAATAAAGTCGTCAGTGATTGTATTTCATCTTAGACAAAGGAAACTTATGTTTGCAAAGTAGCCTTGAAATGGCTTTCATCCTGATGCATGAGTGATCTAGTGACGCTCACAGACCTGTCTATTCGGCTAGACAACCAAGTGTCGCTCCAAGATCAACAGTCCTCCAGAGACCAGACGAGTGTTGACACTCCCACCATTGATAGTGACTTCGCAGTTACCCACAATTTCTTCCCTGGTCTGCTAGGAAAGCCAGAACCCGTCCAGTGAAGGGAGGACTGTGACGGTGCCTACTTTCACTCCAAAGGTTCCAATTGGAGTTCTACTGCCCACAGTCATCTCCTGGGGAAAATAACAATATGTCCTGCAAGTCCTGGTTGATTCCGGAGCTCTGGGGAAGCAACTCCATATCCCCCTCACCAACCTTGAGACCCCCATGTCGGTAACCTAGATAGACAATCCCTGGGTACTAGCAGAAATCCTCACCTCACTAGCCCCCTGTGTCAGACCAACATCAAGAGACCCTACAGCTCCATCTGATCCAATCTCTGGAGTTTCCCATCTTCCTGGGGTACCCCTAGCTGAAGCCTCTCAAATCTCCTGTTCATTCCAAGTTGTCTAGAGATCCTCCCAAATACTATGACATAAGATAGGTGTTCAGCAAGCGAGCCACGACCACCCCCTCATCACTCATACTATTGCCATAGACCTACTCCCTTGTTCGTGCCCTCGGAGGAGGAAGCTGCTATTGATGATTACATCAAGTTAAGGTGTACTACACGATCCCAGTTAAATGTGTTCTTCCATCTCTACTTCTGGTGCTGAATTCTTCATGGGGAAGAAGGATGGAGGTCTTTGCCCCTGCATTGACTACCATGGGCTCAACAAGGTAACTATCAATAACTGGTACCCACTTCCATTGATGTCCACAGTGTTTGAGCTGCTCCAGGATGTCAACGTCCTCACCAAGCTAGACCTTAGCATGTCACACTGTTGTACTCTGTGTTGCTAGCCACTAGGTGTCACTATATTGTTTTTGTCTCACTGCTTAATTGTCTTGTTGTACGCACCTGTTGTTAGTCTTGTGATTAGTGTTGCCCATTGTCTCCTGTATATAGCCCGGTCCTTTTCACTTAGTCTTTGTTGAGTCTTCACCTTAACCCCTGTGAGTAACCCTGTCTGATTCTGTCTACCTATACCTTGTTTGGATATTCTGTTTTTGACCCTGGAAGGTTTATACACTACGAGACTGGATTGCCCTTTGTGTTTTAGCTACCTTTTGGAGTTTTTTAGTTCACCCTTTTTGGAAGTTCTTTGTTGTTTTTGACCTTATGGAATTTTGGAAAATCCTCTGTTTTTGTTTTTGTTCTTCTGTGCTTTTGGAACTTTGTTTTTTGTTCAAATAAATAATTGGACTATACCTGCAGTTCTCCGCAAGTGAGTCATCCTCAGTGCTTGGTGGTCTAAGGGATTGGCATCTGACTAACACGCCAGAGACCGGGGTTCTAGACCCAGCCGTGACATAGCAATGCCTACAACTTAGTCTGCATCCAGTAGGTAGGCAGCATTCAACACCCCCATGTCCGCCAAGTGCTTCAGGGCCTCCTCAAGAACCACCTCTACAAGGATATCTATCAATTAATTATACCTGTGTCTTGTTATGTCTGTGTATTTAAGTTCTGCCTTTTTTGTTCTTTGTTTTTCAGTCATCAAGTTTACTTCAGTTAGTGTCTTTTCTATTCATGTTCCTTCATGCCTTTTGACCATTTGCCTTATTTTCCAGATTTGCCCTAGCGTCTCGATACTTTTGGCTGTGTTTCTGGACTGATCTGGTTACGACCCGTTGCCTGTTTTTCCCCGACCTGATTTCCTAGTAAAGAGAACTACGTTTATCTCATTGTGTGGTTTCTGCATTTGGATTCCATGACCCAGGTTTGAATCCTGACCAGAAGAAGGCTTCCTAACAGCTGGGATACAAAGGGAAAACATTGTCCAAATACTTACCGACTGCACTTGTTACGTTTCTCAGGCATCTAGGGGTAGGAGTGAGTACGCAACAAATAATAATTAAAATAAAATGGCCGGGACAATATTTTTGAGAGTTTGTGGTGAAAATAATCGAACAGACCAGAATTGAGGTGCAATAAAAGTGTATTTACAAAAAAGTACAGTGGAGGTGCTATTTACAGATTTTAAACAAATATACCAAAACAAAGACACATGGGGTACGAGGCCAAGGGACCTGGGTGTTGCCAAATCAATGAAATTAACAAAACCAAATAGAGCTGGAAACAAAATACAAGTTACTGACTGTTCACTGAACAATATAATATATATCTACTCTATAACCAAAATTACATAGGTGGCAATCACCCCTTTCCTAAGGTGTCTAACCAATTGTTCCCCCTAAGTGCAGCAGCAGTGTATAGAGGCCTCTGTCTTACCTGCCCCAGGGCCTATACACGGACCAACACATTCACACAAGTAGGAGAACAGATAAACAGAACATACGCCGACAGGGTTCGCAACCAAATGAGCTGCCAAGCCTAGCATAGCCTACGTGGGGCAGCCAGCACACAGCTTATATAAACAGAGGAGGGACGTGATTGGTGGAGGCGGGACCAGGATAATGATGATTGACAGCAGGGACAGCGAATGGAAATGGTTGATGGCTTCTCCTGTAGAATTTAAGGGGGAAACAGACAGACATACATACAACGTGGAACGTAATACGCCCACCAACAAGAACAAATTTACCCCATAAATTTGTTCATACCAATAACAAAGAACAATACAACACTCTTTAAGGTATGATTATTTTCTCTTTAAAAATTTTTTTTTTTTTTTAACATAGGCCTACCCTATGTACGAGACAAGGCATCTGCCAAAACATTGTCCTTACCTTTTTATGTTTTATTTCTAGGTTGTAACTCTGTATTATGAGTGACCAACGCATTAACCTCTGGTTTTGATTATACATTCGAGACAGCAAAACTAATGGATTATGGTCGGTGTATATAACAACTGGGACAGAGCTAGATCCAATATACACTTTGAAATGTTGTAACGCCAAAAGTAAGGCCAGTGCTTCCTTCTCTATTGTAGAGTAGTTTAGCTGGGGCTTAGTGAAGACCGCCTGCGTCTTCCTGCAGTAGCACAGCTCCAGCTCCCAAGGTGCTCGCGTCTACCTCTAACTTAAACGGTAGCGCAAACTCCGGAGCGGCGAGCACAGGAGCACTGCACAACAAGGCTTTGACGCCTTCAAAGGCATGTTGACAATCTGGTGTCCAAACAAACTGTCTTGCCAAACTGAGCAAACTTGTCAGGGGAGCTATGACTGAGGAAAAATGACGGCAAAAGCTATTCGGATAAACCTATGCAACTTGCGTTTGGTCGTAGGTGCGGGAAAATTGGTAATGGCCATAATTTTTGCATCTACAGGCCGTACTTTACCCTGACCAACCTGCTTCCCTAAGTAGGTGACAGTTGCTTTCCCAAACTCGCATTTGGCAAGGTTGACAGTTAACGAAGCTGATGCCAATTGGTCAAACACCATTTGTAGGAGGTGTACATGTTCTGTCCAAGTACTGGAATATACCACCAAATCATCCATATATGCATTGCAGTTCGGAACACCGGATAAAACAATATTTACCAACCTTTGAAAGGTGGCCGGAGCATTTCTCATACCAAAAGCCAAGATGTTGTACTGCAAAAAATCGTCAGGGCTCACAAATGCAGAGATGTCCGAAGCACGGGACGTTAAGGGGACCTGCCAATAACCTTTCGACAGGTGGAGTTTACTCACATATCGCGGGGAGCCAATGTTGTCAATGCAGTCCTCCATCCTTGGGAGAGGGTAAGAGTCGGGTACAGTAACTGCATTGACCTTCCGAAAGTCCATACAAAACCGGAGTGTACCATCTGGCTTGGGTACCAACAAACACGGTGAACTCCAGGGACTTGAACTAGGGCGGGCCAACTGATTGTCCAAGAGATACTGTACCTCTTTTTTCATGGCCGCCCATTTGGCAACATTAACTCGATATGGGTGCTGTCGGATTGGGGTAGAGTTATTCACCTCTACGTCGTGAGTGTCATTAAAGAGCATCGGATACTCTGTGATTAGTTTTACCATATCGGAACCATGTTCTTTTGGCAAATGGGTAAGGTGGGAAGACAGATCCACTAGTACTTCCGAATTTAATAGCTTAGCGCACTGCTGTGGTGCGTTTTGGAGCAGCAGACCATCCTCATCCCCAGCCAGATCAGAAGTGACCACCGGGAACACCGAAGCTATAGCCGAGACCGGTAAAACATTATTCTCCTCCAGTTTTGGAGTTCTGGCATGGTACATCTTGAACATGTTTACGTGACACATTCGGGACTGACGTCTACGGTCAGGAGTGTGAATGATGTAGTCAGTATCACTTAACTTCTCCTCCACAGTGTAAGGACCTGAGAAGTGAGCAGACAGCGCAGAACCTTGAATAGGCAGCAAAACCAGCACCTGATCTCCGACACTAAAGGAGCGCGCAGCCGACTTCCGGTCATAACGCTTTTTCATAGCGCTCTGAGAAGTGGTAAGTGCTTGTTTTGCCATAGAGCAAGCCCGATGTAAGCGCTCTCGAAACTGACTTACATAGTCTAACACATTAGTGGACTTAACAGACGAGTCAGACATGATTTGTTCTTTAAGAACTTGGGGGCCTCGTACTGTGTGACCAAAAACCAATTTGGCTGGGGTAAAGCCAAGTCACTCCTGCACAGTTAACTCTTAGGGCAAACAACACAAAAGGCACTCGCTCATCCCAGCTATTTCCAGTTTCCAGACAGGATTTTTGTAAAACTGATTTAAACGTCTGATGCCAGCGTTCCAGCGCACCTTGCGATTCGGGATGGTATGAGGAAGAGACATAATGCTTTATTGCAAGGGAACTCAAAATCTGTTTAAATATCTTTGACAGAAAATTAGAGCGTCTTAGGGAACCCAAAGGTTGAAAAGAACTTGGTAAAAGCCTTCACCACTGCTTTGGCAGTAATGGCACGGAGGGGAATCGCCTCCGGAAATCGTGTAGCTGCACACATGAGGGTAAGTAGAAATTTATTTCCGCTTTTACTTTTCGGTAATGGACCCACACAATCCGTTATCACTTGAGTGAATGGTTCACCCATAACAGGGATAGGACAGAGAGGAGCAGTAGGAATTACCTGGTTGGGTTTTCCAGTCACCTGACAACTACGGCAGGTTCTGCAATATTCCGTAACCGTGGTCTTTAATTTGGGCCTGAAAAAATGTTGCAAAACCCGGTTATATGTTTTAGTTATTCCCAGGTGACGAGCCCAAGGGTTGTTGTGTGCCTACGATTACACCTGCTGGCGATACGGTGTGGGTACAACTATTTGAGTTACCACACCCCAATCCATGCCCGCGGCAACAGGTAATGACCATTTCCTAATCAACAGATCCTTTTCCACGAAATAAGCAACTGGCCTATCTTTCGCAGCTTCAAGAGTGATACCAGATTTAAAACACTGCTTGAGTGATGTATCCGTTTTCTGAGCGTCAATAAGCTGCTCGCGTGTGACTGGCAGCTTCATCGAAAGCATATCCCTTGACAATTGTTTCTCCTTCACCTTTTTAGGCGATCTCTCGGGTACCGGAACATCGCTAGCGAATGGAGTGGCTAAGAGTCTGACAAATTTACCTGCTCACCCCATTTTCGTGCTTGTGCTCGGGTAAGCACACATGCAGGGTAAATGTCAGGGGGAATTTTCGAAACCTCTGGCGTAGCGTGTGTCTCAGGGTTTTTCACAACCTCTAGTACAGGGTACACTTTTCCACCTGCAATATCGTTCCCCATAATGAGGTCTATCCCTGGAACTGGTAGAGCAGAACGCACGACTACTTTAAAACAGCCAGAAATTAAATCTGTGTTAACTTGCACCTGATGCAATGGAACACTAATAAAACCCATCTCGATTCCTTGAACTATGATGTCCACCCCACAGGAGGACGTATCTGACAAGGGCAAGATCCCCGCCAGTAAGAAGGACTGGGATGCCCCAGTGTCCCGCGAATGGCCCGTAGCCAACGCTACCTTCTTCACTGGTACTGGGAAGTTGATGAGATACTGCTCTAACCAACCCAGTAGGTTTGGGGTACTGGCATTTTTCTTTTTTAATATATAGCAATCTGCTATTATATGACCCTTCTTGTGGCAGTAAAAACACTCCCGCTCTTCCTTAGAGCATGTAAGGGGAGATTTAGGGGGTTTAACTAATGAGGCAACCGGTGCGGCAGCCTCAGCAGTTTTCCCACGAGACGTCGCAAACACACCTTTATGTGTGAGGGTAAACTCATCGGCAAAGATTGCCGCCTCATTTAAGGACGTAACCTTTTGCTCATTCAAATATACTACACACCTCGGGTGCACTTTTTAAATTCCTCCAATAAAATTAATTCTCGGAGTGAATTATAGTCTGTTGATTTGCTAGCAGCACACCATTTATCGAACAGAGTTCCCTTCTCCCTTGCGAACTCAACAAAAGACTGAGTCGAGTTCTTTC
Organism: Conger conger; assembly: GCF_963514075.1. Taxonomy (NCBI): domain Eukaryota; kingdom Metazoa; phylum Chordata; class Actinopteri; order Anguilliformes; family Congridae; genus Conger; species Conger conger. The sequence continues at coordinate 59,555,518 of NC_083761.1, forward strand.
GGTAGTCTCCGAATTTCTGCCTATAAGCCTCCGGCACCAACTCATAAGCACGGAGCACCGCAGCCTTAACGACTTCATAATGTAATGTTTCAGATCAAACAAATTTAAATATTAGTCAAAGACAACACAAGTAAACACAAAATGCAGTTTTTAAATGAAGGTTTTCATTATTAAGGGAGAAAAAAAAATCCAAACCTACATGGCCCTGTGTGAAAAAGTGATTGCCCCCTAAACCTAATAACTGGTTGGACCACCCTTAGCAGCAACAACTGCAATCAAGCGTTTGTGATAACTTGCAATGAGTCTCTTACAGCGCTGTGGGGGAATTTTGGCCCACTCATCTTTGCAGAATTGTTGTAATTCAGCCACATCGGAGGGTTTTCGAGCATGAACCGCCTTTTTAAGGTCATGCCACAGCATCTCAATAGGATTCAGGTCAGGACTTTGACTAGGTCACTCCAAAGTCTTCGTTTTGTTTTTCTTCAGCCATTCAGAGGTGGACTTGCTGGTGTGTTTTGGATCATTGTCCTGCTGCAGAACCCAAGTTTGTTTCAGCTTGAGGTCACGAACAGATGGCCGGACATTCTCCTTCAGGATTTTTTGGTAGACAGCAGAATTCATGGTTCCATTTATCACAGCAAGTCTTCCAGGTCCTGAAGCAGCAAAACAGCCCCAGACACACCTTCCAAAAAGTTCAACTTTTGTCTCGTCAGACCACAGAGTATTTTCCCAAAAGTCTTGGGGATCATCAAGATGTTTTCTGGCAAAATTGAGACGAGCCTTAATGTTCTTTTTGCTCAGCGTCTTGGAACTCTGCCATGCAGGCCATTTTTGCCCAGTCTCTTTCTTATGGTGGAGTCATGAACACTGACCTTAACTGAGGCAAATGAGGCCTGCAGCTCTTTGGATGTTGTTGTGGGGTCTTTTGTGACCTCTTGGATGAGTCGTCGCTGCGCTCTTGGGGTAATTTTGGTCGGCCGGCCACTCCTGGGAAGGTTCACCACTGTTCCACGTTTTCGCCATTTGTGGATAATGGCTCTCACTGTGGTTCGCTGGAGTCCCAAAGCTTTAGAAATAGCTTTATAACCTTTTCCAGACTGATAGATCTCAATTACTTTCTTTCTCATTTGTTCCTGAATTTCTTTAGATCTCAGCATGATGTCTAGCTTTTGAGGATCATTTGGTCTACTTCACTTTGTCAGGCAGGTCCTATTTAAGTGATTTCTTGATTGAGAACAGGTGTGGCAGTAATCAGGCCTGGGTGTGGCTAGAGAAATTGAACTCAGGTTTGATAAACCACAGTTAAGTTATGTTTTATCACTTTTTCACGCAGGGCCATGTAGGTTTGGATTTTTTTTTCTCCCTTAATAATACAAAAAAGAAATCAGGAAGGGGGCAAACACTTTTTCACACCACTGTGTGTGCAGTAGCAAGGTGCTCAAAAGTGCTAAAATAGGTATCCACCTCCTTCTCCCGAAAAAGGGGAATAGCTATGTGCCTTCGCACATCATAGTGCGTAGAAAGTGGCGCGGGCATAACTGAGGCTGGTACCGTAGCAGCTTGCACAGCGGTGTTCTCCAACTCCAATTTACATATCTTTAACTTAGTCTCCGCCTCAATCTCCAGTGTCCGCATAGCTGATATATGCTCAAACTCAAATCTCTGAGCTCTTTCTAGGGCCTCTCGGGCTTCCCGTTTCTCCCTGGCTTCTTGTTCTAGTTGCAGGTGGGCTAAACAAATTTTCAACCTAGCCCCAACCATCTGCCGAGACCAGCGAGACCCCTTCGAACCTCGGCAGAGTTACCGGCTGTGGCGAAGTAATCGGCAACGGCCTCTCCTCCTTCTCCTCCGATCCGAAGAAAGCCACAGCACCCTGCTCCAGCTCAGGTTGGACCGCAGGCAGGACAAAGATACCCAGCTCTACTAACTTATCCCATACCACAGACCAAATTTATTTTTTCAAAGACTGTTTTGTTACTGGGATGCCATAATTAATTCTGCCTTACGACACTTGTCAAAACCAGAAACCAGGTTTCTAATAAATGTTTCCACATCAAACTCAGCGTGCTTGGTTTCAGTGTTCTCCATACTGAATACATCGGTTCTGTACAGCCTACGAAGTACACTCAATGGCTGATGATATTCTCACCAAAACGCTCAAGAATCCCGGACAAGCTCCCATTTTTGATTTTTGTTACCTTTCTCAGGCGTCTAGGGGTAGGAGGGAGTACGCAACAAATAATAATTAAAATAAAATGACCGGGAGGATATTTTTGAGCATTTGTGGTGAAAATAATCGAACAGACCAGAATTGAGGTGCAATAAAAGTGTATTTACAAAAAAGTACAGTGGAGGTGCTATTTACAGATTTTAAACAAATATACCAAAACAAAGACACATGGGGTACGAGGCCAATGGACCCGGGTGTTGCCAAATCAATGAAATGAACAAAACCAAATAAAGCTGGAAAAAAATACAAGTTACTGACTGTTCACTGAAAAAAAGAATATATATCTACTCTATATCCAAAATGACATAGGTGGCAATCACCCCTTTCCTAAGGAGTCTAAACAATTGTTCCCCCAACAGTGTATAGAGGCCTCTGTCTTACCTGACCCAGGGCCTATACACAGACAAACACATTCACACAAGTAGGAGAACAAATAAACACAACATACACCGACAGGGTTCGCAACCGAATGAGCCGCCAAGCCTAGCATAGCCTAGCATAGCCTACGTGGGGCAGCCAACACACAGCTTATATAAATAGAGGAGGGACGTGATTGGTGGAGGCGGGACCAGGATAATGATGATTGACAGCAGGGACAGCAAATGGAAATGGTTGATGGCTTTTCCTGTAGAATTTAAGGGGGAAACAGACAGACATACATACAACTTGGAACGTAACAGCACTGTATCAATTAAATGCAAAACAAAAACATTCCTATGTACTATTATAGTTTTCATTACATGCATTTACTCAATAATACATATATTTTGTCTAAATGTCTCTCTACCCATTTTGGTAAAACGTGGGAAGTATGCACACTCTTTCTGGATTTTGCATCTTACAATAATGCCAGGAAGAGCCCCGCTTTAATGGAACAATGGCAAGGCTCAGTGGGTTTGTCTTTGAATAAACTACAAAGACACAGTTGTCAGACTCCGGGACTGGCATCTGGAACTGCACCTGTGTCTAGTATCTGTGACTGTTTCAGATGGAGAGAAGAGTCCAGACAAAATGCATTGGCTGCCTGCTGGGCTGTCACATCCCTGTGCTTAAAGGACATTTTATGTTAAGTGTGCCTTTACCACAGCAGGAACACCATCTGGGAAGACTCTCATAAAGGGGTACTTGGGATTGGTGATGAAACCAGACTAGAGAATGCAAATGTCACACTATGCTTAGAGCTCTGATGCACAGTGTATAATGCACATTATTCTTCCTTCAGTTTATTGTCTGAAAACTACTTTTTTGTGATTAACATGTTCATATCCGATTCCATTTTTTTCACCAACATGTTCGATTTATTTGCACATTATATGTCTTTGTTGTGATCCTCCCCACTAATTGTTGGTAGCATGGAGTACTCAGTTGATGAGCTGGTGTATTGTGTAGTTTATCGCCTTGTTTTATGTGGAAATGCATTTGAATTGGAGAATTCTACACTGATGTGCAACTTTTGATGATCTCTATGATACTATCATATGGAGCTAGATTAATCCAAATATATAGTTCACAATTGTAAAACAACATTTGCAAATATGTGAAACATGCAAGAACATTTTCATATTATTATCATTCATTTCCATTACTATTACTACTATTCTATCATTAATTTCTATAGACTGCGGCTCCTCCATTTTTGGCAAAACATAATATGGTGTAACTTTGTCTTTTTTCTCCTAAATAGTCCACTGAAATATACATGTATGACATGTCAGGACCACTTGTAAATGTTCCCACTGAAGGAAAAATGCTAAATGAGAGAAAATTGGTTAATGCGACAAGTTCTCTTAAATCACTCATTCCTACAATGCCACATGAATTCGCTTCATGGCTCATGGCTGTTTTTGCTATTCTGTTTCCAGAAGGTAGGCTATGGCATACTGTTTAGGATTTAGGAAAATTAAAGGAGGCAGCATGCTTGCATTGAACAAAATTAAAATGAGCACACTTCCGATCACAAGTTGCAATCCAATCATTTTAACAAGCTGTTATTTATATGGATAAACTTCCTTGATATGGAAGGCACTACTTAGAAACAGAGCTGAATTCTTAATTCATAAGGTGAGACAAACTATTATTTCCATGGCACTAGACCTAGCCATCTCCTGGCTCTCAGGCCCTGTGGAAATGAACATTTGAAAAAGAACAAATCACCTGCATGGGACCGCATAACTCCTGAGCTTTATCTTGAATTCTGGGATAAATTGGGCCCTTTTTTTTGATATATTTAACTTGGCTCATTTCATATTTTAAAATAAAATAATCTGGACAAAATTTGCTGTGATTCCCCATAACTCAGAAATTAGTTAAAAATGTCCTTCCCTCACATATACTAATAGTTAAAGACATTAAATATCTTGGTGTTCATAACCTCACTCCATTTGATTGCCTTAAACAATTTTTAAAAATGTTTTTAAACAAAAAGAGGCTGATCTCAAGAAATGGTCTCATCTCCCAAGCTCTCTACACGCTAGAGTCTCCATTATTAAAATTCTTCTACATATACATTTCTTTGCCACTATTATTCCACTTCCCCCACCAGCTAAATATTGCATCAAAGTTGCATAATGTCAGATTTTATTTGGAAAGGCAACTGTTTCTTCCCAAATGTAAATTAGAAACTATACAACACGAAAAATCATCTGGAGGACTGTCCCTCCCTAATTTTAAATTATATTCTTGGTCTTTTATCTTACACCCAATCACAACTTGGATCCGAATGTGTCAGTCTCCTGGCAACCTGTTGAAGAATGGTTGGTAATTCGTCATCACAACTGCTGATTGTATTTATTTCTTTCTTTATTTATTTATTTATTTGTTATTTAACAGGGACAGTGCACATTAATATACATTGTTGTAAATGCTCCAATAGGCCAAGAGGCTGTTTTTCATCTTTAGTCCCTGGATAGATGTTTGGTTCCCTGCCAGAAAAACATTGTAATAAAATGTTAATCACGGGTTTTGGAAAATAAATGTTTTATATTGTATTGTATTGCAAATTCCTTGAGCTATGCTACAATGTACAATGGCACACTTCTTATAAGGAGTTTCCTACCCTTTCCAACAAGGTAGAATTTGTCATAATCAGGTGACAGGCAGTTTAGGAATATCACTGTGTTCACATAGCAGACTGAATATACAGACGTGATTTGGACTTGCTATAGATGTAAACCTGTAATTGTACTGGCTAACGGGGCTTGATAACCTAATTTTGAAATACAGTTCCATTTTAAATGTGATGCAGATTTGTTAGAAAGCCTTAGGTTGAGTAATCCTTGTTGGAGAGCTTTTTGGACACTTTGTGCAGGTACATTTTCCTTACATTTTGTATAAAAATCTGCTTTAATATAAACATAAGATTTTCTGATCATTCAGGTGTCTGGACAAAAGGATATGTAGATGTTTTGTATTTGGAGAGATTCGGCGATACTTGAGGACATCTGGGTGAAGTTTTGGGAAAACTAATGTGGAATTTGAATGCCTGTTGATATCTTTACCATATTTTGTACACAAGTTGACATCAAGTTTCTGCACAGATATAAAATCATTACAGGTTCGTCCTTGACTTAGCAATTGAGATATAAACTATAAAAAACATAAGGTGTTTTGTAATTTTTGTGTATAAAACAGGTGGAAATTGTCCTGTATGGAGGGCAAGGTAAAAAGGGTTAAAGAAAGAAAAGGATGCAGGGAAGGCAGTGATTCTTCAAAATGCCTTCAATTTCTAGCTTTTTAAAAAGAACTGTCACAGGATATCTCCAGCATGGCAGAGGCTAAGGTAACCGTTAGCCACAGCACAGTACCCACACCAGACCAACAGCAGTTGTACTACAGCCACCTGCCCATAACTCCTCTGCCATGGAACTAGTAAAGGACAGTATATACTGTAGGCTGGCCAGGCCTCGATCGCATAGCAAGTTTTCCATGAGATTGCCAGCTATTGGAAAAGTTGCAATTGACTTGCTGTTTACAGTAGCCTACAGTGCCTCGTCCAATCAGTTTTCATGCATTTGCTTTGATCTGAGCAGATAAAATAAAAAACATTAAATGCCAATAATAGGGCCTATCAACTCATCAGTATCATATCCAAACCTAAGCATGAGGGGTTATCTATTACATAAACTTGTTTAACCTGTGAAAAACCGAGGATAGTGAAATAAATCCCCTCAGGTTTCAACAAGTTAAATCAATCGTGCAAGCAATTTTAAGAACAAATCTGTTCGTATGAGTGGTTCTTGCACAAGGCCCAATGTCTTCTAATCATGTGTATGTGTAAAGGAAAATACCATTGCCATCCTTTACTTCCTTTGTGACAGACATGATGGTAGACAAATTAATGTGAAAGTGAGAGGCCTTTTCTAGCAACCACATACAGGGTCTAGGCATAAAACCCTTATCACAGTACCACAGCTGCCAAAGGAATCCTTTAATCGGGGCACTTCTTCTAAATTAAGAACCACTCAGAGACTGGGATGTTCATTTGCATAGGAAAGAAATAAAATTAAAAGTATGACTGGTAAAAAAGCATCTGAATCTGCATTTTATTTATTAAGCCTCTGGATGTTACACAACAACATAATTATACAGTCAGTTCTAATTAGAAGTAGCGTACATTTTCATTTGCAAGCAAGGCGGCAAAGGTGAATTGTGATGCCAATGTATCCTTTGTCTGTTTTAAAGATCTCTTCCCTACTATACCCTTTTTACGTACCTAGGAGAATGACAAAAAATTAAATAATTTTTGTTAAATTGTAATGTCTATTATATAACCCTTTCACTAAATACTGTATTTGCTGAGCTTGCATTTACATCCTAAAATTATGATTGATACTTATGATTGATATTTACTTACGTAAATGTTTTCATAAAACATAGGGGCTTGTAATTAATGTTACTTTAAATGTGCATCTTGTTTACTCTTTCGTGGAAGTTTAGTAGCATCTGTGTCACCTAACAACTGTTCAATTAGGAAGTTGAGGTCACTGAGATTTGAAATGAAAATGTTTTTCTCCCAGACAATTACATACATTTCGGCAATTTATTTATTTTCAAGTTCATAAGCCCATTAAATGAACCATCATTACAATTCCAAGTGTTTTCCAAAGCTCACTGCTAAGATGATTTATTTCAGAATGTACCACCAATTCCTTCCTTCCTACTGTAATTAGTGGTTTCTTTCAAACAAACTATGTATTCATAATTTTACCTCCTTAACTTTGGATGGCCTTAGTAACTTTAATAATAAATAAAAAAAATTATCAGAAGAAAATGTTTTTGCAGTAAAATATTCTGAGGAACAGCAAGTATGTACTGAGATTGGAATTAAGTTTATATATGAACCATTCGATATCTGGAATTCCCAATGATAAATTATTTTGTTACCATAAAATGATTGTGTTTAACAACTACCTATGCTTTTGGGTAAATTCACCTCAACATTTCAGTAATCACAGCATTTGGAAAGATTTTTGACCATTCCTCCTTGCAGAACTTTTCAGAATCATTGATATCTGTGGGATACACCCCTCTTCAGTTCTGACCACAAGTCTTTCAATGGATTTAAGTCTGGAGAATGAGATGGCCATTGCAGAACATGGTTGTTGTTTTTATTCAACAATTTCTGTATGGATTTTGTTTGTGTGTTTGGAGTCATTGTCCAGTTGGACAATCTACCTATGACCCAAGACTCAGCTTCCTAGCAGAGCCAACCAGAGTTTCTGACAAGATTTCCTGGTACTTTGTTGAACTCATGCCATGCCATTGATGTTAAATAGTGCATTCCATTTTGCCGCCAAACATGTCAATGGTGTGTATGGCCAAAACTTTCAATTTTGGTCTCATCTGACCATAGCACTCTCTTCTAGTCATAATTCCACAGAGGTTTGGTAAATTCAAGATGCTTAGTTTCATTTATTCTGCTACTATTTTTTTAGACTTGGAGAACCCATGACACAACCAATTTTGGCAAAACTGCGATCATTGGGTTACTTATGGCCTATATCACCATCGTCCTTACCGTCTGTGGGGATAATATGCACTTGCATCCTCTTCCTCGCAAATTTGAAACCAATCCCTATGTTTTACGCCCTTTTATTATTTTTTTATTTTTTTATTTTATTATTATTTTTAAGTGGCATGTTTAACTGTTTATGTATTTTTTGTGTCCTCATTACCTGACTTGTGTTGGTCAGTTACCAACTATGTCTTTTGAATTGACAGGTCTTTGGTGTTTCCCATGCTGAAGGATGACAAAGGGATTTTTCATGCTTGTTGTTGTCACTTTATTTTTATAAAGTGATGGAATGACACAATATAGCTCCTTTAGACTGAGATTAAAATGTCACTTTGTTTGATTTTATTTACAATAATTATGGCACCTTTGGTTTTCAAGATGAGATTACTAATAAAAAACATGAGGGTAAATGTATTAAGTATATAGTTTTCCTCTATGTTTGAACATAAAATATAGATCATTATCCATGTTGTTTATTATATGCTGCCATTTTTAGAAAGGGTGCCAATAATTCTGGAGCCCACTGCATGTTGCCACCTGATAAGCTCAGGCCCTTGGGATAAGCAATTAAATTGTGGAGCTGAAATGCAATCAACTGCATAAGACATATAAACACATAACCCAAGAGGTCAAAGTGAAAAGCAATAAAAAAGGTTTTGTACTCAGACCCATTTGATGGGAGGGTTTCGGCTGAGATTTATTGATGGCTGGGTCAAAGTTTAAGGTTGCCATAAGGCCACTAAGCACCAACACTAATGCATCTTTGTCACAAGGCAACAATTCAATGGCATAGTGCAGCTTCAGTTCTTGTTTCTTGAAATTACCTGTTCTCGCTCACACACCTGCATCATTCTATACAAGCCAAATTGCTCAAACTCAGTAGTACACAATATAGCTTGGGTGCAAGCAACCCTACATCCCTGTTTTCATAGAAATAATGTATCTCTGTGTTGAGGAAAAATACAAAAACCTAAAGGAATAAAGGAGAGAAACCAATAATTTGTCATGATCTGTGTTTTCTGTCTCGGTATTCTGTCTTGGTCCCCAGCGTTTCGCCTTTTGTTTCAAACTTCACTTCATAGTTCTGTTTTGTGTTCATTCATTTGATTCATTTGTTTCATTGTACACCTCATTATCATTTCCCCTCTTTATCTGTCTTTTTAAACCTGTTTGTTTCATCTGCAGTCTCCTGGCAGTCGGAGGGTTGCCGGTTCGATCCCCCGCCCGGGCTGTGTCGAAGTGTCCCTGAGCAAGACACCTAACCCCCAAATGCTCCTGACGAGCTGGTCGGTGCCTTGCATGGCAGCCAATCACCGTCGGTGTGTGAGTGTGTGTATGAATGGGTGAATGAGAAGCATCAATTGTACAGCGCTTTGGATAAATGCACTATATAAATGTCAACCATTTACCATTTACTTACCATCTGTTCAGTGCCAGGTTGTAATGTGCTCATGCCATTCTCGGCAGTGGTTTCACTGGCTGATCTGCCAGCCCCCTTTCGACAAGTTTTGTCTACTTCTACCACCGCCTTTTGGATTTTCCTTCTGTTCGTGTTTGACTTGCTGATGTCACGCCCTGCTTTGCCGTGCTGGGCATGCTCACTCCACCTTTGGCAGATTAAGTTTGGGCGGTCTCTCTCCCTCCAGTCTGAAGGGGGAGCTGTCTGGTCTTGGGCCATCTGACCTAGACAGCAGCTGATTGGCGGGACTGCTTAAAAACATCTCCTGCCAGTTGTTCGGTCTCTTTAGCTCAGCTCTGCGCTGCTCCAGCACCATTGCTTCACGGGGGCTGGCTGCAGCACCTTTTCGCTCCTTTTTGCCATTTTTGGCTTCTTTGCACTACACATACATTTCACTGATCTGCACCACACTTTTGACTTGCCTTTTCTTGCCTTCCCATTTACTGACTTTAACTTGTTTGTTCGAGATATGCTTTAGCTTTATAGAATTGTGCTTTAATAAATAATCTTGATTGAAGCGGTACAAACAGTGTGGTCTCCCCATTATGTGTGTCCACTTGAGCCGGATGGTCATGTCATATGGGGGCTCAATCCGACCATTTTGATCCCAAATTGTGAGTAGACTACTATAATTTGCACTTTTGTTTGTCGAGTGTAGTTGCGTGGGTAGTGCTACGTCATTGATTCAAATTTTGTGAATGAAACATACCGGTGATCAGCTGCTGGTAGTAGCCTAATCGGCTGACACGCTGTGTGTTTGTTTGTTGGGGAGTTCCGCATCGATTGTTTAGTTAATGTACTGAACGTTACTTTAGTACTTTGATCGCTAAAGTTAGCCCTTTGTTTGTGGCAAATTTGTGGAGCAATTTAGCCAACCACTTTTTGTTTGTTTATTTTGAGTGGCGAAGTGTGTTTGTGCTTATGTTGCGGGATAGCATATTACGGAGTCTGCTTTATCCCCAATTACTGCGCTTCGGTGTTTTGGGTTTAGGCTGCTGTGTCACTGAAGTCCGAACGAGGGCACCGCCTTGGAGCACCGGCTGGATTGGCTTTTGTCGTAGGGGGGTAAATGTTTAGGGGGATTTAGATTTAGATTTAGATTTAGATTTGGATTTTGTTTTTGTTATTCTGCCTGTTTGGACTGTCTTCTCGTTATAACATTTTTGCTTGTGACCATGACTAAGTTTTGGATTCCCTTTTCTGTGTCGGTTACAAACCCCATATATACACTCACCAAGCACTTTATTAGGAACATTTTTAGTTTATTATACTACTTATTCATGCGATTATCTAATTTTGCAAGGCAACAAGCATGCAAAATCCCTTTGTCAGCCATCAGCATGGGAAACACCAAAGAACTACGCAATCCGGTAATGGGGACACAAAAATACATAAACGGTTAAGGCATCGGTTTCGATGCAGTTTCACACAAGTATCGGGGTCAACGTCCCAGGCCTGCCTAAGCTGAGTTTGGCCGGCACAAGAGGGAGCAGCATAATTGGCACACCGCTCCGAGGGTGGGGGGAGGGACTCGGCAGGGTTGACAGGATCGGCACATACAACAGCGCCCTGATTGCCTCGGAATCACGGTCTGGGGCATCGAGACGATGCAGCTGGTCGATCTTTTCCCACCTGCCGAGGGACAGGGTCGTAGCGGTGTACCCTCAGCTAACATGGGCGATTGGAATAGATAGGGCCGAATTGGCCACCAAATTGGGAGAAAATGGGAAAACATCAGAAACGGTTGCAAACTTGTCAGGAAGAGGTTGCAAGTGCATATTATCCACACGGATGCAAGATGGTGAGGGGATCACACACCTGCACCACCTCTTAAAAATAACACATTACTCAGCCTCCAAGAACTGGTCCAGAAACACCGCATTGGGAATGAACAATATCTAAAGTACCACCAATAACTAGTACCAAGGCAAAAATCTATATATCCAATAATCCCCTTCAACCACCACCACTGATGGAAAATATTAATGCAATTGCGGGTTCAAAGACACCTCACTCCAAGTTATATAAACTCAACAATATCTCTCCTCCTATCAATAACTGGGAAAAAGACCTCAATATCAATATCCGTGCCGACTTTTGGACCAATACTGTAAGAACACCTTCAACATGACTCATAATACTAATATACAACTAATTCAGTATAAAATCAACCACATACATATCACTCAACACAAGACCTATGCACTCACTGTACACTCCACACAGCTGATAACTACTTTCACGCTATGCCCACCAGTCAATCAGTACTGGCAAGAAATCATCACCAATTTATTGCTACTTCTGGGATGCAGCCTCTAACTATCCTATCACTGTGTTTACTTGGATCGATGCATCCAACCAAAACACAACTCCAATAGCCCTGAGTATCGGCAAGAAAACAATACTACTGAACTGGAACAACAGAAACCAAATTTCCATCTCACAGTGGATAAACCTGCTATCAGAATATATACACAGTGAGCACTTTATTGAGTATTTAATAGACTTACTAAGTCTTCTGCTGCTGTAGCATATCCACTTAGAGGATCCACTTCTCGTCTGACCTCTCTCATTAACAACACGTTTTTGGCCACGTAGCTGTTGCTCACTGGATGTTTTTTTGTTGTTGTTGTTGTTGTTGTTGTTGTTGTACCATTCTCTGAAAACTTTAGAGACGTGTGCCAAATTAAATGATCATTGAGTGTATATCAATGGAGCAAACCTCTGCCTCGATCAGAAAACAAACTGAAAAATTCAATAAAAACTTCTGACCACTCTACACTCCACTACAATTACCGCCAATCTAATGTCACACACACACACACACACACACACACACACACACACACATTCACTGAGCACTTTATTACGAACCCTAAAATGTTTAAAAGAAGGGTAATTTCTCCCAGCATTCAAAAATATTGTATTCCATCATTGTGCCCTGCAAACTGCTAGCTAGCATTCTTGCTGTTTGAGAGTTAGCTACAGTAGCTGCTCAGTGTTTGACACACATCACATATTGCAAATGTAAATGAGATGGTGCTAACTTTAGCCTGTTAGTTTTCATTTGTGATGTGATGAGGACGTTTTGTTCAATAGCTACCCACGGCATGTAGCGATTGAAATTAGAGTAGCATTTGTGATCGCGATGGTGCTTGAAACACGCACTTAGGTATGTTATTTATATTAACTAGAAAATGCTGGTCCTGAAACATCGATCCAAACACTGAAATCTAACTTGGAAATGACTTAAAACAATATTGAAATGTTTTTAGAAATATATATTTTTAGAAATTATATTTTGACAGTTCTAAGAGCCGTGGCACTTTGAAGAATGCTGATCATAAGCAACACCTTAAGGGCATTTGTGTTGCAAACTGTAGTGAATACCCCAAATTAGAGGAATGGTAAAAAAGTATGTAACCTTATAACAAATTATAGAAAAGACTCATGGCTGTCATCTTTGCCAGTGGTGTTTGCACAAAGTATTAAACCAGGGGTGCTAATAATTGTGGAAGCTGCTTTTTTAGACATATTAGCTTTGTCAGTTTTTGGCACTTCATTCTCATGCATTGAATTGAGAATAATTTTGCTAAATCATTAACTATCCACTCACTGCTCAGTCTTCTTTTACCACATTAAAGAGCAACTGATAGTAACACTTGAACACTCACACTCACAAAGAGTCCTCTGTTTTATTAAATATGAAGAGACACCATGATAAAGAGAGATAATAAGGAATAATAAAAAGTACAAAAATGAGCCAATTACAACAAATTTACATTTTCATTGGCAAACCACAGAAAACAAATGCAGCTTTGATTTAATAGTGTAATAAGAAGAAACAAAGCATGAACACTATTAATGAAATTAGCTGCAGTGCACTGCTGAAAATGCTTCTTGCACAGATGCTGCACACTTCTCCCAGTGCAATCCAATCCTTATGTCCACCATGGGAGCCATTTGCCAACAGTTGGGGCAGGGAACCTCCTGTGCTTTCATTTCACTGGAAGCAATAGCTGGGGAACCTGACACATTATGGTGGAGATATTTCTCAAGTTTTGCTGAAAGAATTGATTATCATTATTATTGCCAGATAAAAACAGCCAGCTGAGTTTGAATTGACCACTGTAGAAACAGTTTTTTTTCAGCTCATACGATCATTAGGAGATGACACAATTGGTCAATCTCAAAATGCAGGAAATCTGCAGCCAATCTAAAAGAGGGATTTAATGCTCCTTCTTATCCATCTTCCATGGGATTGTATACACAAATCGAGCTGCAACATTGCTATGGCAAATGGTAACAATTCTTCTTGAGGCTAATAGGTGAATAGGTGAATTTAATCAAGATGATGGAAAGCCACTGGGTCCTGCAACTCTCGGTGTGTGATGAAAATCTCTCCGTTTCCCTCAGTAATAAGAGAATGCGTTTGCCTTAGGTTAAAGGATTGAAGGGTTGGGTTACATTAGATAAAATGGCAAACCATGCTGAACATGATCTGTGAAGCAAGAGAATTCTCCGTCACCACTGCACAACTTTGCATTGCCACCTCTCCGAGAAAAGGCTTTATCAAGATAAATGTAGTGTCCAACAGGAGGATATTAATAAATTATGGGGTAATGAAAAATGTGAGAGGAGCCGCACTCCTTGCATTAAGCCCTCAATGATTGTCTTGATAGATGTGACTGAGAAGCCCTTTTGACAAGGCAGCAATGAAAAAACATGACACGCCGGCCTGCAAGGGTGACCTAAGGGAAGTGAGAACAAGCTGCTGAAACAGAACGGTAAACATAAGCTTCAAGGCAAACCGCGTCCGCCTGAAGACAGAGGGGTGATGCTCGGCTGGGCAGCTACCAATCATCGGAGGTACAACCCCAACAGTGGCCGTGACACAACGTATTTGTCAAAAAGGCTGATAACACCGGTGTTCTGGAGTGTAGCGATTTCTTTGCTCTCTTCACCACAATCTCCATTGACGAAGCACATTGGAATGCTTACCTCTCATCTGATGTTTCTCCGATCGGCACTCATGAAAGTATAAGTGAACGAACATAAACACATAACTACTGTGCTCTGTGGTGGTGTTCTGTTTGACCATGCCTGCTTGCTTTTTTGCCTTTATTTGCTGCCATATTATTGGCTGATTAAATATTGGCATTAACAAGCTGGTGTACAGGTCTACCTAAGTGTTCAGTGGGTGTGTAGTTATAACTGATTTTTGTAAAAATCACATAAATATGAAAAAATAATATAAATTATTCTAAAAATAAAATAACTATACATAAATGATTCTACACTTTCTCAGTACCCATATGATTTGAAATACACACACTAATGCAAAAATGCACGTTTCATTATTCAACAAAATTTCCATCTCTGGCTGGTCATGGCGTTAAACATAGATGCAGGTCGGATAAAGGACTGTACAAACACTAGAATAGTGAATTTTATTTATAATTGTTGAGCCATTCGCCAGATGATTTTTGGCCATTTTAGCATAGCTCATACAAAATATCCACCAAGCAGTGTGAATGTTATGGTAGCAATAGTGCAAAGGTAGACAATGGTTTGAAATGCACTTGCAATGTTTTGGCGAAAATCTTTTCATCACCAATGTCTATAAAATATATTTTTTTACAAAAAAATCTAATGCTCCAAAAAATCTTGTAGTTTTTACTTGAATTTATATGTTTTCATTACAAAGATGCTAGCATCTTCATATTATTTTGTTCTCCACATTCATCCCCCCCCCCCCAACATTCCACTGAAAACATATTGTATCAATGAAACAATTGTACCTTCCAGTGTAACTAATACTGGATGTTCTGTTTTCCCTATCATGTTGACGGATTTTCAGGCATTTATTTATGTTATTAAATAAATTGTGAATGTAGTGGAAGATTACACATTATGAATACCCATGTTGTTTTCCCTGAATCCTTGTTTTTGTACATTTATCAAATACTGCAATTATCTTCCAATTGAAGGTGACACTGCTCATTAGCTTGTGCATGCACACAATTACAGCTGTCTTCAAAGTCTGTTTTTACACAGAGAAAGACAAGTGAGCTGCCTGGGTTTTTTTTCTAGTGTACATGACTAGGAAATTCAAAATATTTGTTGTGGTGCCATCTTGAATTTAAATTCAAATTTCCATGCACAGAGTGATTGTATCACTCCCTTATAGCCTATATGAGGCTTAAAGTGAACATATGAAGTAGTTGTCACACGCCATGGGACTCCCCTGGGAAGGTGATGTGGCACTTCAGGAATTTCCCCCATTGTTTGCCGCATGGAGAGAGAGACAGCACCAACACCAATACAAAATAAAGAAAAAAATGTATTGAACATTTCTTTCACCCTTCCTCCTCTCAGCCAGGCCCTCATTAAGGGGTTTGTGCTTCAGTGGCTCATTCAGTGAACCTCTTCTGTACACTATACTTTTACAGATTCTACAGGTAGTATCATACAAATTTTAAACATTCTTGAATAAAATCAATGTGAAATACTTCCTGTGAGGTTTGGATGACTGCATGTAAACACACTATGAGTTATCTATTGGAGATACCTAGTATCTGATTAGGTCTTAGATGTGAAGAGCAGTGAGAAAGTATGCAAATGCAGCTTGGCAATGTAGGCTTGTTAGTGTTCCTTTTGTGATGTTAATGTGCATACACGTGAATGCAGTGACTGAGAAGGGCTGGGCATCACTACCTTTATTGGTGACCACAAAAAATGGCTGGAAAATACATCTCAATTAAATTACATTTTCAATAGAATGTGATTTATAGTTGATTAGGTAATTAAATCAAATGCAAGTGGTTGAGAGTAAATCTATTTTTATCATCCCAGTAAATTAAAAGTTCTGCACCATAAAAAATCATGACCATCTTGAAAATGACTACTCAAGCGCCTTTTATAGGTTCACAGAATTTATTGTCAATTAATGTATTGAACTGTATCATCAGCATATCCTGGCTTGCAGGCAAATAATTGTGTGTGTGTATGTATACAGTGAGATCCCTAAGTATTTGGACAGTAGTACAGTTTCTGTTGGCTCTGTACTGCAGCACATTGTATTTGAAATAAAACTAAGAATATGAAGTTGAAGTGCAGACTATCAGCTTTAATTTGAGTGTGTTTACTTCTATGTTGATCCATGTAGGAATTGCATGCCTTTTATAAATACTCTTCCTGAGCTGTCCATCATATCGCTCAGGCTAGCCAAGTTAGATTCCGTGATATTTTTATGCTAGCATTTTCCTGGGACTGTCATGTGATCGTCTTAAAGGGTGGTCATCCATAAACCAGTCTCTGCATTCAAGGGTGGAGTTTGACCGGCTGTTACCTTCCGGTACATTTTAAATAGGTTATGCCATAGACTAGGGAATTTGTGCTTTAAACCTGGGTTAAACAGGTTGGGGGAAAATGGTGAAATGTGGACCTGTCTTACCAGAAAATAGCAATAAGCTACACCAAATTGGCAGCGAGCTTGAACTTGACTGACACACCCCAAGCAGCAACTCTCCTCCCATTTCGGCGTGTGGCGAATCCTGAAATTACGAGAGGCATCTGAATCATCCGGAAAATTCTTAATCAACTGCACATCAGCTCACAACAGGCCAAAAGCTGATGTGCCCGTACACTTTCAATGACAGGAACAAATCAACAATGTCATGCATTCTTATCTCACATTTGACTAAAAGTTCATTTCATACTTAAAAGTTAGAGACTAACACAAGCAATCATGTAACATATATGAGCATCCATACATTTTTAACAGCTGAGTAAGCTTCTCACCAAGAGAGCAGGCATTAGACACTACTTACTGACTAGGCAGGCAATACATGCCTCCTCCAGCTATTGGCTCATGAATTACAATAATTTAACATCCAGTAGAAAATCTCATCAGTGCACTGCATATTTCAATGTAGGTAAATAGCTTTGGGGAATTCATTAAAATCCTGCTTATTTGTATTCTTGCTAATTCAGCTTCATGCATTTTTTAACCTGAAGGAGGAGAAAAGTAGTGATGAGGTTCTGAAAGCACAGGTGCCATTCATTCACACAAGCAGAACACAAGAAACGCATAACAGTTTAGAAGAGCAAGTAATCTTATCGTAAATGATTTTGGCTGAGCTCACTATTATTGGTTAGTATGATGTCCAAAGTGGCACATCAGAAATAAATGAGAACATGTTTCATTTATTTTTATTGCAATAAACCAGAGATATTTCAGAACAAATTGCATAACTCCCTTCATAAAGATTTGTTCTATTTTACATAGGATAAATGGGTGTGAATTACTTTGTTATACTCTATGTAACATCAAAACACATTGAACCTCATTTATGAAATGTTAGCAGAACAAATTTCATCTGGAAATGCATTTACACAAATAATGGATTTATCAAAGTTTTCATGACTGCTGTTCATACAGTATCCTATCACAAATCTAGAATAAAATAAAGTTTGCACTGAAGAAAAACATATGCAACAAAATTATTGGGGTATTGTTGAAGCTGATGTGGCTTAGCTTAGGATATAGCCAATACTATATAAAACATTTTTTTCCCACAACTCATGAGCATGTTTTGTGTTATGACAAAGTTTTTCTGACAAGGAACAAAAGGCAGCATCCTAATCAGCAGGTCCAGGTACTTTTGTTTTCGGCTTTAGAAACCTTTTAGAAACCTGATAAAATGCAAAATCTGCAACTGTGTTTTCATGCTGCTCCCCTTTGAACTGAGTAAGTTTGGATTTAGAAATGTTTACCATCGTAAGCTGTTGAGTTGTGACCATCCACTAATCACCGCTGTTTCTGCTTTCCTCTCCCTGCTCTGTGCTCCGCCCTGGAGCTGTAGCTCAAGCACCACAACCTGATTTTCAGCTAAGCTGCTACATCCTTGTGCTCTCCTTGTGCCAAGAACCGTACCTTCCCGGAAAATCATCTATATTTGTAATCTGCATAATTATACATTTAATTATTATAACACTACTGTTAAACCTCACTGTTTGCCCAGTGCTGACCAGAAGCAGATGGGCTCCCCCTCTGAGCTCGGTTCTGCTCAAGGTTTCTTCCTGTCAGTCAGGGAGTTTTTCCTTGATACTGTCACCGTAGGCTTGCTCTCAGGGGGTCTCAGACCTGGGTTCTTTGTAAATCTTGTACTGTAAAAAGTGTGATACAATTAAAATGTAATTGAATTGGGACTAGATTCAGCGGTTTTCCTGTTGAACTCAATAGAAAAAATATACAGGAAAAACAATTTGTGTAATATCTACTACATATCTGACAGCAGCACAGTGGTTTGAGACTCATTTGATACCTTGGGCTCTTGATGACTTACAACCATTTAGCCAACAAATGTGTTCCATTGTTATGATTATGCTGGTAAAGGACCCAAGTGCAGACCAGAAATGGAGCGGCAAAAACAGGGTTTGTTAAGTCTTCAAAAAATGGACAATGCTCAAAGGCCAACCACCGGAAAAAGGTAAAACACAAAAATCTAAAGCTCAGAAGTTACAGGGAACGTGGAACAAAAATAATCTCAAATACAGAACTAAAAAATCCAGGAAAAAATAACATTTACCAGGAACAAAGTAATACAAACAGAACAGCATAGCACAAATGTAAGCAGAGCACAAATTTAGCCAGCGTTTCTCACCAGGCTTACAGGCAGATACTGGTACGATCTGACAAAGAACACCAAACAAAGGGGAGCTTAAATACCCAGAGGAGGCAACTAAAAGGCAGATAAAACGAGGAACAGGGGGAACCAATCAGGGCAATGATTATGTAAATTAACTGAGGGGAGTGGCAGACAGAGGTAGGTGAGGGCAGGGTCAGGACAAGGAAAACAAGAGCACATGGTGAGGCAGACAGTCACAGGCAATACTAAGACATACATACCAAGAAACATAAATAAGAAAAATAATGAATTACAAAAAAATAAAGGATAATAAACAATGAAATAAACTCACAAAACACAGATCATGACATCCATACTGTATCAGCATTATTTACAGCTCCATCTAGTCCAACCCCCCAATTCCCATAGAGATCCATTCAAATGCAGAGAGTTTTTGTACCACTTGTAGGGAAACTGAAGAAAAAATAAAACTGAAAATAAGATGTTATTTGATGGGTCTCAGACAACAGGAAGTCATGGCATGCAAAAGACACGCAACCAAATACAAAACATGATTCTTATTTGACATTATGTTAATTTGTCTGAAACATAAAAACAAAAAAATGTAATTACTACATTTGTATACTTTTATACAAAATGTATAAAAACACCCTTTAATAAAAGCTCTGTGCTTGGACCACGTATACACTGTTTGATTACAAACAGAGAAAATAAAATATCAGAAAAACACAACTTGACCCCAAACTTTTGAATGGTAGTGCATATACAAAAACATTCATTTTAATATTTCCTTTCCTTTGCATTTATAGAGGTTGGAAGTGAATGCTGGTGTGTGTGTGTGTGTGTGTGTGCGCGCCCCACCCAGGTAAATGGCAACCAGCCGCCACTGGTGCAAACAAGTTGCTTCAGCAGTCAAAAGCCACTTCAGTCTTTCAAAGAACCCTTGTTTAATTAATTCAAATAGAAAAATTTGCTGACTTTCACATACATCAAAGTGTGAGGTCCCTAATTATGTGTATTCATTAAAAGTTTATTACCCCTCTATTAACGGCTCATGATTGTTTTATGATTTTTATCTCCACTCAGTCAGAAAAACACCTTATTCATTTCCAAGTTTATCTTCTGCTTCACAGGAAATTATGAGTGGATTGTATATGAGACCAATGTTCACTTAGCAGGAGAAATCTCTGAAGACAGGTTTAATGCCATTGTAAGTCACATACCAAGGTTACTCAATGCAAAGCTACAGATTACGGATTAGGGTACACACTGCTTTCAGAATACCATCAAAATGACTGGAAAGACTGGAGACACATTCACCAGAAAATATACCTTTTCTGTGAAATAATAGTCACCACAAAATGATTGGCCTTGAAAAAATGTAGGATGTCAAATTGGCTGCGTTTAAACTACCCAAACTCTATAAAGTGGACAAGTAGCACCTGTGCAATCCATTTATATTAATATACCAATACAATACGCCATATATACTTTTACAAACAAAATCAAAGATAATTAAATCAAAGATACAACTCTTAACTAACTGTTGAAATTAAATAACATCAATGATTTCATAGTCCACTCCAAACCTTCACTCCTACCTATTTTGGCTTGGCTTCTCACATTTGTACATCAAAATAGACATTTGAATGATTAGAAAATTTACTTTTCATTAGAAACGCAAGCTTCGCTTGTCAATTGTCCCACTCATTAAAGGTGACAATCTGCATTTTAACCTCATTATTCATTGCTTCATTTGAAATCCAATTGCCAGGAGTACAGAGCCAAAAGAATATAAATTGTACCCCTGTCCAAATATTTATGGACTGCACTGCAGCTTTGTTCAGACAGGAGTGTTCATTTCTACATGAATTAATGCGTCTTAGAACTACGGATCCTCACAAGGTGGGTCAGCTTTTCCAATTTCAGTTAACATGGAGAATGTTGCTCCCTGCACTCAATGACAATTCAAGCCCCGGTTGTATTGGAATTTCATTAAATGATAGCCCTATATACTTTTCCCTCTGTCAAAAAGATGCAGGGCAAGACAAAAAACATATCTGGCTACAGTCCTGGATGCCCGATGCTGGTGACATCGATCGCATTCAAACGAATTGTTCTTTTTGCGAGTGAGAGAAGCAATGATGCAAATCAATTATCAATCCTTTTTTGTTATTATTTTAAAGTCAAAAAAATAATTTGGCTTCATTCTGGGCTGATTGACAGTTTAGTTAATTATTAGGAAACAATGCAAATTATTATTATTATTTTTATAAGACCGAAAAGGCACATTGGCACTTGGGGAAAAAGGGACAGGTGCTCAGGCACCCGGAGCCAGCCCCTCTGCATGTGCCTGGTTGGCAGGGATCTGTCATGGTCATGTATTGAATTGATAACAAAACCTTTTCATATGAAGGGCCTCCGATCTATTGCATGTTACCTACAATGTATCTTAAGATAAATTGTACTTTAGTGCTATCATCAGCGGGAATGAGGTCCTATCCATTTTTGTCACTCATATACCCACATATAATTAGCATGCTTTATGTTTAATTTTCTACAGAAACTAGTCCAAAGCAAAATGCAATCTCTTAAACAGAAATATCATACAGGGAAAAAGTGCTGACTTTTTTTTCCTTTTAAAAATTAAAATATTCTCTCTGACCAAACCAGGCAGCAAAATATGGCCGATTTCTCTCTGCTGAATAAGTGACAAAAGTTAAAAAGCAGTCATTTGCAGAATTTAAGTGTAGCACAGCATGATGGATGTGACTTGGCAAGTCAAGAAAATGAGAAACATTAAAATCATATATTAGACTAGATCAATGCTCTATAGACCCATGCGTGTCAGCAAGTTTGCAGGAATATGAAGAGCTGTTGAGCAAAAAATCCATTTTAGCAATAAATGAATTAAAAATAAAGGGTAACATGGTTAACCCTCTCAGTGGTTGTTCAGAACATTGAAGCAACGGAGATTTCGGAGTATTTGTATTATTCTGTGTTTTATGGAAAGCTGCAGTTTATGCATTTATGCAATGCAGTTTAATCTTTTATTATTATTATTATTATTATTATTATTATTATTATTATTATTAATAGATTTGAATATCAAAGTGCTTCAAATGACATATTTGTCATTTTATTACCAAAATATTCATGTAATATTTCCATTGATAAGGATTCATTATGGTATTTGTATGGCCAATGTTTATTTGGTAAACATCACAACATTGTAGTGGTATCTGTCTACTTGTTGTTATAGATAGTGATTTCCTCACCCACAGAAACGGCGAGATAACCAGGGACTGAGATTGATTGAAAATTCAAGCCCAGCAAGCTGGAATCAGACATAGTGAACACCCACATTTGGCAGTTTTACAAGCCTTGTAATGCACATGAGGATCCCAAGCGGCTTCAATCATTTTTAGAGCCAGAACCATGGCACAATGTTTTATGAAATCCCTAGGTATGGAGAAGGTGCTGTTGGAAATAATTGTGTTGCTTCCTGCCCAAGAAAAAGGTTCCCTTGAAAAGACACAAGAAGCTGGGACAACATAAATACTTGAAATAATGAGTCATTCTGGTCACACCATGCTGAGGTTGAGTTCCATTGTTAGGTTGTGATGAATCTTCCTGAATGTGGGGTAGTAGAGAGAGAAGTGGTGGCCTGTAATCTGAGTGAAGTGCTGAGATCAGCTGAACACTGCTGATTGACAACTCTGCCCCAGGCAGAGGGGAGAACCCAGTTCCTCATTGCCCTGCGATACTGTGATACTAGCTGTGTAAGTGATTAATCAATCAGACATTTACTATCATGTGTTTGCTCATTCTCTTTAATTATAACAAAAAAGGTTTACATGCTTTATAAAGGGTCGTGACAATTTTGGAAATTCAGGGCCTGATTTACCAAGACCTTTAGCATGTGCAAAACCTTTAAGTAAATGCAAAACCAATAACATGACCAATCATTGTTCATGGTATTTGTTTTGCACCACTCATCGGTTGTGTTAATAACAATAATTATATTTTCAAAGCACTTTCCTTACAACAGAGTTTACTAAGTGCTTCACAAGTACACAAGTAAATCACCTGGGTCTCGGCCTTAGTAATCACCTTTTTTTTAAAGTAACGAAGAATAATCCAAAAGGGTTCTAAAGCTTTTGCACAGGGCTCTTTTGCTTTTTTTTAATAAACAGTAAAAATAAAAAAACCTTTCAAATTTGCAGAAATGCTTAACTGTGTAACATTTACAGTTCAGGTTCTTCTGTTCACCAATATATTAATTGTAAAATGCTTTTTGACCAGGGGTGCCCATATTTTTGCATACAACCATATATCACTAAAATCCTGAGTAGATTCTGAGTACATCCATATCACTATGTTATTTTCTTCTGCATAAGCCCAGTTCATTATAATATAAAAGGCCATATGTCTATGATGACACTGTAACAGTTCACTAAGAGAAGCATTTTTATTATGGATAGTTAAAGAGGGTCCTTCCCACACAAAGCAAACTCACATGGTGTGTATTCACCCATAACTCTCTATAAATATCTATACTGATGCTACTGCTAACAACATTTTACAAATGTAACACCTAAACATTTCAACAACTGGAACAGTGTTTATTTTTCAATATCAGTCTGAATTTAATGCATTGAATTCTAGTTAAGTGTTTGGCACTAAACAGCAGTGTAACATTTTTATAAGTGTCACATTTAGAAGGCCACTGATTTACTATCTCTGGACAGTATTCATATCTGGAACAAAAATAGATTAAGCACACTGGATAGTCAAAATATTTGTAATATAAGAAATTTTCAGTACTTCATCAGATTATCATTCACCATGTGGACTGAGACTTGACATCTTGCCATATTGTGTTATGTTATCTTGTGCAGAAACATATACTGTACATCGTGTCATCAGGACTTAAA
The DNA here is from genome assembly GCF_963514075.1 of Conger conger. NCBI lineage: Eukaryota > Metazoa > Chordata > Actinopteri > Anguilliformes > Congridae > Conger > Conger conger. The sequence goes on from NC_083761.1 coordinate 59,579,810, forward strand.
ACTACTACTGAACAACATATTCCTCTCTCTACATTTTATTACACATTAAAATAATCTCATCCCATAAGATTTCAAATGATAAAATGTGTTAAATGATGACATCTGTTCATTATAACTAAGTTGGTGGAATGAAAATTAGTCCATGAAGTGACAACATTGCAGGGTGTTTTGCTAATGCTTGATCTTCAAATACTTAACAAGACCCATTAATATTTATAAGACATTGCAAAAATAAATGAGATGAAAAATTCCTGAGGAAACGCTTGCTGGATATCTAATCTTCTTAATCAATTGCATCTGATTTAAAAGTTAATTTTTAAGAGTTATTCTTCCTGTTAACAAGTTTACCCTGAGTAGGGGAGACCAGGGAACAACCAAATATTTTAGGTTTTCACTCAATGAAAAAATATACACACATATTAGAGCAAATATTTTTCATCCAGGAAGAAGATGATGCTATGACTATAGAACATCGGTATAGTTCTTGGACATTCCTGGCGATTACAGTATAGTCAAAAGTTGCGGGAGTAAAACTGTGGAAACATGCACCGGCTATGTGGCAAGTTGAAACAGATCTAGGGCAAGTTTAAACAGTGTCCAAAATGTCAGAAAATGTCAGACAGGAAAATGCTTTGTCTTAATACAAATCAAAGCATACATTTTTTAATTAATTAGTTAATCCAGCATTTCTCAATGTTTGCATTTTTCATCTGATAATTGTCCTGTAGAAATGGTCTATATTGTGTGTAGACTAACTGCATATGGCAACATTAACATGGAATGAATGCCTGGGAAGAAATGGATAAGAGCGAGTGCTAAATAGAACTGAATAAGTGCATTATACACATGGAATATACAACATTATATGCAAAATTGGTTTTGCAAAAAAACTAAACTGAATTATAATTGTTGAATTAGAATTAGACTTTCATGTGAAAGATATCTTGTATATGAATATGTTCTTTCGCAAAAATATTTATATTGTCTGTAACATATACTTCAGACCTGTGCTATTTTTTAACAGTTCTGAACTGTGTTTGTATTATATACTAGGATATCACTTTTATTGTGTTGCAAAGCCTCTCTGACAACGGTTGTTCTTTTTGATTTCACTGAGACATTAGCATGAATAAATATAGCATTTGAAATGATCAACAGTGCGTGGGTGTGCATATTGATTTGATATTCAGCGTATCACAACAAACCCCATAACTCAATCCAAGTCAGATGCAGATAGTAAACTGCTGAGACATTGCTATCAATAATTAAAGCCTTCACCAAGGTGTTGCACTCAAGCAAATGCTGTGAGGGTTTTTGTAAAAGGCATCCTCCCCGTTCCCATATGTCAAAGCCAACACATTAAACCTTTAACACAGATTCCCTTGAAGCCTGTTGGATCTGCATCAAAGCAGTACCAAGCTTGATTAAAGGCTTGGAAATATTCACCCTCTCATTCTGTATCATCTCGCAGTCCTATTTTGTGTGATGCAGGAATGCAGATGGCCTTTCTTCACACAACAATCACAAAGTAAACCCTTTATGTTCCAACAGCTTGTAGATAACAGTTACTCCAGTGATGTTTTAAAGATGCATGTTCTCTACTTATTTAACAAACGTTATTAGTAATTAAACCATTTAAGGAACAATCACAATGAAATCACATGAAGTGATTAGGTGTTACTATTTTCTTTTGTAGCACACAAGATGACTTCCCTCCGCTAATGAGTAGGAACACCATGGCACTGGGACATGTCTGTTGCTAGACATTAAAATAGGAATAATCCATGATGAAGTGTTTGTTAAAGGGTGTCAACACATTCATTTTCTGTGGCTGGTTGCTCACTGGCGTATGAAACCCACACCTAGGCGGCCCAACACAAGCGCAGTGGAGGAGGAGTCCACAATTACGATGAGCCAAAACATTATGACCACTCACAGATGAAGCGAATAACGTTGATTATCTCGTAACCATGCTGCATGTCAAGGTCTGGGATATATACACTTAATTAGGAATACTATACTCATACTGGGGCCTCCCTTTGCTCTCAAAGCAGTCTCAATTATTCATGGCATGGAGAATGTTATGTTGAAAGCAACATCTTGAGATTCTGTTCCATGTTGACATGATTGCATCATACAATTTCTGTAGATCTGTCAGCTGCACATTCATGCTGCAAATCTCACGTTCTACCACATCCCAAAGGTGTTCTATTGGATTCAGATCAGGTGACTGGGAAGGCCACTGAAGAACATTGAACTCATTGTCATGTTCATGAAACCAGTTTGAGATGACTTTTGCTTTGTGACATGGTGCATTATCATGCTAGACATAGCCATTAGAAGATTGGTATATTGTGGCGATAAAGGGATGCACATGGTCAGCAACAATATTCAAATAGGCTGCGGCATTCAAGCAATGATTGGTATTAACGGGCCCAAAGTCTGCCAAGAAAACATTCCCCACACCGTTACATCACCGCCACCAGCCTGGACTGTTGACACAAGGCAGGTGGCACCAAATGCTGTTGGCACCAAAATCTGGCCCTACCATCTGTATGCCTCAGCAGAAATCGAGATTCATCAGTCCAGGCTACATTTTAAGTCTTCAACTGTCTAGTTTTGGTGAGCCTGTGCCCACGAAAGCCTCAGATTTCTGTTCTTGGTTGAACCCAACGCAGTCTTCTGCTGTTTTAGCCCATCCACCTTATAAACAAGGTGTTTCTGTCCACAGAACTGCCGCTCACTGAATGTTTTTTTGTTTTTCCCACCATTCTGAGTAAGCTCTAATGACTGTAGTGTGTGAATATCCCAGGAGATCAGCAGTTATGGAAATACTCAAACCAGTCAAAATCACTGTGATCAATTTTTTGTTCCCCATTCTGATGTTTGAAGTGAACATTAACTTAATCTAATCATTAAGATAATTGCATTAATAAGTAGGTGTGTTCCTAATAAAGTGCTCTGTGAGTGTAATATATACGGGTGAAAACATATCAGGAAGGGCAGAACCAGTAAGAGAGGTCGGGTTGTGGCTGTTTATGTAAGAGAAAATCTTAATGTGTAAGAGATTCCAGAAATTCACCAACTCATGCCTAGTGAGGATATTTGGAGTGTGTTACCGACCACCAGCCTCAGAGACTAGTGTGGATACAATGCGCTTTAAAAACATAAAACAAGCTTGTCAGGGAGGTGAGACCATTTTTTGACACAGTCTGTCTACAAGAGAGAAAGTGATTAGAGATATGGTGTTATGTAATGATTCTGACAGAATTTGCTGTACAAAGGTAATGGAACCACGTGGGTGATCATTCCGCAATATGTTTAGATGTATTTTGGCAAATTAAGAGGGGATCCTGTATGTCCAGGATTTATCATTTTAGGTGTGCAAACTTTTAAAAAATGCTATCAAATTTAAGTAATGTAGACTGGGAGCAAGTTCTTGATTGCAGGACTGTGAATGAAAAGTGGGGCAGGTTCAAAAAGGTTATAATTGATGCACAGTGTAAATTAATTCCAAAGGTGTAGAAAAGTAAAAAAAAAAAAATCTCCACAGTAGATGAATAAAGATTGCAGAATTGCAGAAACTGAAAAATATAATCCCAAGCATTTCTTTCAATGCTGTAGTAGGAAAAGGAACGTTAAAGAGAAGTTTAAGTGCATTAAGAATACCAAAGGTGAAATGCTCTATAAGAATAAAAATATTGTTGATGGCTTAAATGACTACTTTATTGAGAGTTTTATGAGAGAGGAGGTTTCTAATAGGTCGGAAGGCATATTCAATATTCAATGTCTTCGTTGATATTGAGATAGGGGATAAAGAAGTACTAGATAAATTACGTAAACTAAAGAAAAATAAGGCAGCAGGTCCTAATGGCATATTCCCAAAGGTACTCAAAGAGTTAAGTCGGCAGTCATTTTAAACGAAGAAGGTAAAATTATGTCATATGAACAAACTACTAAATTGCATTCACAGGTTTGTTCCATGCAAAGTTATAATCAATTACTTTCATCCCTACCATGGTAAAGGGAACTGGTTAAGGCTTTTAGAAAATTAATGGTCTACAGACCCTGTATAAAAATAATAAATAGACAAAAAGTAACAATATTATTAAAACAAAGATGCATTTGATATACCATATAAAATTCTATACAAATAGGTAGAGCTGTTTGATGCACACCTCCAATGGAATGTGATATATCTATCTCTATGTAAAATAACTAGAGATTCCTTTATGCAAGCCTTCCAGTTGAAAATATTGTATACAATTTTAGCCACCAAGGAAATGTTACATCAATGGGACATTGAACAATCACCAGTATCAAGTTTATGCCAAAATGAAACAGAGCATATTCCACATATTTTTTTTATTCTGTCTGATATTGTGAGCCTTTTCTTGACTCAAATTAAAATCTAAGAAACTGTAATGTCAAGGCTGAAATGGACATACAGACTATTCTGCTTGGGGATTCTACAAATATAAATCTAATGGTTGCAAATGTTATTAAACTTCTTGGCAAAATATTTACTTTCAAGTCTACCTCAGATCATGATTTAAAAGTGGAGCATTTTAAATTAATTCTAAAACATCACAGCAGAGTATAAACCTTGGTATCTCAGGGAAATTATAAATATAGTTTGTATGGTTCAAGGTGGGGAAAAAATCAGACAGGCTGAGGGTTGATTATAGGCCACATTAAAAAAAGACAAAGGGAAGAAAGAAACAAAACAGAGTAGGAGAAAAGGGAAAAGATATCTATTAATTATTATTATTATTATTATTATTATTATTATTATTATTAATATTTTAGTATTGTTATTTTGTTATTCTTTTCTGTTCATTTTTCAGTATTTAGTTTAAAAAAAAGGGTTAAGTGAGAATTTTTAAACCACTGACTTCAGACAGTCTTTAGAAATACCGGATGAGTGGAAACAAGGTAATCATTCATTCATTCATTCATTCATTATCCTAACCCGCTTATCCTCAACAGGGTCGCAGGGGGGCTGGAGCCTATCCCAGGATACATTGGGCGAAAGGCACGAATACACCCTGGGCCAGTCCATCGCAGGGCAGAAACAAGGTAATGTAATACCAATATATAAGAAAGGGGATCGTACTGATCCAGAAAACTACAGGCCTGTCAGACTAATTTGAATCACATGTAAAATACTGGAAACTTTAGAGACAAACTGGAATTATTTATTCAAAATAATAACATTCTAAGGGATAGCCAACATTGTTTTGGTAAGGGTAGGTAATACCTGACAATTCTTTGAGGAAGCTACCAAGTGTTTTGATGTTAGCAGGGCTTATGATATTGTATATTTAGATTTAAAAAAAGCATTAAATAAGGTACCGCATGACAAACCCATTATGAAAGGACGGTAAGTCATTTCAGAGTGGGTTTGGAACTAGTTACGGCATAGAACAAGAGGGGTCATAGGAGAGCCCTTATCTGTGCAGGGTATTGTGGGAAATGGAGTCCCACAATGTTCGGCGCTGGGGCCACTGCTTCAAATTGTTTACATAAATGATCTTGACAGAGGCATTGAAACCTGGTCGGAAACTTCGGCAAATTAAATTCAATATAACTAAATGTAAAGTTCTACATGTGGGAAATGAAAACATAAGGCAGGATTACTTTATGGGTGGTATAAAATTGGAAAGTGCTCAAGTTTAAAAATACTTGGAGGTTCTAGTCAATGTGCGGTAGCAGTAAATAAGGCCAACAGGATGCTAGGATACATTGTCAGGAATATTAAGTATAAATCTAAGGAAGATATACTCACCTTATACAATAACCTTGTTAGATCAAAATTACAGTCCTGTGTGCAATTCTGGGGATATAGATATAGAGGTGCTGGAAAGGGTTCAGAGAAGGGCAACTAGTTTGATTCCATTTATAAAAGTTATGAGGATAGACTTAAAATGCTTTAACTGTTTAAGCTTAGTAAAAGGAGGCTGAGGGGGGATTTGATTCAGGCTTAACAAAGTGAATTACAGGTGGATTATTCAGGGTGAGTTCGGTTAGCATAACAAGAGGGTACAAATGGCAAAATTCCGCACATACATTAGGAAGTATTTTTTCACACATAGTGGTCGCGGTGTGGAATAGCTTGCCTGGACATGTAGTGGAGGCAGAAACACTGGGACACTGGGTTGTTTCAAGACCAGGCGAGATACTATTTAGCTTTTAGGCAAACTAAGCAGTAGATACACGTAGTGGGAAAGGCGGGCATTGCTAGGCTGAATGGCATGTTCTCGCCATTATGTTAATCTATATGTTATGTTTCTGAGTATGGTCTTGCCCTGCCATTTTGACCATTTACTAACTATTCTTTGGCATCTCAATTTTGGCATTGTTTCGGATTACTGGCTTTTGATATCGGACTGTCAATAAACAAAAAACGATTTCTGATTATCCCCTGGTCTGCGCTTGGGTCTCTTGAACGATACGTTACGCTATAGTTATTTTGGTATTACGATGTCCATTTGTGTTCTGCATTAGTTTAATGTAAACATGTAAGCTTGTTCTATTCTATGTATTATTTGTATATAGATATTACTGTAACAATATACTTTAAATCTGAGGAAAACGACCAATCCTCTATATGATTCATAGGTTGTAGCATACAGTATATGCAACAGTTTCCCTTATGGATTTCATGTATGCTTTCTAATAGGAAAGTGACCATAAATATGACATGAATAACATAAGAATCTTACTAGATTTTTGTAGGTTTTTTCCATATGGGAGGGAGGGGGGTTGTAAAATGAATGATCTAACACCCCCATGGCCCTGCAGCTGTACAGTGGACACACTTGCACTGTTGCCCGGAATGTTTGAATCTGACCAGAACACAGGAGCAGATCTGACAGGATTAGGCTGAATAGAGTACAAACAAATTGGAGGCAATCTTCACTAAACGTTGACTTAGGAGAGCAACTTGAAATGCAGTCTCACAGCATGTCTGGATTGTTTAAAAACACACTGAGGCTCACTTGGTCATTAAACATTGTAGTCTCCTATGAGAAGAAAGTGAAAAAAGGTGTAAGGCCTGAAAGTGGTAAAGCACACTCCCTGATGTGAACGTCTGACTAGATTTCTGCTGCCAGTTAATCCTTTGCCAGCTTATAAAAGCCCCTTCCAGATTCCTCTAAAGCTGGTCCACTGCTCTGGCGGAGCATTATTGCTGTGAATTACCTAATTATTTGCTAAATTATAAAAGTCAAATCTGCAGCGCCAACTGTTCCCCAAACTGCCAGGATGTGCAGCGTTGCAAAACTAGTAGTAAAAATGTAAACAAAGCGGCACTATTAATGGGAGTGACAGTCTGTCCGCACATGCTGTTCCCACTGGCCTCAATCAAGGGGAGCGCTTTGCAAATAAACGACAGCGGCTCCGCTAATAAACTCCCCCTCTAATTACTGGCTGCAGATGCATCAACTGAGGCAAATGAGATGCAGGCAGCCATTAATTATCTAATGAAGCCAGCAATGCTGCAGACAAGGTGGAGCTGATTAAATATTAAACAGGAGCATATGGGGAGTGCTGGGTTGCGGTAAAGGGAACACTAGAGAGAAAGAAGGAGTGGGAAGAGGATGTACAGAAGTGAAGACACCTGACATGAGAGACTTGAAAGAGAGCACTCGCTAGGAAGTGAGTTTGCCACTTGGAGTAGTGAAGAAATGAATGTGGAGGCAAAGGATAATTAAATATAGCAAACACAACTGAGGCGTAAAGTAAGGAAGTCTTCAAAAGTTGCTTCGGGAGCTGTGCTTTAATGAGGGTTGCATTGCTTGTGGGTGATGTTATAATCAAGGGGCCAGCTTTTGAGAGATTTAGCCAATTGATATGATGTCACCCCCCACTGATGCCTATATTTTTGCTCAAAAAGCTAAAATTTCCCATTGGACTCCATTCATGTTTGACAGTAAATTAAAGATATTTTCGTTCATATATTAATGTTCAATCTATGCTAAATATAGGTCTAATTTTCTTTTCCCCAAGCACACAGGTGATATAGATGTTTTTATTTCCCAAAACATTCTGTAAAATCTTTGCACCTTCGTTTGGCAATTGCCTTTTTTTTTTTCATTGGTTCATCTAATTGCCCTGCATTTTCTTTATTGTGCATGTGCCCTGCATGACAGCATTTTTACGAAGAAGTTTCTATTGGTCTCACTGTCTATATTATACTCAGTGAGCACTTTATTAGGTATTTATTAGACCTATTTTTTGTGCTTATTAAAAGTACAATAGGTAATTTTGGATTAACGGTCAAGAGAGGAATAGCTGCAACAAACATCTTCGAACCACATCACTGTTTATCCCTCCCCCCTTCTCTGTAAACTCGCTGACATTGAAATGCCATTGGCTGCGGCAATTTGAACCAATTTTCAACCAATGAGCTTTAATTATTGTACATTTATACAATTTTGGTACAGTGTCGGGCCGTCAACTGTATATTTTGAAACCAAAATTTAAGGACTATAAACACAGGCAGAAGGTGAGTCAATATGTCAGTGAGCCCTTTTCAATTATAGGAAGGGATTTACAATTGTCTTACAATGTTTAAACACAAAAATCTTACCTATTGTACCTTTAAGTCTTCTGCTGCTGTAGCCTATCCACTTAGAGGTTTGACGCATTGTGTGTTCAGAGATGCTCTAAATATTGCTTGTGGCATTTAGATGTGAC